>NC_134469.1:23435122-23878007 GCF_964194025.1 Convolutriloba macropyga | reverse complement strand
TTCTTAGTTTTCTGAAAACTTAGTGCACTTCCGCACCTTCACAAACTGGGCAAGCTCTGAAAAGATTAAAGCTGAATGTAATAAGTAGCAGAACGCTGAGTACACATTAGCTTTGAAAACTTGAATATTTGCATTTAGCCGACCCTCAGAGGCTAATTCTTATTTCGATTTAGAAAATTATTCGAAAAGCTTACGCAAATGTTTATGTGAGAATAATAATAATAATGATAACAGTACCTGGTATCTGGCAATCTCCTCTCCGTACTTGCACTCTGCCCCGGGGGAGTCTCTCACCCGTTTCAATTCTTTACCCAAGTAGTAGTGAGACAGGGCCTTGTAATGGTCTATCTTGACCACAACATCAGGCAACCAGTTCTGTTAAATACAAAAACAATCATCCAATTTTCTATGGTCAAACATAACCGACTAAACGTCGGACGAATTGCTCTCGAACGACCAGTGGGAGCTCTAATCAATTGCAGCCTGCTTCAGTCGGGGGGGGGGGGGGGGCTAAATGGGACTAAGAAGTTCAATAGTAGGCTTCAAATAACCACATTAGAGGTTAACATATACCACTATTAAGATTTAAAGTGAAAATAGCACCAGTTTCGGTGCACTTTTTATTTGACTTCTGGTATTAAAATGCTGCCAATTGAGTAAAGCCGCTTGAAATTGTGATTGAGAGAGAATTTAAGATCACGCGAAGCGCATAAAGTCAAGGGCGTAAAAGTCACTCGAAAAGTCAAAATTGTCAAGCAAAAATTTTGCATAAAAAAAGACACACACGTTTACAATAATTGCTATGAACTTCGTTCAAGAGCAATTAAACATAGCTGCGAGATTGTCAAAAAAACAGCTGCGATTGCTTCCTTGACCAATATTTTCCCAATAACAGAAGATCAAGAACGTAACCGGCTAACTTCGGGCGAATTGCTCTCAAACGACAGGAGAGCGGTTGGCTTGGTCAGTAGCTAGTCACGGTTTAGTGAGATTAAATGAAGAGGCGTAAGGTAAGCGCAGCGGGGGTGGATTGGGGGGACAGGTGGGGGCGGTGGGTGGGATCAATTTCTAAGAACCGCCCTTCACACCATAAGTGTAAGTATCCAAAACAGATTCTGTTAATCGCATAATTGAAGACTAATGGGCTGAACGGCTCTAGAGAACATAATGCAAACTGAGCGCTACCTCTTTATCCCGTTTCTGAAGACGAAAGGTCAAAACACAAATTCCATTAATATTAAGTTTCAGCTTTCACCACGCTGCTCAACCAATTTTTGAGAACACACTTACGTTGTTTCATTGTAGTTTCAAGCCTTAAAAAAGTGAAAAAATGCAAAATAGCAGAACATATTTGTTAACAAAATCTTATCAATACACATTGTGAAGAAATAAGGGAGACATTAAAAAAATGTTTTTAAAATATGTTGCAATATGTTAAAGTTGAGACACATATGCTAAATTGTCGGTTGGTACAGTCAATAGAACAAACAAAATATAATGTTGGGCAGGTCCGGGGTCTAGCGTTTGGGGGTTAAGGATGGAATGAGGTGGATTAGGGGGGAGTAGGATATGTACTGAAAGTAAAAAAATATACCATTTTAAAACATCTGTCAAAAGAACTTTTTAACAGCAAAATAGCAGCAGTGTTGCTAGGAGCTCCATCAGCGCACAAAACAAAGTCAATTTGCAAAAAACTAAAGATTTTTAACACACTGTATTTGGTTAGTAGTTATTCAATTTGAAAAACAATAGACTAGCGTCCGGCGAATTGCTCTCAAACTCTTATTCAGAAGCTAGCTGCAACTTCGGGCGGCTAACTTAGTTTTATAGGGGGCGGCGGTGGTTCGAGTGTGCTTTCACATCAAGAACTCATGTCTCTTCAACGGTTTCATTGAATCGAAAACTTAGAAATTTGATATTTGGCTTAACGATCTCAGAGAACCTCTCCTTTACTGCACAAAAAATCAGAAGCTCAGACGAAAAAAGAAGATTCAAATAATTGCTTAACGACGTTTGAGAGCAATTAACAGAAAAATATTTGGTAAACTGACTTTTAAAAAATTCTATAAATAGACCAGATTGACTTGGAAAAAACTAACATAGCCAGAGTAGCTGCGAAAAAGACTTGAGTGCCGTATAATAGATAAACGGATAGATATAAGTTTAAGAAGTTATTGGCTATCAAAACCCCATTTAACGATAAATTAATGAAGTTTTAAATTATAAAAGTCATTCGATCGAGAGAGGTAAGTCACGTATGATGAAAACCTAATCACGCAAATCACCTAAAATCGTAAAGACAGAGAGAGAGAGAGAGAGAGAGAGAGAGAGAGAGAGAGAGAGAGAGAGAGAATTACGTCACTACAAACAAAACTAAAGAACATAGCATGACAAGTCCTGAAACAAAATCGAACTATCTTCATTGACTAAACAAAAAACTAGACCTAAATTGGACTAGGAATGGATTGGAAAAACTATTTAGAAAAAATCCAAAACCCAGTGAAAATCAATGTCAAGTCGCCATCTGTGAACAAAAAAAACTAGCGAAAAGGCAACTTTTTGTTCAATACCGTTTCCTTATTCCAATTTAAAATTAGAGCGAACACCACAAACTTCCTGTTTCAGCCTGACCAAAATCATTACTTCAATTTGACTTCAAATCATAAATCGGTGTGAACAGATCTTTAAAGAAAAGACAGCGCCCCAATAAAAAAATTCTGAATTGTAAAAAAACCACAAACACGACAATATAGCTCCGCTCAGCTTACAGCTTGGAAGCTATAAAAACAAACCGACTATCGTCGGATGCATTGCTTTAGAACGACAGATGGAGTCAATTTAATTCATAATGTGTGTAGCGTAGAAATGTTTTACGGATGCAGAAAAATAGTCCCTACAGGGGGTTCGATCCCCTGCCCGCCAGGTTTTCAATCTGTCATCTTAACCACTCAAATACAATGGCTTTGATTTCCATTCACTCTAGAAAGATTGGGAGAGCCATACCCATTCCAATTCAAAATTCTCTTTACGTCTAGACATTCCGCTTACTCAAGAGGTTCGGTGATCCACACACTTAGAGCCTATAGCTCAAACTTCGCTGGAGAGCATATTTATAAACTATTGTAACATTTTCAAGGAAGAAGCGTCAAAATACAATTGTAAATTGTTGAAAGACCTTAAGTTCTTCGAGAACTTCTTAATGGTTCAACTTTTATATCTCTACACAAAATTTTGTTGATGGAGCGGTAAAATATTTGCAACTGAAACAAATTTCAGTTAATAATGTTGCTAAAACAAAATCGCACAAATCGCTCCAAGCCTTCCACACATCTATTCCAACATAAACTAAATGCAGACGTATCAATCAAAATAAGATCTCACTGATTGCGAACAACTTACAAAGTCGTCCTTGAGTACTGAAGAGACTGCTCTCTGAGACTCTGCTTTGGAGTGAGCTGTTTCGTACAAGTCTGCCACTCCGGCTGTCACTTGGGAAAGCACCTTTGGTTTCATCTTCCCACCTGGAATACATTTTTTAAAATTTACATGCTTCAACAGAAGTACAATATCAAATGCCAAAATTTCGCGCTAGAACGAGTGAGTCTTGGATAAACGATGTTATCCTCTTGAGATTTATCACTGGTCCAACAATACAGGGTGAAACAAAAGGGATTCACAGTTCCCCTGCAAATAAAAAAAACTAGCAGGCCACAGACCTAATATTTATATGATACCTAGCTCAACATTTTATAATGAAGCGTGTTATTTATCACAACTTACTGATGTAGGCCTTGATCCAGATACATTCTTGAGCTTGTGCTTGACAGAAAGCGACCAGAAAGCTGAGGAACTCAGACGAGAGATCGTTTGTAGAAACCTGGCCAACCATTGCGGCTCCATGATCTCGAAGATACTCGAATATCCCTGCTGCTTGCTAGAACATAACACATTTTGTGATTATACAGATTTTCTGAACTCCAATCGAAAAATTAACTTCTACGACAGCAAATTCAGTAATTGCGAGTAAGCAAGAAAAATAGCCCAATAGCCTTCTAAGGACGCAGCCTTTTGAGAAACCTCTCATTAAATCGAAGGACTTAAGACATGATCTCCACTTCGGTGGGTGCAAGCTTAGATTTGTGAGCAGTGTACTAAATAGGGGGATAAAATTGATGGGTCTCTTCAACTGAACCCAAGATCATCACCTCAAGCAAAAGGGTATTATCGTAAGTGCTTGCGCTGAAGTGGCATTACACGAACGATACTAGCTACACAATAACCAAATCACTGACGCAATTTTTTCTCCGAAGATCCCCACGTCTTAAACCATTTGAACTCTTTTAATTTTGGAAGGTCTTCAACCCTTTGAACCCTTTTGTAGTCGGAGGGTGTTCAACCCTTTGAACCCTCTTGTAGTTGGAAGGTCTTCAACCCCCGGAAGTCCTGTTGAACATTTTACGATTGGTGCTCCAAAAGACTACTGGCTTTTCTCTGAACAACTCATGGATTACAAATGTTTTTTGACAGTACGCAGGACACTTAGTGCTGTTGCATTAATTCGAACACGAGTATTTACTCCTACAGCTCTTCGCTGCAATCCGGGCGTACGTAACAATGTGACATTTTAAAGCATACTAGCGTTGGCCAGTGGAATCCTGTGCCACCATGAATAATCCAGAGTTCGTAGTATGTCCACTGAGGTATTGAAATTAAGTAGTACAGAACCTTGAGACAACTCAATTTTAATTTGGTATCAAACCTCGAAACATCAATGACAACATCAGATAAGCGGTATTTGCTGAAAGCAGAGTTTTAGTTTAGGCCAAAAAACTGCAGATAACAAATCGGTCATACAGGTAACCGAATTGCTCCGTGCTCACCCACCAACTGTTGATCAAAATGGTCTTATCCGTTCTTACAACCGCAACAAACGGTTAATCGAAGTTAATTTTAATGTTAAGCATCCCATCATCTTAGATGCACGCCAACTATGTACCCAAACTATTGCACAGCAATCTTGGCTGCCATTTAAAAGTGACTTGCCCATCAGCCTGCTTCCATTACTAACAACACCCACCGTTCATGATATTGGTTCATACTACGTGACTGTGCGCAGGACCGAAAGAGGTGGGGATCAAGTTTCAACTTCCCTTATTGTGCCAGCAGACATTGCTGCTACATCATGAACAAATTGAAATCGAGCTTTTTGTATTAAAACGAGATACGACTTTCATGACTTGTTCAAATCATTTTTCAAAAACTGTTCACCGCAACTCAACTACTCCTGGAATATTGACAGAGACGAGTTTGGTCACCATAAATGTTACGCCTCTGTGCAGTCATACGCAAACGCAGTTAGGTCACATTGGAATAAAGAGTTAGTGCCCGTAAACTGTAGTAACAAGTATCAACGCCTGCCGACCATCGCCTGAAAAACCTAAGGTACGCATTGAAGATTTCTCAGGGTTCAGATAGACTCACACTTTACGTTCATCGACCGCAAGAGAGCACTGATTTTCCCAACATCTTCCGGCCGGGAGGATATCACTGACAATAAACAAGCAGATAAGAAAATCTTGACAAAGCAGAATTGATTTTAAAATCTACACCAAACACCGAGTAAACTTACAGAACCTGATTAAAAGTTTAAAAACTAATAAAGTGTATCGTCGGCTATATAGCTCTTATTCGACTGTCGAGAGGTCAACTTCGTCAGTAGCTGCTTCTTAGGCAGGCTAGCTTTAGCTTAATTGGAAGGGGAGGGTGAGCGCAATCCTGCGGGGTTACGGGTGGAGGTAGGGAGGGGATGGAGTGGGGTAAAAGTTGGGAGGAGCAGGAGGTGGTGGAGGCAGTGGGGGGAGAGGAAATGAGTTGGGGAGGGGGGGGGGGTTGAAGGTGGAGTGTATGCACACTCTAAGAACCGCTCTTTATACCATGACATGAGTTTGTCTCTAAATTTTTGCATACCCAAAGACTAGTGAGCCGCAGAAACAAAGGCTCTAAGAAAAATTAGTGCCCTCCGGGCATTCTCTGTCCATTCTGTTTTTAGGACTAAAAGTAAAGAAAGTGAACAACGAATTTCCATCTCATTATAATCATACAGCACTAAAATATCTCAGGGAGAAAAAATATTTACAAAGAAATTATCATAAGGAAGAAAATTGATGCTACAGTTGGATTCTTCAAACATACCCGGCAGATTGCCGGAAAATATTCGCCGTTGATTCCAATGAGCATGATTGGGATTGAAAGAATAGATATTGAAAAAAAAAAGATTTTTGTACAAAAACATTTTTTAAGTCCGATTCATTTTGATGGCATTTCGTAGTTGAACATACTTCTGTTTCTTAGAGAGAGGCTACAGGGGCTACTATCAATACCAAAAAGCATTAAAGAGAGGTAACTAATACTTATAGGAACGACGTTCAAATAGCGGACATCTAAAATTGGGCTTTATGGGTTCATCCCGTTTCTATTTCTGACTTCAATTTTTTATACTGACTCAGTTCACTTTCAATTGGTTTGCTGAGCAACTGATGTTCAAAATCACTTTTAGCAGAATGAGAGAAGAGAGAAACTAGCCTAGAGAAGTCAAAAAGATTTCACGCAAAATATTGAAAAGCGGCAAAATGAGGTAAAGCGAAAAATTTTTTTTGTTCGACGAAGTAAAAAAATAATAGGAGCGCTATAATAGCCGGCTGAGAAGACGAGGGCGGCTATCAAAAGAAAGGAAGTTTTCTTTTAGGATCTCCGCAGCCCAATTGCAAATTTGTTTATCATTGTAGCCCGTTTCAGTTTTCCTAATATTTGGATTTAGTTTTTATGGTAAACAAAAAGTTCTTTCATCGTTTCGATTTCATTGGTTTTAGTGTTGGATACTCTTCAATTTGATTTACTGGGAATTTTTGATTTCTTTTTCCAAAAACGCAAAACTGATTTCCGGTCTCAAAAAGCCTTATGAGAAAATTTTTAGTAAAGGATCTCGACAATTATCATTATTGTTTCTATGAAAACAAGCTTTGACGGCCACATCAATTCTCTTTTGGGTGAAGTTATCAAATTGTTGTCGATTCGATTCAATAAAACCGCAGAGTAAGCATTCTGACTAATGACAGGTGCATTATGAGTAAAAACATAACAGTTGTCTGATAATACCTCTCGTAGGATATGGAAGGTTATTACAACACAAGCCAACTTATGTAGAATATTTGTCCACCTCACACCTTGCTATGTTAATGATGAGTCGACATGTACCCTCATGCATTTCATTCATTTACTCTTACTAAGAGAGCAATTTTTAGCTATATATCGTCAGTTTGGAGAACTACTTCGAAAGAAAAAACGAACTCTGCTTTCGAGGCATTTAGAGTTAATCTGTGCATTTCATAATAATGAGGATTAAAATTCCAATTCATTTTTTGCATCTATCAAACTATATGTGGATGTAAAATAAGTATCACAACTGATAACCAATTGATAAATTTGATCACGGAGCATTGATATACAAATTGAACAGTAGAGGTTTCAGTATTGTTTCTCGGGCACACCTTGATAGAGGTTAATCGACGATTCATTTAATGTCGGTAGGCTTTGTTTTCTTATGACGTTCGGACAACTATTCAAGCACCACAAGTTAAGCACTCGCGATGAACCCCTTTTCATGCTTCAATATCAAAATATTGCCTTGAATTGAATCTAACTCATTAGATAGATCGTATTTCTTTTGATATGTAACTTTCTTTAAAAACTCTGCGTTTTTTGCGCTAAAAACACAGTCATCATGGGGATATTTAAGACCAAAAAAAAACTCGAGCTTTGGAAAGAAGATAGCTTTTCAGTAAAAAATCAACTCATTGATCTCTAATTTATCAAAAACTTCGGAAAATGACCTAATAATTATGATAGGTCTGAAATTTTAGGATCAGTCTGATCACACTTCTCAAATAGCGCTCAAACTGTTTTCTTAAGCTTACTGCGAAGAAATCCTTCCACCAAAAAAGCATTGAACAGTGATCAATATATTTTTGCCATCATCAACTAACGAAGCAAGGATGTCTGTGAGTGCCATCAATTTAGGACTATTAATTCTTTTATGATGAAAGAGTTGAAATGTGCATACATTTCTCCTTCATGGTCCATTTTTAATATGAAAATCCAGTGACAAAACGTTTCTTCTGATGTGAACTGATTTCTCAAAAAAACTCATTATTAGTTTCTGCGTTTTTGTGATGCACTCTCGTGTTATTACGCTAGGAACTATGATCAGTTTCAATTGCCGAGTCAAATGAGAACATTTTGCAATAGAAAAAATTACGTTATGATATAGTCGAAGACTTTTTTATTGGTTCTTTATTTACATTATTCAGATCATTCGGTCCTTATAGTGTGTCTAAGGTAATTATTGTTGTCTTTCAAGCAGTTTAAATTTTTAGCACCCAACAGAATCACTTTTTTAGTTAGTGGTATTAATCAAGAGCGCAACGATATCCCAAAAAACCTTTTTGGTTGGTTTCATTGGGGTTGTAGCTAAAGTTTATCAAAAATTTTGAAGCCCCTCTGAAGTCTTGTACAGCAATTCAACTGGGATTGATTGAGTTTGTCTGTTTTTGGAAAATTAGTTCATTTTGTGCGCATTGAAAAGATTTTTTATTTAAAGAGTCCTTCTAAATTCGTTGCATTTTTACTTTGAAGTCTATCATAACGGAAGGCAGTATACTTCTGCGTCGTTAACTTCGCAAAGCCTTTAATCAAATCACTCGTGAGATACGCTTCTGTTAGACCGAGAAATTTATTAAAAAAAACTATCGAGAGAAGTTTTTTAATGATCTTATTTCTTTTAATGCATTGAAAACAATAGAAAAAAATCTCAAGCCAAGGGTAAAAATTTTGTGATTAGCAAATAGAAACCATATATTAAGATATCTCTAAAGTATCCCCGTGATTACTGGGAGTTTACAGCATCAGAACACCTTAGTGTTTTCCTCATTAGAGTGAAAAAACAGCCGGCAGATTGCCGGAAAAAAGCCGCGATAGACGCTTGGGGCCTTCCATGAATTGAAACAACTAAATAGATTAGATAGACAGATCGACCACCAGTCCTTTAATAGACCACTAGCACTAGACTTTTCGGGTTAGCTTTGGACTGTCATTTTTATGAGACACATAAGCTCTAAGGAGAAAGCCCTAATAGGGCTTTTCAAAATTAGGATCTTTTCCGTTTGTGCCCCCTCAGGTTAGTGGGCGCGTATTAATTGCACCCCTCAGATGCACGTGCAATAATTTTTACATAATGACCTATTATTTAATGGCACGTGCTCTGTAACTGGGGGGGGGGCGCATAACGTACTGGGGGCACAAAAGAAGAAGATCCCAAAACTAATAATCGAAATCAAAAACTCAAGACTAATAATCAAGAATTAAGGCATATATGTTTGGCACTACTTAGATGCACCTTATTGACCTTTACAAGTAAATGTTCATGAAACTTAAAGATCCAGAAGTGAGTCTAGAAGTCATTTTTTTGAGTGAGGTAAGTCATTGAAAAAGTCAATTCCAAGAAATCAGGGTAAGACGAGACAAAAATCTGTTAGACGAAGTAAAAAAACATAGCAGGACAAGTCCTGAAATTCAATCCAAGGAATTGAATGAAAAACAATCCTAATGTACTTGAGCAGCAGATCAATTGAACAATCGCCGCCAAAAAGACGAAATCTCGAAAGTTGAAAACCTAAAAGAATCAAACTATACAAAAAAAAACAATTATTCCTAAAATTCTTGAAGCTTTTAACCTGAAGGCCAGTTATGACACAATGCAATATAGTCATTAAC
Organism: Convolutriloba macropyga; assembly: GCF_964194025.1. Lineage (NCBI taxonomy): Eukaryota > Metazoa > Xenacoelomorpha > Acoela > Convolutidae > Convolutriloba > Convolutriloba macropyga. Next base: position 23,868,179 of record NC_134469.1, on the reverse strand, counting down.
TCACGGAAAAGACTTGAAACAGATTAATTTGACACTAAAGGTAGATAATCTCGAAAAAATGACAAAAGGTTCAAAAAGAAATGTGACAAATGCTTCAAATGAAAAGGAAAAATTTAAAGATACTTTTCAAAAACTGGAGAAAATGTTCAAATTCATTTCTCTATGGAGTTCTGTCTTGTAACTCATCTGCAACATTTAAAATTTTCGTTGGCCAATGAAGATAGTTAAACTCAGAAAATGACAAAGAAACTTCAAAAAATTTGAAAACAATCAGAAAAATTTAAACTGCAAGCTTTATTTTAAAATAACTTATATTTGCAATCTAAAGAAGAGGAAAACTATTTTGTTGCTACTAGAAACTCTGCAATAACATAATAGCAAACTCAATAGCAGCAAACCCCTGGCCACTGAGGAAAAAGACTTAAATTTCAGGAAGTCACAAAAATTACAATTTGAAAACCGCTAAAAGCTGTCATATTAACATTTTGAAACACATTCCCCATTACCACTAGAAACTAAGCAGTAACCTATTATCAAAACCTAAACGAAATGTTTTGGCTGTCCAGCTAAGAGAAGCCTAAAAATTGACAACCATTTTCAAAAATTTGAAAAATTGGCTTATGCCATGGCCAACTAAAATATTACAGTAAACTATTAGCAAATCCTAGACGAGATTTCTTGCCCCCTGGAGCTGGAAAACTTCAATGACAATTAATGTCTAAAAATTGGAAAAAACTGTAAGTTTTATTTTAAAAAAAAGGTAAAATTCGTAAAGTTGAAAACCATTCCGTTACCACTAGAAACTAAAAATAACCTATTATTGTGACACCAAGAGCTGAAACAAAATATTAAAAAAAAACTTGAAAAAATTTTATAAATTAGAATAAATTACTGTGTTTGTTTGTTGTAGCAATACATATAGCTCTTAAAATGGCCATAAAAAGTAATTACGTCTTGCAAAAGACCTTTTACAACTTTTACAAACCTCAATTTCAGACTGGTCCAAAAAGTCCGAAAAAAGACGAAAAAATTGCAACGGTTTGGGCTCAAAAACATCTGAAAATGACCTGTTAACCTTGAATTACAGCCTTCCCAGTAGCTTCACCACTCGAAGCTAAGTACTTGAAGAACTACTAAACGCGGCTAAGGGCCTCTAATGAATCTTGATGCCCGCTGAGCTTTACCTAATTATCCCGTTTTGAAAGCTCGAAGTCATGAAAAAAGGTGTGAAAACATCTTACAAAAACAAAAAAGACTTACAAAAACAAATTTAGGAGCCCTATTATAGCCCCCTGGAATTGAGGACGCGGCTATTAAAAATTACAACTTTTCCGTTCTATTTCAGTGCAATCCAAGTCCAGAAAAAACTAGACGTAGTTTGTTAGTGCTTGCGTATCCGGGGAAATTATAACAGTTTATTTGTTTCCGTGACCAGAAATGTGATTTTATGGTTCTGATGTCTGGCGATATAGTAAACACGGTTGCCGGATATTGCGTTATATTATGATGTCCCATGGATTTGCTATGCAGACCAGTATCTTTGCTGTTGATAACTCTGAAGATGTTTTCTTTTGCAAAAGTTGTCTACAATTATCCCGTTAATCAGTAATGAGTATTTGAAAATAGCAACACTTCTGGCAACAGTTTAACAGTTTGTCTTTGTGAAAGAGTTCATAAGTCCGAAAGTAAGACGCACATTACGATGCTAAAGGAAGTCATTATTTTCAACGTTTTTGACCATGTGGTTGGGTTTTGAAATCTTAATATTGTCTCTATCACCTCTATAGTACTAAGGAATTAATCAGTTAAACATCAGTATGACAATTTTTCGATTGTATTTTGGCTGACATTTGTCCTGCGAAAAACTTTGCATATAAATTGGTCAGAGTTCTTTTCAAGATTTATTTGATAATATTTTTTGAGGAACTCGAACACTGCAGTTTTTCTGTCTTTTTACAGTAAAATTTTGACCCGTCATGTAAAACAAGCGCATGTATTTTTCGTTCAGTGTGTTTCTCCGAAAGAACAATTTTCGCCTCAGTTGTCGACCATCGGTATGGATGAGTAGCAATATCATCAGGAACAGTTTTATCAGTTTGCTGTGTGGCTATTATATTGATGCACAACAATAAATTTGTTCAATTAAATTTGTCGACAAAAACGGTTGAATCACACTGTTAACCATTCAGGCTCAGCCTGTTTTGTTTATTTTGCCGTTGATAATGCCGTTGTACCTCCACTGACCTCGCTTGACAACTTATCATAAAAAAATGATAAATTACTCTTGATATCTCTCCTTCTCTGCAACTTTTTACAATTGTTTATAAATTTCTCGATTTCAGCTTTTGCAAGCGGCACGTAAGCTTCTTTAGTTGGCATGATATTTTTTAAAATTGGATGAAGGGCTGATTAAATGCTTGCTTTTCTTCTAGAACAACGAGTAACATATAAGCGCAAAAGATTTGTTTATTGCAAAGTTACTAGCAGGCCTGCAAAACCATAACCAGAAAATCATTTACACGAATAGAAGGTTTAAAAGAAGTAAAGGTTTGTTTCGCACCAATTCGAGCCCGGACCCATGCCCCCGATTAACAGCCATAGGTCTCACAACTTAAGCTATCTATGTGCATTGCACTTGTCTTTTGCTCTTTCTACAGCCAATTTACGGATAATGGCGTTTGTGAATTGCTTGTTTTTGCTACACCGCAAGCTTAATCAGCGCAAAATCTGCAAATTAGGAGCTTAAAAAGGATACTAAAGCGCGTCTCAAAACGTATTTATTACGCTAGGTTGCAAGATTAAGGACCCCTAAAACATAAGTCAAAACGACTTAAACTACACAAAACTTTGTTTCATAGCAACTTTATGGATAATGGTAACAGAAAAACACTTCAAACTTCAGATTAGCGGTCTTTCATCTTACGAACTGCGCTGTAAACACTACAAACCACCATTTCTCACAATCACTTTTGTCTTATCAATAAACATGTTTCAGATTGAAAGCATCTGAGATTACGCAAACATCGGAAAAAAGCGTGAAAAATTTAGTTGAAAGCTAAGTGTTCTAGAATGGCTCAGAATCTGTACGCTAACACACGTTTGCAGAAAAACACACGTTTACAATAAGAACTTAAAACTTAGTTCGGGAGCAATTAAAAAAGACGTAGTATCCAGTACCCAGGACAGTAAACTCTCCCTCATCGAGCTTGCTTTCAAGCCCTCTTAGCCTCGTGGTAACCGATCCCGACTAAAAGTCTTTTATCCCAGGTTCGGTTCTCACCCATCTACTTTGAGCCTTTTAGGTCATTGAACTCTCACGATATGTTCGTTTAACCATGCTGCTCAATGCGGCTCCTAAACATGCGCTTCGAGAGGCCCCTTAAACATGCAAAAAAAAACTTTTCCAAATTTAAGAGCTCACGCGTTTAATATATAGGATTAGCATTTTTTTGTAACAAACAGACACATAAAACCACTCAGCGTAGCAGGAAATGACAGGCGGAAAAAAGTCGATTAGAAATTTTCATGTCTACAAAAAGAAGGGTACCCGACTCCGGTGCGATCCCTCGACCCTCAGATTAGCAGTCATCCATCTTACGAACTGCGCTATAACGACTACATACCACCGTTTCTCACAATTGTTTTCATCGTAACAAAAAACATATTTCAGATTGAGAACATCTGAGATAACGCAAACATCGAAAGTAAAGCAAGAAAAACTTAGTTGAAAGCTAAGAGTGTTCTAGAGTAGCGCAGAATCTGTACGACTAAGACTTTGCCGACAAACACACGTTTACAATCTAAACTTCAAACTTATTTCGGGAGCAATTAAAAAACACGTAGTTCCCAGGACAGTAAATTATCCCTCTTGGCGAGCATACTTTCAAGCCCTCTTAGCCTCGTGGTAACTGCACCTGACTAACAGTCTTTTGTCCCAGCTTCGGTTCTCAACCATCTATTTTGAGCGTTTTTAGGTCATTGAACTCTCTCGATATGTTCGCTTAACCAAGCTGCTCAATGCCGCTCCTTAACATGCGCTTCGAGAGACCCCTTAAGCAGGCAAAAATTTTGTCCAAATTTAGAGCTAACACGTTTAATATATAAGATTAGCATTTTTCTTTCTAACACAGGAACATAAAACGACTCAGCGTCGCAAAAAGCGCTCTCAAACAACAGGCGGAAGGTTGTTGATTAGAAACTTTCATGTCTACAAAAAGAAGGGTACCCAACACGGGTTCGAACACGACCCTCAGATAAGCAGTCATCAACCTTACCAACTGCGCTGTAACGACTACATACCACGCTTTCTCACAATCGCTTTTATCGTATCAATAAGCATATTTCAGATTGAGAGCAAATAAGATCACGCAAAGAAAGTAAAGCGTGAAAAGCCTAGTTGAAATCTAAGAGCCTTCTAGAATAGCGCAGAATCTGTATGGCTAAAACTTTGCAGAAAAACACACGCTTACATTAAGAACTTCAAACTTAGTTGGGGAACAATTAAAAACACGTAGTACCCAGGACAGTAAAGTCTCACTCTTATCGAGCATGCTTTCAAGCCCTCTTAGCCTCGTGTTAACAGAACCTCACTAACAGTCTTTTGTCCCAGGCTCGGTTCGCACCCATCTACTTCGAACCTTTTAGGTCATTGAACTCTCTCGATATGTTCGTTTAATCATACTGCTCAATGCGGCTCCTAAACATGCGCTTCAAGAGGCCCCTTAAACATGCAAAAAGTTTGTCCAAACCTAGAGCTCACGCGCTTAATATATAGGATGACACCGTTAAATTCGATCGTTCGATTAGGTTTTTACGCCAGCTGTGATTAGCGTCTGTTGCAGCTATTTTTAGTTGTCAAATGGTCAAACAAAAACAAAATATCAGACAGAAGTCGATAGTACAAAAAAAACAATTCAAACAGAGCCGGCAGATTATCGAATAAATGCAAAATAGACTTCATAAAACCATTCGATTTGAAGCAATAAAACTGAGGAAAGATTAAGACGGAAAAAGCAAAATGAATTTTTTTTTGGAGTTGCGGTGCCAGAAGCTTCAAAATATAAAGGCTGTGTTCAACAAACGATTATTAAATAATTATCAAATAAATTACTAACGAAACTAAACAAAAAAATCAGAAAAATCAAGCAAAAAGATAATATTTAAATAAAAAAAGTTTAAAAAAAAACAAGCGTGATCAATTTTCGTATAATATTGTCTGAAAATTGATAGCGAAGTCTGGAGAACTGTTCTCAATACACCTTAAAATACAGTTACTGCTAATTTATTGAGTACCTACACGACACCCGAAACATTTGAAACAAGAGCAAGTGCTAAAAGTACAAAAACTAAAGAATTGAATGATAAAAAGAAAATATGTACTATCAAACCTTCCAACTGTTCCTACATAGTAACACAAACCTTACAATAAACTATAAATAAACAGTTCTATAATAAAATCTTCCATATTCTATAAAATTCTATAATTCATAATATTCAGAAAGTCAGAAAAAAACGGAACAAACAGGCAAAAAACTTCAAAGACAGAAAATACTAACATAACCAATTAACGTCGGGCGAATTGCTATCAAACGACCGGCGATTGGTTGGCTTCTTCAACAGCTATCCAGGATTTAGTTAGGCTAGCTTTAGCTCAGTTGAAAGGGCGTGAGCTTAGGGTAATAGATACTCACATCACGCCACAACAGCAGCTGAAGTGCGGCATCAACAAAAGATTTCAGGAGAGAGAGATAACACGTGAACGAGAAGAAGGAAAGGCACCCCAACCAACAGAGAGAGAGAGAGAGAGACAGAGAGAGAGAGAGAGAGGGAGATAGAGACCACTAGAAAGTTTTCCATGATGAGATTCGACTCTGCATTTTCTCGTTTTCTAGCCTTGCTAGTAATTAACTCATTATAAAACGGAAATTGCAAAACTGGAAAGAACAGGTTCCACATTTCGCAGTTAAAAAAATTCGAAAACCAATTTTTGGTTTGTGGAGTTCTATCATGTAACCCATCTGCAAGACTTAAAGGTTTCGTTCGCCAGTAATGATAGTTAAAATCAGAAACAGACAAAAATACTAACTTAAAACAATTGCAAAATTAAAAATCTTGCAAAAATTTGTGATACTAAAATCTTCAGAACCAAATCATTGCATCAGGAGACCATCCAGTATCCCTATTTCAAGCCATAAACAGTTTCACTGGCTCATAAAGATCCATACACTTGCAACATGATAATTTTTCGGAAATTTGGAAAGTATTAAACTTTCTCAAAAAATTGCAAAAACCCGAGGGATTAGAAATTTATAACCATTCCATTATTTCTAGAAACTATGCAGTAACTTTTTATCAAACTTCGGAGGAGGTCCTTGGGCCCCTGGTTCCAAAAATGTTTAAAAATATTCAAAAAAATTGAAAATTGCAAATATTTAAAAAATATATTCAAATTCATGATAAAATCTTAAAAAAACTTCCCAATGCATCCAGAAACTATGCAGTAACCTATTATCAAACCCTAGAGGAGGTTCGCTGGCACTTCTTGAGGCTTCAGAAACCTAAACAATGAAAAATTTTTGTATAACATAAGCAAGTTTTAACAAAAATGCTGAAATTTGTTATATTAATATGTTGAAAACTATTCCGTGACCAATAAAAATTTTTCAGTAACTTATTTTCAAACCTTTAAGGAGGTTTGAAAATTGATAAAAATTAGTATGAAATTGCATGTTTTTGTTTGGATTACCAAAACATTTAGCTCTTAAAGTCATAAAAAGTACTTGTCTTGCAAAAGACCTTTGTCTACTTTAACTAGCCTAAAATTTAGACTTGCTCAACAAAAAAATGAAATAACAAAAAAACAAAAATTTGCAACATTTTGGGCTCTAATGCGACTTAATGCCCGCTGGGTGCTACCTGTTTATCCCGTTTTTAAGGACGAAAAGTCAATTGGGTCAAAATCTGTTGAGCGAAAAATCTTCGTTTGAGAGCAATTAAAAATGTTTAAAGTTATCCTATTTTCCTGTTAAAACAAAATCTATATTGCCCAAATCAAAAGGCCACGAAAAACCATCCCAAAAGCTAATTTCAACCAAAAAAATACGCCAGACACTGAAAACATGAAAAAGTACAATAACCGCTAAAAAGCCACCAAAACGGCGAAATCACAAAAATATAAAACTCTAATATGATTGAGATGGACAAAAATGCCCCTAAACAGACAATTATTTATAACAACCTCTTTACTCGAAAAAAAAGTAGAAACTAAGAAAATTGCTTCGAAAAAGCCACATGTGATCAAAATATTCCGCTCGCTCAGCACAAATATTTTACACCTACTTTTCTCTCTCTCTCTCTCTCTCTCTCTCTCTCTCTCAAAAACGCAGCATGAACTGAAAATCACTTTCCCTTTTCTCGCTGCTCTTCAATTCGTTCCGCCGTTTGACCTAAACACTTAGTTTTTTACGTCTGGCATTGACTTTAACATCTTGTTTTAAATACACTCCAAAATACTATCCTTAAAAAAAGACATTCCACAAATACTCAAAGACACAAAGACCAGCAGGACTAATATAATTGCTACCAACTTCAATTCAGAGCACTCAATAACGCGACTTCTGAACTTATTGTAGGTTTTTATACTTCATTGCTGACCAATTTTCAGCCAGATGTTCACCTCATGACGTAAATCAGACCAGTTACAAAGAGGACAAAGATGATTAGCCACCCAACACCTATTGCCGCTACAAACCTTTTTATGCTTATACGTGGCGACCGTTTTGTTCTATACTGATAAGTTGAAACTGACTGCAACGAAATATGAAATTAATATGATTGTGTGGATTACATAATCGATATTCTTAAAAATATCGAAAAAAACATACCCGGCAGACTGCCGGAAAATAGCCACCGTTGATCCCCATAACCAAGATTGTGATTGAAAGAACAAAAAAAAACTAACGACAAAAAAATGATTTTTGTACACAAAAATTTAAAGTGCAAACTATTTTGAAGTCATTTTGGAGCGGATCTTACTCCTGTTTCGTAGAGAGACGATACAGGGGCTAGTATCAATACCAATAAGCATTAGAGATGGTAACTAAGAACAAGTTCGAGTAACGGGCATCTAGAATTGGGCTTTATGGGTTTATCCCGTTTCTAATTCTGATTACGTTTTTTGATACTGACTCTGTTGATTTTGAATTGCTTTGCTGAGCAACTGCTGTCTAAAAACACTTTTAGCAGAATGAGAGAAGAGTGAAACTAGCCAAGAGAAGTCAAAAAGATTTCACGCAAAATGTTGAACAAGCTGTGAACTAACGTTAAAGCCAAAAATTTTTATTCGACAAGTAAAAAAAGCCGGACAAGTCCTGACGTACAATTCAAAGAATTTTCGTTGACTAAACAAAAAACTAGACCTAGAACGCACTACGAGTGAATTAGGATAACCATTTCTAAAAAATCGGATCAAAAATTTAGAAGAACAGAAAATCTAAGTCAACGCCGCATGTGAACAAAAAAGCACTAGCGAGAAATGGAAACAAACAAAAAACTAGGCCTAGAATGAACTATGAATGGATTGAGAAGACCATTTAGAAAAAAATCCGATTCAAAAATGAAAAACAGTAAAAATCGAAGTGAAATTGCCGCATGTGAACAAAAAATCACTAGCGAGAAAACAAATTTTTGTTAAAACACCGTTTTCTAAGTCTACTTTATTAGAGCAAAAAATATCACGGCACAAAACCACTCGCTTTTTCGCTCCACTTCCTGTTTCGGCTTGACTAAAATCACTACTCCAATTTGACTTCAAAAATCATGAAAATGAGTGAACAGGTCTTAAAAAAAGACAGCGCCCCAATAAAATTCAAGTTCTTTGAATTGTAAAATAGGAGCGCTATAATAGCCGGCTGAGAAGCTCAGGGCGGCTATTAAACAAATAAATTCTGGAAGCAAATGCAGGAGCATAGAAATTGAGTTCGATAAGAAATAACTTATAAGCTAAGAATGTAGAAAATTTAATGTTTACTTGGTAAAATTTAGTGGCCGTTTGCATCGAGGCATCATCGGTAGAACGGATTCCAGCTGCAATTTGACTCATGAAAGCTGCCACATCGTAGAGCACCGCTGCCTTCTCAAATCCACTGTTCGATAACGCTACACAGCAAACAATAGATACAATGTGTATAACCAACTATTTACATCAAAACTTGCACATTTAGCTTAAAGAAATTTTCGGGTGTCCAAGTTAAGACAACTGATTTCTTATTCAGGTTGTCGGATTTTGAAAATTCGTCAAAAGCAGAAATGGAAAATTTTCAACTTCGGGTTTCACTCACATTTTTTGGCACCGAACACGCCTTTGCCAAAAGAGTCCCTCCACATAAAAGAAACTCGAATCTAAAACAGATGCAGTGATACTATTTATCATTTGACAAATAAGATAAATCTAATCGGGTCCCTGTGTCGCTTAAGATCAATTCTTACCTCATTATTATCTGTGATAGGGAATCGTTTTTCCATAGATGAGAATTGATCGTAGTATCTAAAAAGACAAAGTCCCTCCAAAACTCTGAACAATGAGTACGCACCAATAAGCCTCAGCATGTACATTAATCCACCTACCTTTATCTCGTATCATTCCGATCTAATGCTGACATATGACTCAATAGACACAAATAACTCAGAATCTATATAATGCTAGCTTCGATCGATTTTCATTGTGTCTTCAATATTGCGTTTAAGGAAACATCACAGTATTCACACTATTGATATTTCCCTATGCAAAAAGTAGTGTTCATTTTAGAACACATCAATTCAACTAACAAGTCGTCACAGAATCTAAGGACATGTTAATGGATTGAATCACTAAGATCTGAAAGGTCGTCTATATTTTATTAACAATATATAATCGACCAGATAAAAGTGCATTCAATTTCCTACCTCTGCAATATGTTGAGTCCGACTTCAGTCCTGTCGGGGAAGACAAGCACAGCCGTGTTTCTACTCTTGGTCAGAGTAGCCAATGCATGTATAGCATCTTCTTCACTGGTACCAGAGCTTCGCACGTGACTCTTCAACAGCTTAGCAAAGTCGATTTCACTTGTAGTCTTCAACGGAATGCCCTTCAAGGACTTAGCCATTATTGATGATCTGAAAATAGTTCCAGAGTGTGAAACGAAAAAGAACTTCCAAAATTAATATAATACAGCTTCACTTTTTCACATTCTTCTAGCAAAATATTTGCTGAACGTTATTTGGAACGACATTAAAAACAACAAGGAGCCGAGTAGGATCATAAATTCATTTTAACACACTCTTCCCTATGTTCCATTAGAAGAGCAAAACAACGAAATAAATTGATCTCAAAAAATTAAAATTCATTAAAATTTTCCATTAGAAAATTTTTCACCTTTATAGCTTCTATATACCAAAAGCACGTTAAAAATCAATTTTGAAAAATTTCGATCCCTGAAGATGCATGAGAGCGCTTTTTCTCAAAACAAAATAACAATAACGAGGATCTTAAAAGCTGGCCGAAAAACCGGAATCACATTACCATATGTTAAAATCATTTCAAAAAGAAACACACCTCACGTAAAAACCTTAAGAATGTCTTTGCCCTATACAAAAAATGCAGTGAATTTCATTAAAAAGGACTGTACAAAAGAAAACATCCGAAACAATCCAGATTTTAAAAATCTCAGTTGATTTTGTCTTCGAACCACATTATATGGCTCTAAAATACACTAGAATCATGTACACAGGGTTACATATTCTTTACTCTTCAAAAAGTTTTAACTAAAAATCCAAACTAAGAGAACAAATTGCCTTGTAAAAACGGCTAAAAACGGTCAGCTTTGTGCACCTTTTTGTACGAAGAAACTATTAAAGGTCAAAAAATGTTTCGCTCAATCAGCACATGAACAAGGGTTCTTTCAATCTGAAAAATTTGTTCAACATGACAATTTTGTCAATTCCGATCTTAGGTGAAAATGCTGACTGAATCAATAGTACTTCCATTTAAAAAACCTATAGAAAACCAACACTCTTGTTCCAGTTAAAAACATAGACGGAAGAATTCCGGAAACGACTTGAAGAGTCAGCAAATTCAGGAAAAACACCTTGAGATTACAAATAGAACAAAACAAGCCATACTAAAAAAATGCGGTTTGATATCAATAGTCACAATACTGACAGATGGACAAAAGGATTGAATAGTAGTTGAATTCAATAAAACTACTATAATCATTCGAACTATTGGCAGAATAAATTTCAAGCACGGTTTTTTAACCCACACTCTAAAACAAAACAAAAACCATTTCAAATTATAAAGCAAACGTGACCTGGTAACTCGAAACGGGACACATTAGAAATTCTATCTCGATAAATATTTCAGATTTCAAGTAGATTACACACGAAAAAAGGTTCTTGGCATCAGCACAACATTTTTCCAATAAACGAATTTCATTATAGGAAGATTAAATAAAAAAATTGGAAAATATCTGAAATATTAAATTCATTATAAAAAGACCTAAAAACATGAAGAATTTCAAAAATTTATCCCGGAACATACAGCTTATATACGGAACATATAGCTTATGGACACAATCAAACTCACTTTTTCTTATTTCTTTGTCATTACTTCTATAAAAACCTCATATGAAAATATAAACTAAATCATTAAGGAAAATAACAAAAAGAAGGTAGGGCAAAACCACCAAAATAAAAAAAACTGCTGCGAAACCATTATGAAAATCAGGAAAATTTTCACCACAGTCAATAATAAACAGTAGTATAATATTAAGGCTCCTATGATAATTAAGCCTGATCGAAAAAGAACTTTTAAGTAAATATTTGAAAAAAATTACCCTATGTCAGAAATCCCTCTACACCACGTGCTATTTTACAACTTCCAAGGTTTACAACTAATATAAAAGTAAAAACTCTAACTAAAATATCTTTAAATCCTCGTTAGTACAGATTAATTTAAGAAAACTTCAAAAATTCGAAAATGATGAAATTGCTGTCAAAAATGACAATATCACCTGAGAATTGAATATTTTGAGCTTTTCATTAAGAAGAAAATTCATGGGCTTCTAAAAAGACCCTAAAGAGAAACAAGGAGGCTCGGTAATGTGCGATCGCACATAAGGTTCCGACCCCGCTCATCCACAATTTTGGCATAATTCTACTAAATGAGAAACAGATAGAATAATCCAAAACTTCAATTAATTTTAAAAAAAGATTTGTATATGAACGAAAAGATAGCCTCCAAAGCAAATAACTCTGTGAAGTAAAAAAAAATGATGCATTAGATTGATGAGATATGCCAATATTAAGAAAGCGGGTCAAGACGAACAGCAAAATAAACAACAATAACAACAACAACAACAAAAACAACAACAACAACAAACAACAACAACAACAACAACAACAGCAATAACAACAGCAACAACAACAACAACAACAGCAACAACAGCAGCAGCTGCTGCAACAACAACAACAACAACAACAACAAAAACAACAACAGCAGCAGCAACAACAACAACAAAAACAACAACAACAAACAACAACAACAACAACAAACAACAACAACATCATCAACAACAACAACAACAAAAACAACAAAAACAACAACAACAGCAAACATTAATTACATCAAAAACTTTAAGTCCGTTTTAAAAACAAAACTTAAAATCAAAGTCAAAATAGTGTCAGATGAAACTGAAACTAAACAAAATAACTTGTAAATGATATGGTACCAGTCAATAAAAAGGCTTGGTAACAATTAGATAATAAAGAACAAAAGCTGTTAAAACAGTTGAAAACAAGTTGAAAAATTCGCTCATTTTTTTTAAAAACAATTAATTTCAAAGTAATGAAAACAATTGGAAATCAAGTAAAATGTCCCATAGGTTTAAAATTTCCAATCATTCTACATACGGGAATTAAGAACTGTCGGTATTCAATTTTTAATGCGGTTACAAAATAATAAATAGAGAAACAAAAAATCAGTTAAAACTTGCCAGAAAACGCTTTCGAAGCCGTAAAGCCATACTTTGGCCCTCAAAATATGTTTGATTGCAGCCTCGGCGAACACCGATAAAGTATTATGTGACCCCTAATTAATGAAACGAGGTAACAAGTAGATAAAAAAGAAAAAGCAAAATTAAGTAATACTAAGTTTTTTCGAAAAAAAATTGTTTCCAAAGTGATCAAAGCCATTAATTACAAAATGAAATAATTAAATAGGTTCGTTTATTCTTCCAGGGGAAACCCTTGAGACCTGCAATTATCTAAAATCTGTCTTAAGTCTACAAAAAGAACGTCAAAAACGACTTAGATCAAAAATTAATTTACTTTTTTTTGTGAAAAACCCATGTCGAAGCCAGTAAAGTCATAACGAAATTTTAAAAAACCTTAGATTTTGTGACACCGATCCCCTTTGACACCTTCCCTTGACAACAAAAATGTCATATTTGGCCTGTAATTAACGAGACTAGTTAACAAACAGAAAAAAAGAACAAAATTGTGAAGTTAAAACGTGTTCTTTTTGGAAAACAATCGTTTTCAGAGTCATGAAAGTCATCAGTTATCTACTAATATCCAAATATCTGCTCATCTATTCTTCTATGAATTTCATTGAAAGTATTACTGTACAGGAAAATAACCATAACCGTGTTATTGTACGACTAAAAGACAAAGTAAAAAGATAAAAAATTCTTTGAAACTCTTCAAGAAAGTAGTGTCGAAGCCGTTGAAACCATAATCTACATCTTCAAGGATAATAAAATTATCAATTGTTCTCTGTTTTGAACGCCAATAAGGTGATTTTTGAACTGTCAAAAGCGTGATAATGTGACAAATTTAGAAAATGTGAAAAATGGGCAAATACCTAAAAATAAAATAAAATTTTAAATCTAGTAGTATCAAAGCAAGAAAACCATAACTTAAGGCATAAAACCACAATAATGATTGGATTTAAATTCATTAGAAAGAGGAAGCATTCTTTCATTGCTGACACTAATCTACAAGTTGACCAAATTAAGTGAAAAATGGAGGCAAAGTTCAATAAGCCACTATTTATTTAAAAACCAAAACTTTTTTTAAAAGTCAAAACGACCATAAGCTGTCAAGTAATAATCTAGACAAACTAATTTTGAGTTAGTTAGGAAGCCAAATGGACCTATCAATAGTGAACTTTGATTTGAAATTTTCTTTTAAATATAAAAAAGATCAATTTTTTTTATAAAAAGACCGACTGATTTAAATCCGAAACATTTTTGGATTGTAACAGTCCGCGATTGGTCCTGGTAATGCTGTTCGTCAATTAAGAACACTTAGATATTGATATAGATATTTTGTTCGTTAAAAAATCAAAAATAAATGCCGCGTTTTTGGTAATCAACGAGTAAAGTTAGCAAAAAACGGCAAAGTTTTAATTACGGAGCACTCCCAACCAAAGTTCAAGTAGAAATGGCCCCCTTTTGAGTCTACAGAGAGTGTGTTGGTAGTGTTTGGGTGTGTACTTCCTGCAAATTTAATCAAAGTGGACTAAATAAACTTATTTCGTGCTGTTTTTGATGAAGAACTCTGAATTTTGAAACATTTAGCCAGAATTTTTGACAAAAAAAAAATAGAGATAGCCAAGATAATTTTTTTGTCTTTAGCAATAAAATCAATATACATTTTTTTTTGAAAAATTTTAACAAATATTAGCAAAGTTGGCGAAATGGTAGTAGAAAATTGGCGAAAATTCCGGAAAATGTGAATAAAGTCAACGGAATTCACTCTATTTTCTCAAAAGTTTAAACCTCGATAACTCCTTGTAAAAAACGAAAATAAAAAGAATCTTTTTAATTCCATATTCTACGCTGGACAAGCTTTCTAATGATACCAGTCTCAACTCTACGGTGAATATATCCATCGGCCAAAATTGACTGAACAAAAAAAACCGATTTGAGTATATAGTTCCTCCCCCCTAAAGAGGGTCGGAACAATAATAGGTTGCAGATTACACTCTGCCAGTCCATCAAATTCTTCCCAATATTCTTATAGAAAATTCAGGGTAAAACACGCCAATTGGTCGAAAAACTGGTAAACAGGCTTACTGCATGCACAAAGATAATCACAGTCAAAAAGTCACCAACTAAAAGAACAAAAAACTTTTCTCAATTATCAGAAATCTGCTCACTTACAGTTTATGGTCTAAATGCCGCATGAATGAAACATTTTACTGCAAAAAAGACCGATTGAAAACCTGTCCTCTTCGAGGCGTAACGAACAAAGACGTCAATATATCTACGCACAGCGGTAGAAACAAAACTTTGCACACAGCCGTCTAAAACTATACGATATTGGCAAGCCGCCTTTTACTGGCATTTCAATTTGAGTTTCATTGTCAAATAAATATCAATATTAATTAAAAAATGAATTGAATTAAAAAATGTTAAATTTATCAACTTTTGCGTTTAGATCAAACTGGTGAGCACACTCAAAATTTGGTTGAAACAACAAAATATAGCGGGGAAAATTCTGGAACCATTTCAAAGATCCGCCTCAGCCTGAAAAAATACCTTCAAAAAAGCTGATAACTTCAAAAAGCTAAAAATAAGCCAATAACTGAATTCAAGACAAACGTGCAAAAAATTCAATTACTACATGAAAAAGAGCACATCAAAACGGAAAACTTTCCAGTAGGCAAATAAGAACATTAATTTTTTCCGGCCATATTACGTTCAAATTTCTCTTTTTTAGACCGAAAAACGTGAGAATTTTGGCAAAAAAAACATTTTCACATTTTTCATAAAAAACTGTTGTTCTACCATAATAATTGTAATCAATTTTCATTAAACAGGCTACAAAAAAGGCTACAGTACGTGAACAATTATCATTTGGAAAAAATTTTTCAGCTGTCACTTTCTCGCTCTCTTACAACAGCCGAGTGACACAAAAAAAATCTTTTTGCAGTCAAATCTCAGCAATTTTTTCAACAACTTCATTTAAATTATCAATTTCACTCCAAAATAATCACTTAAAAACACTCCTTGGTTGTTCTTCCTCCTTGAGCCGTTAAAATTCTCTCTGAACTTCAAAAACTTTGAGTTTGGTAAATTTCAGCAATTGAACTAAACCATATAGTTACATCAGGATTCAAACACAGTTCAAAAAATTATCATAACTTTTAAATCAGACACAAATTATGTTAAGGTATCCCAGTGGACAAAATCTGAAATTATTGCATGGCGGCATCATCGGCTCCGCCTGCAGCTGGTTGCTGAGCGCCATCATCGGTGGTACCAGCACCATCTGGTGCCGGTTGGTCAGCTTCCTCCTGCAATTTATGAAACAAGTGATCGAGAGAATCTGTTAGTAACAAATGCAACTTAACGGATAAATTAATTGTTCTTCATTTTTCATTGTTGGAATTTCGCTATTAAATTTGTCACTAACAATTCATGATTTGCATTTTAATCATACCTTGCAATTTAATTTTGGACTTTTCGCTTTCGATCAAATCCTACAAATTTAGGTTCTGATTGATCAGCACGCGTTCTAACACGAATTCCAGTCCAGAAAAGTTTTAACGCTCTTCATACCTGGACATCCCTTGATGGCTTCTTCGTTTCCACATTCTGCAGATAATTGTCAATTTCGACTGGTGTCAACTTGCGGAAGTTTAGGTCTTTTCCGAGAAATCCCAGTTCCACATTCTCGTTTGTCATCTCCTGGTCATTGGCTAGAGAGTTAGATAGCGCATGCATTGCGTGGGTAATGAGTTCCTCCAATGAGCCTTAAAAAAATTGCCTGTTTCATTTTGTTTTTAAATTATTTGTTTTTCTTGCAACTAATTAGCAACTTTCTTTATTCCTTACATGATTTGAAAACGTCAAGATTTCTCTCTAGATATGTTCGAGCTGATTGCGACCGGGAGCCAATAGCTGTAGCCTCACATTCGTAGAAATTAGCAGATGGACACGTTTGAAACACGTGTGATCCCAAGTCCTGAAGAAAGAAACCATGAATTTATTTTGGTTAAACTTTCCCCGAATAAATGAAATAACTTACATCATAGCCAATCACCAAAAGGCCAACACCGTAAGGTCTGCGTCCGTACGTTTGAGTATATCTTTGCGATTTATTTGCTACCGTCCTTGCAAGTCGTTCGATTGACAATGGTGTGTCGAAGCTCCATTTACTGTCCAAGCATTCAGTTCTCATAAATTTGGCTAACTGTTGCCCATCTGCCAGCAATCCTGACATTGAGCAAGCTACATGGTTATCTATTTCCATAATTTTGTTTTGGCTTTTCACCAATTTGCTGCTGGATCTCTTCATTGATGCAACAATTGCATATTCGGGGCTCTTTAAAGCTAATGTAACAGATCCCAGCTTCACCGCCTCCATGGCATACTCTATTTGATGAATGCGTCCCTGATAAAAAACATTGCCATTTTTTGCTATAAAATCTGACTTCTCAATTTCGTTTATCTAATTTACAGCTATCACTGAAGAGAAGCAGTTAAACATCTTACTTGAGGGCTCCAAACGGTGATATCATTGTCATACTGGTTCCTGAACTAAAACACGTCACACATAGGCTTTCATTGAATGCAAAAAAAAAACAAACGTATTGGCCCTCTGGTCACATGTAAGCGGTGATAGAGTCTATGATCCTTGCCATTAGTAATCTACATAGTAAGCTTCATTTTTGACGAGTTAATCACGGAGAAAAGACCCAACAGTCTTACCATTGTCACTGAAGATGAATCTGACGACGGCTGATAAACAAAAAATCTGAAAACTAAATTTAAGAGTAAAAGACAATAGAAGAAATAATGTATCTATTCTGTTTTTGCCCTCATCTTAGTGGGCTTATAATCTTTACGCCTCCCAAGCGCACGCGCTATTTTTTTACATAGTAACGTGCTATATAACAACATGAAGTTTGTAACCGGGGGGGGGGGGGGGGGGGGGCGTAAAAAACACTGCAGGGCCAAAACAGAATAGATCCGAAAGTCTGTTAGCCAATTATATATTAAGCAGTTTTTAACGTCGCAATATCTAGCAATTAATAAAAACAGGCTGCAAGCACTAGTTTGGATCCTTTTCCGAAACACAAAACCAACCGATGAATTGCTTAGAAACAAGGGGTCTTTCCCATTATAGCCCCCCAGCTTAGTCAGACAACCTATTGCCCCCCATCATATTAATTACACCATAATGGGGGGCTATGATTTCATGGGGAGCTATAATGTGAAAGGCCTGAAACATGATAGGAGTTGGATTTCTTTCAGCGCGGGGGCAACTGACGACTGCAGGTTGGCTTAGCGTGGGGTGAGAAAGTTATCAAACGATATGTTTTATGGGGGTCTTTCGCATTATGGCGCCCCCGACAACCTACACAAATAGCTTCCATGGCTCATTGCCAGAAAATAGCTTCCATGGCTCCATATACAGGAAATGGAATTAATTGGATTTTCAGTGAATTGCAATTATGCCCTATAACTAATTGATTGCGAGGCCTTTCTAAAACAGTTCACTGATTGCTAGAGAGCCTACTAATTGTATCAAAAATCAGCTGATACCGGCATAATCCTAAATTTCCGTAGCTGTGCACCGTTACAACATAAGAGAAATGTGATTCAAGGGACTGTGCATAGGATTTTTAATGCGACCAGTGACTGGCAATCCTTTGATGTAGCTCTTAAGAAAAATCAAGAGATCTGGACTGAAAATCAATACCCAACGGAGTGGTCCTCCAGTATTTTCGAGCAGACGTTGGATAAAATATTCACGAAGGAAAAGGTCACAGCAAAACCACCCCAAAATGAACAACATCATAAAAAAGTTAAAAGTCTTAACAATAGGGAGCCTAAACCTAGGTTTTTTGTTCAATACAGAGGAAATACAACACAAAATTTTGCAATAAGACTGAAAAAATTGTGTGATATTCAAACCATTTTCACAACAAGAAAGCCAAGAACTTGCTTGCCCACCCTGAAATCACCTTTTGATAAGAATCTGAAATCGCATGTGGTACATAAAGTTACATGTAATGGATGCAGTTCCCTCTATGTTGGCTAAAGCAGCCAACATGTTACCACTAGAATTTCAGAGCATCAAAAGAAGGATTCCCCTGTTGGACAACACCTTATTGAATGTTGGGGTACAACGCATAACGTAAAATTGGAGATCTTTGATGCATGTCGCGGAGTTGAAAAACTAATGACGATAGAAGCGATCTACATCAAAAAGCTGAATCCCCAATTAAATACGCGCGGTGAGTATCGGGGGCAGGAATTGACATTGAAGTACTAGTTCAAATACAAAAATTTGACTTTTGAAATTCAAAAAATATTCTGGTACATATTACTTCGAAATTTTGTCAACCCCAAAAAGTAAAAAATAAAAACAGATAGGAAAGAAAGTAAAAAACCCTTTTCAAGAATAAAAAGCACTATACCCGGGAATTTCATAAAATCCGGAATAAAAAATGACTTGATTTTAGCGTAATAAGTGTAAATAAAATGTTGTAAATGTGATTTTAACTGAAAAATAATTTCAAAAAATCGATGTTACTTTAACTCATTTCTTAGAATTATATTCAAAGACAAGTTTATATATTTTGTAAATGATTTTAATTAATTTTTTAAACTTGACGATGAACGCAATGTTCAAAAACGTTTGATTTAGTTAATCAATTTAAGTTTTAATTTTCGGTTACTTCTCTGCATCTATTAATTGTAGTTATTTTTACACTTAAGTTTCCATTACAGTAAGATTTTTGTACAAAAAAAATTTGAAAATAAAACTGGTCCCCGGAATTATACCAAATTTCGATCAATTATTCTGAACTGAATTTAGCTCAATGTTGAATACATGGTAAATTTATTACAGAATTTTGAACATACTTTTTCAACATACATAATTTCCAACCCTTTTACAATTCAATGGATTTTTTATTTATTCAATTTGTTTGTTTCTACTTTTGCCAACTATTCTCCAGGTACTGTTCCTCAAAGACGTTCCAGTATAATTAGTAGAAGTAGAATGGGATTTGAACCAAGTTTCTGATTCCTTTGCAGTTTTCACAAATGCAGCTGATGCGCCAGGTGAATTTTTTTTACCTGTGTAGAGAATGCAGATATCATGCCAAAAAATCAGAGAGCTTATCATGGCAAATATTTTGCACCATTTGTATACACCTTCAGCACTAGGTTGTACATAGGTGTGTTCGGTGGATATATCCGTAAGTGTTTACGAGTCGATTTTTGTATAAGTATTTCTCCTCGGCTGTTGTCAGGTAGTACTTTCTTGATCACATTCTATGTTCGATATCATGTTCACCTTTTTTCAAAGCAAGATTTGCTGATATCATGCATGATGATTGCTATGATGTCGAGCTTAAACCGAACCTTCATTTGCTTTAAGGCGAATCCTTTATACACAAAACTATTAGAATGGATGAAAACGCGCGGCAAGACATTAAAACGAATGGCCTATGGGGGTCCAGGATCAGCTGTTAATTATTCGACTAGAAGATTTCGAATAGAACCCACTTGCCAAGTTATACAAGAAAAACTCCGAAGAAGTTTAAAAAGGTGCTAAAGATTGAGCAACGAAATCTTGACGTCAAGAGGAGTACCTGCGTTGCGCTCGTGTTTTCCTAAATGGGGGCGCAGGACAATCCGCAACGCGCACTATAAAACAACTAACTAGCAAATTGCTGAAAAAAAAGACTAACCATACTCGGCATACTCGGACTCAAAAATATATATTTGCAAAAGAATAGATTTTGTTCTCCTGCGCAGCGCTATCCAATGCCTCAGATTGTGCTGTGGTTCCGAACGGCCGATTGACATTGATAGTTCCCAAAGTGCCATAGAGCTGGAGGGGAGACTATATTCGTAATAAATTAATTTATATAGAAATTCTTTTCTCGTGTCGCAGCTCTAAGAATGCTACACGGCCTTGGTTTTAAAATTATAGTTTTAAGTGATGTCGAAATTTCTATAAAAAATTACTTCTCATGACAAAGCTCTTGAATATCTATAGTGCATTATCATTGAAATTATATACGATGCAGTGATGTCTCATAATAGGGGATAACTACTCATCCCTTGGATTGTCTACACGCCTGAAAAGCAAACCCCTTCTCTAAAAATTTTTTTCAAAACAATAAGGTGAACTACGTTTTTTTCTCTGCTTTCTTTGCTTATTGCCTAATTGTTCTGATAAGTAGATAAGTGATGATTTCCATGATGTTGATTCTCCACGCCAGATGCTCACATCTGAACCTGCAGACCTGAGCATCGCAAGGCCCAACCCCTCTTTGAAAGATTGTATTGTTTATAATTCCTTGAAAAATTGAATTGAACTGATATTAATTATTATGATATGATGAAAGTTTTTTGAAATTCGTGTTTTGTTCTGCTAGTTTCCTCTGCTTAGGAGCACATAAGCCGAGTTGGTTAGAGAGCAAACACAGTCTCTTTAATATTCTCAGGAAAAAAGTGCTCAAACAACAGTCGTTATTTCTGGCAGGACCATTTCTTTCATTTCAACAAATTGCTGTAGAGAACTCTTGATTCCAAGCATTGTTAGTACATCACTAAACTATTTAGAGCTTTCAAATCACACAACAAAGTAATTTTATTGTTCAGAAAGAAATTAGAGATGAAAACAATATTCCTCCCTAAACAAGGAGGATATCTACCAGCTCCAAGTAAAGACTTACAACAAATTGGACAACGAGAAATTTACCGAGGAAACAATTACAAAATATACCAATATGATGATTTATGTTTTGTGTCTAGCTAATCTTCAACGGGCAGGATGTTATACTAAACATTTTGGTTTTTACAGTTCCTAACGAATGATAAGCAATAGGCACCCAAACAGAGGCAAACGAATTCGTTCGTAAATTCTCAAAAGACAAGCTATCATCAGAAGGAAAAAAGCTTGTGATTAGGAGTAGCATAGCAGGAGGACTTGAAATTGAAAAACTTATTTCTTTAAAATTACCAATCCATTCTTACCGATGGTCCACTACAAATGGGGGGAAAGGATCTAAACAAATGTTACCTAAAAAGAGAGTCAACATGCTCACGCATAGTAGTAAATCTGGCTCTAAAAATTACCAGTTACACGAGAAATTGATTGATTTGGGCACTAAAAAATTAACCACGATGTTTGCGTTGTTTGTACAATGCCAACATTGGAAAAACGTTGAATAGTCTCGAGATGAAAATAAAAAAATTTGAACTCAATAGTCTTATTGCATCACACTGTTACAATGATCCACCCTCAGATTTTTGTTTCTTCAAATTAATTATTTTGAATTTAAAATACTTTAAACGGCGACGACAACTGTGATAGCAATTGGCATAGCTGTTCCCTCCGAAAGCAAGATTTTGTTTAATGGTGTGATATTTTTGTTGATAGAAATATTGATCTTCTGATTAGTTTCATGCTGCTTCCAATGACCATCGACACAGAAATAAACGCAAAATCTTCTTTACTTTACTAAGAGACTATCAACAGGGCTCAAAAAAGGTCCAACCGAATACCTATCATCTAAGCGTACAAAACTTTCTCAAAATAGAGAACAACTATGCACAAAAGTACACAATCTGGGTCCCAATTGTATTTTTTGTTCTACTGAAACCTGGCGTTAGTGATGTGTCATAGCTGGGAATCACTATTCATTGATTATAATGTCCTACGCCGCTTAGGAGAAAACCCCCTTTTTCAATATTCCCAGGAAAAAAATGCTTATACAACAGTAGCTACCTTTGCTTTTAAAACACCACTTTCACTTGATTTAAAACATTGTTAGTGGGTCACTTAGCTTTTAAGAGAATCAAACCACACAGTAAAGCAATATTACTTTTCAGAAGACAAGGATGATTAATGATAAACAATATTCGTCTCCACACAGACTTAAGAAAGAAAAAATTACAGATGATGCAAGTACAAAAATTAACAAGAAGACGGATTCTGGTTTGCATCTGGCTAATTATCAACCGGTAATGTGTGATACTAAACAGAGGGTATTTTAGTTCCTAATGAATGATAAACAGTAGACACCCAAACAGAGGCAAACGAATTGGTTTATGATTTCTCAAAAAAAAATGTCCAGAAAGCAAAAATCTTGTTATTGACAGGATCATGATAGGCAGAGTTGAAATTGTGAAATCTATTCATTGAGTCCGATTAATTGATGATTACCCAGGGGCCTCTACAAATGAGAAAAGAAGGTTCTGAAAAAAACTAACTAAAAAATGGACAAAGCGCTCAAGCATAATAGTAAACTGACTCTGCAAATTCCAGTAACACAAGAAACTGATTTACTTGATCATTGAAGAATCTATTTTCAATAATTTTGCTGTTTGCGCGATGTCAGCATTGGACTATATTGAGCAGTCTTGAGATGATACTGAAAAAAAAATCTGAAATAAAATATGAAATAAAATCTCTAATAATCCTATTGCATCTCACTGTTCCAATGATGCCTCCTCAAATTATTGATTCTGAATACTATTTTTAGGCACGCAAAAGCACTGTAAACAACGTTAACAACTGTGATATCAATGAATCTAATTTGTTGAAATAGAATAATGTGCATTAAAACTGCAAGATTGGTTTGCCGAGTCTCAAAAACTGGTTTCTCTCTCATCTTCTATTAACATCAAATGACAGAATCTCTCCCAAAAAATTATGGCAAAGCAGAAACATTACTGATAACGCTTCTTCATATAACAACACCTCCAGCTTTCAAAATAATCCATATAACTCCCAAATAGACAGGAAAAATTTCGTTACCTCTGATAGCAATTATCAGCCTGTGAGTCAAAAATCAATCAATATTATGATCAATCCAACCTATCAAACATCGGCATTACATCTGAACGGCATTTTCGCTATAATGATAATCTAGAGGACTTTCGTTTCCATTGTTTCTATTTAATGACCTTAATCCTGTTCTGTTCTTCATCCCAACAATCAAAAAGTATTCATTTATTCTTGGTACTGTGTTTTTCAGGAACTTCGGCGTCAACAGTGGCAAATTTGGCACCTAAAAAAAGATTCAGGAATGCTTTTAATTTAACTCCGGAAACAACATTTTTATTTATAGGTGAGCGTTTTGTTTTTGATTGATTGATTCAAATTTGGATTACCTTAACGCTGCCTCTAAGGGCCGAAAAGAGAGAACAACTATGCATATTAATACACAATCTGGGCCCAAAAATTTTTTGTGTTCCAGAGAAATCTGGATTCATGAAAATGATGATATGTTTTCAGTACAGACACAGAATCAATTTTGTTGCTTCAAAACTGACCGTGTTTCTTCGCTTGGACAGAAAAGCAAAAAAACGTAGTTAATTTATGATATTTGCGACAAAAATAATTTTCTCCAAAGATTTGTGATGTTTTGAGTTTTTTTCCCAACAAAATTATGAGTGTACGGGTCTTACTGAAAACACCAACTTATGCATCCCTATTTGTGAATGTTACCTATAATCCGATTAAACAAATATCCACGGCATTTTTTGACCAACTTACAGTTAACAGTGACAATCCAATAAAAAAATTGAAAAAGAAGAAAACTGCTGGGTGTTTATGAAACTAACTATTTGCATAGCCTAGGAAAATTATGGCTGAGACCGTAACACTTCCGTGTTATTTGCATAATTTTAACAGAACGATTTCGACTCCTTAAAACAGAGGCAAGAATACCAAGAGCCCATTGTTTACATAATTAGAGACTGTTCAAATATAAACGACAATATATATTGTCATAGCACTATAAAAATTGATTTGCCACTCTAAGTACGTTGAGATTTTGTATGATTAAAAGAACTATAAAGCTAGTGGTTTTCAACACTGCTTTAGACAACAAAACGATCATAAACGTTCGGAAAAACTTTAATTCTTTGCTTCAAATATTACTCAAATTTTAACGACAGCGCTATCGAAAAAGAAATGATTTATGAAACACCACTGAAGAGAAAATTGATGAGAAATGACATTTGTTTTACGTCAACAGACAAATGGTTGACTAGAGAATCAAGACAATTGATGGTCGATTTGCATAGGTTGTTTATTGAAAAAAGTAAATAAAGTTTTTGATGTAGAAGAACCATTGTATGTTTTCACTGACAACGATTTCAACAGAACTCATGAAATTTCTAATAAAGCAGCAAAAACCAACAGGAAAAGTTGGCTGCTCAAAAATAACATAAAAACTATGAAAAAAATTCCAGAACTTTTGGTTCAAAAAATACTTTGGTGATTTCGTTAAACATACAATTAGGACAATTTGCATTACAGTTTAGAAATGAGTAAAAAAAATGCGATGTGCTGTTTTACTGTCACCTGGATGAACCCGAATTACTTGGAACAAAATAGCTCTTTGGGAATCTAAAATTTTCTTCTACCAAACTGCAATATTTTTGTGAGACAAGAGATAATTAATTTATTTGGAATTAACTACATAGTGAAATTTATTTCAAATAAGAAAGAAGAAAAATCCCAAACAACATTTTTTATCTCAGTTTTTAACTAAAGCCCTTGTCTGTGATAGGCTACTTGTTCAACATGGCGTGATGTTGAATTTGCGAGATTGAAAAAGAGTTTTGGGTTGACGCTTGTAAATGTATCAATGTAACGTTTAAAGTGCTTTTTCTTTAAAAATTGAGAAAAATTTCAATTTACCAAATTTTCTACTAAATCTGAATATAAAAAAAATTGTTAAAAAACACCACCAATTTATTATCAGCTTTTTACTCGTTTAATATTCGTTTGCAATTTGTTTGGAAACCATGCCTGAGAGCAAGGGCTAAATATCAGTAAAACGTAACCTAAAAAGGCATTCAGCTCTGATAGAAGCTTGCCCTTTTGAGAAATGTTTCTATAGAGTTTGATAGGGGCATATAAACATTTGGTATAATAGACGTCGTTTTTCTTCCCTTTACGTTTTGAAGGTGGGTTTTGAAGTCTCATCAAATTTTCTCTACACCACAACGACCAAATTCATAAACGTTGTTTTGTTCAAAAAACTATCCAAAATTCGAGTAAGTTCTTGATATCTAAATAAAGATTTGCATGGTTGATCTGAGTTAGCTATCGTCAATCCTGTTTAGTGGGGCTTTTGGCATTTTGTAATCATCTCCTTCAGTTTGACTCGTCTTATCGTTCCGTTAATCGCACTCTAAGGAATCATAATTTCCAATTGCCAGAAAAAAGATAATTCAGAGAAAAGTTTTAAAAGTTTTAGTAGTTGCAAGCGTTCTTGGTCATCCAGATTTGAGCGTTATAAAAATATACTGCTGTTGTTGTAATTTTGAAAACAATAGAATGTTTGCTTTGCTCGCGAGCCAGGCATAAACAACATAGGGTGCTAAAAGTAATAGATATCCTGTTTATGTGTTATGTTTCACTTGAAAATCACATTTTGATAGAAAGTTCTTTTTACTCGTCGATATGATTTATTCGTTGTTTGAAATTTATTCGAAAATAACTAAGCGTGAGAGCAGTAGGTAGTTACCTGTACAAAATAAACTAAATAGGCATTAAGCTGAACTATAAACCTAAGTTTCATAACTTAATTGCATTACATTTCCTAAATGAGGCATATAAATTGACGCTATTGAAAAGTGAGTTCTTTTTAGTTTGAACCTTGTACAATAAACTTTTTGCTTCCTGTGGGAGCAATTTTTGTTTCCAAGAACAGTTTGCTTAAAATTGGAGCCCATTGTCGCGTGGTTTTTCACCTGATCTAGATGATAATAAACCATCTAGTAAAATCTAAGAGGTGATAGACGCCGTTGAGCTCTTCTTGACGTTTAAGAGATGGGTTTTATAAAAATTAAATCTCATTTGATTTTCTTAAAACTTCAGCGATTATGTTCATCTACGGTGTTTTGTTCAAAAAATATCCAAAATCAAAGTAAATTTTTGATATGCTGTTGAAGAGTTGCTTAGTTGGTCTTAAGTAGTTATCGTAATTTCGGTTTTTTCTGGATTTTGGCATTTTGTATTTCCTCGAGTTTGTGTCCTGTTTTATTTTTGTTGTTTGTTTGCTAATGAGTCATTGCATCGCAATCCCCCGGTTTATTGACAGAAAAAAATATCATTCATTACAACTTAAAGGCTCCGTTTTAAAAGTTTTAGTAGTTGCAAGCATTCTCGGTAATATAAATTTGAGTCTAAAATTTATTTCGTTTCTCGATTTTGTAATATTTCAAACTCCAGAATAATTTTTTGTTAGGGAGCCAGGTTTAGGAGGCATAAACTGCTAAAAGTAATACGTAGCTTATTGTGTCAGTGTTCTGTTTCCCTTTGAAATCACTTTTTGATGTAAGATTTCTTTGATATGATGCTCAGTGTTCAATCAATCCCAAATCACAATGTTACTGGTTACTGGTGCGATTGTCGTATTAAGTGCTTTTGTATTCACATTGCCTTTAATAATGAAGAAATTTTTTAGTATTTTGTTTCAATTTTTTTTGAACTCCTTTCAGATGGGATTACTGCTATTCACTCACAAACACCTTTAACGTCCTTTCAATTAATTCAACTAAAAAAGTTCTGCCAACTAACTGATTTTCCCGTATCACAGTATCAATTATTTTATTCCTTTGGCTTTTGGTAGCCAAATTACTTATGATTATTTAATCCAATTCCGTGTTAATAAATCAGTAGTTACGAAACTACCTTTGAAAAAAAAACTATCAATCAAAAACTATTCAAAATGTTAATTTCTTTGTAAACATTTTGTTCGTTCAGAGCTGCATGTCAGAAAATTTGTTTGCAAATCTCAGATTGCGTAGAAAAGATGGTTCCATTTGATATATTGTATAACATAACATGCACATGCAATTAAAAACTTCCGCGCAAAACAACTTTACAAAAATTCTGCCATAGACACAGCAAAATCAACAAACTGATGACTTTCATAAGATAAAGAGTATGTATGTTTTTGTTGTGAAAGATAGCGTCCTCTACTTTGGTCCTAAAATTAACGGTAATCGAGGAAGCTAAAGGCGCCGAGCGGCAAAGAGCATAATGTCATAAAATAGTAACTAAAGCCAAAAATTTCCGGTGTTCTGATTGATTAGCTTTAACAAGGCGGCTCGGTAATGTGCGATCGCACATAAGGTTCCGACCCCGCTCATCCACAATTTTGGCATAATTGTCTACCAAATGAGGAACAGATAGAAAAACACAAAAATTCAAGTATTTTTCAAAAAAAAACTGGTGTATGAACAAAAAGATAGCCTCCAAAGCAAATAACTCAGTGGAGTAAAAAAAGATGCATTGGATTGCTGAGATATGCCGATATTAAGAAAGCGAGCGAAGACGAACGGCAAAATCAATCAACAACAACAAAAAACATTAATTACATCAAAAAATTTATGTCCGTTTTAAAAAACAAAACTTAATAACAAAGTCAAAAAAGCGTCAGATAAAACTGAAAATAAACAGAACAACTTGTAACTCACCAGAAAAAAATGGTTATTTTCCAGTTCATAATAAAGCTTGGTAACAATTAGACAAAAAAGAACAAACTTTAAAGTTAGAAAATTCGCTGAATTTTTTTTAAAAAAAGTTAATTTCAAAGTAATGAAAACCATTAGGAATCAACTAAAATATCCCATAGGTTTACAATTACCAAAGCTTCTATAGAAGGGAATTAGGAACTCTTGTCATTCAATTTTTTATGCAGTTACAAAAAGAACAACAAATAGACAACAAACTAAAAATCAATTAAAACCAAAATATGTTCGATTGCACCTTCTTCGAAAACCGATACTGTTTTATTTGGCCGCTCTTTAATGAAAGTCAGCAGCAATTAGACAAAAAAAACAAAAAAATGCAAAATTATAAAATACTTGTTTTCTTTCGAAAAAAAAGCAAGAAAGCCATTAAATACAAAATGAAAAAATTGAATAGGTTTGTCCGTTCTTCCATAGGAGGCCCTTGAGACCTGCAATTGTCCAGAATATGTCTTACGTCTACAAAAAGAACAACAAATATGACAAAAATCAAAAATTCATTTACTTTTTTTGTGAAAAACCCGTGTGGAAGCCAGTAAAGTCACAACGAATTCTCTTAAAACATTAGATTTTGTGACACCAATCGCCTTTGACACCTTCCCTAGAATTGTATTACGTGACTTCTCATTAATGAAACTAGGTAACAGTTAGACCAAAAAGAAAAAAGCAAGATTATGTAAAACTTGAAAAATGATTATGCAAAATTTGAAAAACGAGGTATAACCTAACACTTTAAAAATAACACTGCAAAATACCTAGCTTTTGACCAATTAAACAAGCTTTTAGCTTGAAACCTTTATTCAACTTTCAATCTTTTGCGAAAACATTTTTTAAACTTTTTTGCAATTGAAGCAGTTTTCTTGCTCTTACTTTTTAGTCTTAACCTGTGAGAAAGCTGGCAGTTTTGAAATCGGATGTTGTGATAAAAAAGAATGCAGTTTTAAGCCAAAAACACTTAAGTTAATTCTTATGGCAAATTGATTAAATTATTCTCTGAATGTTTTCACTGTTTCTCCATATCAGTTAAAAAACGTTTCCCTATTTAAAAACGCTGGGTTAGTTCCGGTTAGACGCAGAGATTGGAAAACTAACCTAAAAATCTTGGTTACAGAGTCCCGATATCTGACCATTATTTTTCAGCTCCGAGTCGTATCTGTAGGAATTCAGAAACTTTGTGAAATATCAGCCATTGTTCGAATGCTCGACTGATGAATCTCAAGTTGAATTATCTGATGTTCACATCATTTTGAATTTTCTGAAACTTAATAAAAATGTTTTTCAGAAATGTTTTTCATCGCGATCTCCAAAAAAATTTGATTTTGGCTGCCCCAATCGTTTCCCCAGTTTAAAATTACATGAAAAAACAGTTTTTTTGTTTCCTATTCACTTAAAAATTCCCAATTTTTTTTTTGTTTTGGTGGAGAATGTTTTCAGCTCACAAAAAATCTTTGTTTTTGTTCAAAATTTTGTGCCAGATCACACTCAGTACAATGACAGGGTTGCTTGCATTGTCTGCAAACTTATTTTAATTTGAAAAAGTTGTGACTAAATGTCCTTAAGCGCCAAATTTTCTAGAAATGATATTTTTTGTGAATTTTTTTCTTTTCATGCTTGAAACATATATTTTAGATAGTAGTTCATGCAATTAAATATTTGACAATTTGTGAACGAACTTCTCTTCCTAATTGGTTTTGCAAAAACTGTTTGGATTTTTTTTCTTTTTCTGTCCAAAAATTGACACGAGTTTTTCTTTCCTTTTTTGGTCTTTAGCTCAAGTCATTTCTTTTTGACTATATATTTTCTAAATTTTAAAATTGCTCACAAAAAACTCTCTGTTATAAATAAATTTCCGTTTGTCGCAGTAGAATTCAGTTGAGTATTTGACTACCCAAAGTGTCCCCTATAAACTCCAGTAGTTGAATATAAATAAAGTGTCTAAATTCCGCGTTAGTCGCCGCCAGGGTGCTCTTTTAACCACACAACCAAGTTATGAAGAATTTAAAAGTCTTTTCTAAACTTTGAAAAATGGGTTAAAACCTGACACTTTAACATTAACACTGCAAAATCTCTTGTTTTTAATCAAGTGAAGGGAAATTTAGCTTCCAACCTTAATTCAAATTTAAAGATTTTGCAAAAACAATTTTTTAAACTTTTTTGCAAAAGAAGCACTTTTCTTGCCCACACGTTTTAATTTTAACCTGTGACAAAGCTGACTGTTTTCGAATGAGATGTTCTGATAAAAATGCAATGCAGTTTTAAGCCAAAAACACTCATGTTAATTTTTTGGCAAGTTGATCAAATTAATCTCTGAATGTCTTCACTGTTTCTCGATACCGGTTTCAAAAGATCACCCATTTTAACGAAGCTCAGAATCGTTTCTGTAGGAATTCAGAAACTAAGTAAAATGTCAACCATGCTTCGAATGTTGGACTGATGAATCTCAAATTGAAATCTCCTGACATTCATTAACAAAAATATTACTTTAATTGTTTGAATCTCGCAGAAAAAGTTTTGAAGAAGTGTTTTTCGTTGCGATTTACTAAAATTACCAATTTCAGAAGTCCAGACCGTTTCCCCAAATAGTAGGCACTCGAAAAATCAGTTGATTGTTTGTTATCTACGTAAAAACGCCCCAACTGTTTTCAAAATTTCTATTTTTGCTATATTTTTTTTGTTGGAGAACGTTTCCAGCTGACAAAATTTCTTTGTTCCTGTTCAAAAACTTTGCCAGACCAAACTCAATGCAATGAAAGGGTTGCTTGCAATGCCTGCAACCTTCATTTAGTTTGCAGAGGTTGTGAGTAATTGTATTTAAGCGGCCAAATTTCTAGCCTAGAAATTCTGTGTCAATTTTTTCTTGCTTACAACATATTTCTTGTATATTATTTTTTGCGTTTAAATTTTCGAAAATTTGTGAACTTCTTCTAAATGATTCTACAAAAACTGTTTGGACTTGTTGTTGTTGAATTCAGGCGATATTGTGTCTTATTTTTCGTCTTGATCTTGACACTTTTTTTTGTTTTTTGGTCTTCAACTCAATTCATTTCCTTTTGACTATATGTTTTCTCAAAATTAATGATATTCACAGAAACTCTGTCATGAACTTTTTCCGTTTGTTGCGGCATTTGTAGAAGTTTTCAGTTAAGTTCATGGCCAACCAAAAGCTCCCTTATTAATTCGAGTTGTTGAATATACATATAGTGTTTAAATCGTTAGTCGTTTAAAACGCGTAGGTTAAAACGTAGTTTAATAGTTTAAAACGCGTTAGTCGTCGCCAGGATGCTCTTTTTACCAAACATCAAAATTATGAACAATTTAGAAACCTCCTTGAAAAGTTGAAAAAAGAGGTAGAAAATAACATTTTATTATGAACACCCCCGCAAAATCACCAGTTTTCAATCAAAAACTCCAAAACTCTCTTCAATTTCAAACCATTCCCGGCAACAGTTTGCAGCCTCTTATGCAAAAGAAATAGGTTTCTTGACACTACTTTTTGATCTTAAACTTTGAGAAAGCGGTTTGTTTTCTAAGCTGATGTTGAGACAAAACTACAATGCAGTTTTTGGCCAATAATAATCAAGTCAACTTTTAAGCCCTCTGATTAAATTGTTCTTCGAATTTCTTCACTGTTTCGCCATTTTGGTTGCAAAAAGTCTGCCGAATTACTCTCATTTTGAATTGTTCTAAACTTTTAAAAAATTCTACAGAAATATTTTTTATCGCGACCTCCTAAAATTACCAATTTTGTCAGTCCGGAACGTTTTCCCATTAAAAAGAAATTGAAGAGCAAGTTTCTTTTTTTGCTATCCACGTAAAAATGCCCTAACATTTTCATATATTCAAAATTGTTTTTGGTGGAGAATATTTGCAGCTGACAAAATTTTTTGTTTTTCTTCAAAATGTTTGTCAGACCATACTCAGTACAACGACAGGGTTGCTTGCATTATCTGCAACCTTATTTTAGTTATCAGAAGTTGTGAGTAAATGTCTTTGAGCGCCAAATATTCTAGCTTATTTTTGTCAATTTTTTTTCATTTCATTCTTACAACATATATCTTAAATAGTAGTTCTTGCAATTGGAGATTTGACAATTTGTGAACTTTTCTTCCTGAATGGGTTTTTTACAAAAGCTGTTTAGACTTATATAGCACTTCTTGATGTTAAAGCCGCGCGTCAAGGTTTCTCTATTTCGGTCCTATTTTGTTCTTTATCTCAAGTCATTTTCTTTTGACTATGTTTTCTCAAAATTAATGAGGTTCAAAAAAACTCTCTGTGAAAAATCATTTTCCGTTTGTCGGGGCATTCGTAAACGATTTCAGTTGAGTTTTTGACTACCCTAAGGCGCCCATATTGAATCGAGTATTTTTGTTGTTGAACTCACGGGATATTGTGTCTCATTTTGGTCCTAACTTTGACACAAACTTTTCTTTTCTTTTTTGGTCTTTAACTTAACTCATTTCCTTTTGACTATATGTTTTCTCAAAAATAAAGCCATTCACAGAAATTTTGTCATGAATTAGTTTCCGTTTGTTGCGGCATTCGTAAAAGTATTCAGTTAAGTTTATGACCACCCAAAGGCTCGCTTTTTAAATCGAGTAGTTGAATATAAATAAAGTGTTTAAATTCCGGGTTAGTCGTTGCCAGGATGCTCTTGCTCTTCTTACCACACATCAAAACTATGAACACATTAGAAACGTCCTTCAAATGTTGAAAAACGAGGTAGAATATAACAGTTTTCTTTTTAAAAACGCAAAATCACTAGTTTTCAATCAAATAAACCAGTTTTTGGCTCCAAAACTTTCTTCAATTTCAAACCATTCCCAGCAACAATTTTCAACTTTTTGCGCAATAGAAACAATTTTCCTGACATTCTTAAATATCTTAACCTGTCAGAAAGCGAGTTGTCTTCAAATCTGACGTTGAGAGAAAACTACAATATAGTTTTTGGCCAAAAACAATCATGTGAACTTTTTATCTCGTTCATTGAATTGTTTTTTGAAATTATTCATTGTTTCATATTGGTATCAAAAAAGTCACCGAACCTAACGAAGCTGGGGTACTGCCTGTTGTACGCAGAGATTGTATTATTAACCTAAAATCTTGGTTACCCAGTCCAGATATCTGACATTGACTTTTTAGCCCCGAATCATTTTTGTAGGAATTCAGAAACTTTGTGAAACGTCAAGCATGGTTCGAATGTTGGACTGATGAATCTCAAATTGAAATATCTTGAATTTCGTGATAATAAAATATCATTTTGAATTGTTTGAAACTTGAAAAAAATTCAAACGAAAAATTTCTCCTTGCAAACTCCTAAAATTGCCAATTTTGGCAGTCCTGACCGTTTCCCCAATTAAAAATTACTTGAAAACCAGTTTTTTGTTTGCTACGCAGGTAAAAACGCCCGAACAATTTCAAATTATCTTTTTTTGGTTCGGTGGAGAATATTTTCAGCTGACAAAGTTCTTTGTTTTTGTTCAAAATTCTTGGCAGATCACACTCAGTACAAGGACAGGGTTGCTTGCATGGCCTGCAACCTTATTTTAGTTTGCAAAGGTTGTGACTAAATGTTCTTAAGTGCCAAAATTTCTAGCTTTGAAAATTTTTGTCAATTTTTTTTGGCTCATGTTAGTTTTTTTGCCTTGTAATTTTTTTTGGCTCTTGTGAATTTTTTGGCAAGTTGATTAAATTGTTTTCTGAATGTCTTCACTGTTTCTCAATACCGGTTTAAAAAGGTCACCCATTTTAAAGAAGCTGGGTTTGTTCCGGTTACACGCAGAGATTGAAAAAACTAACCTAAAATTCTTGGTTACAGAGTCCTGATATCTGACATTTATTTTTCAGCTCCGAGTCATATCTGTAGGAATTCAGAAACTTTGTGAAATATCAGCTATTGTTCGAATGCTGGACTGATGAATCTCAAGTTGAATTGTCCTGACTTTCCTGAAAAATCTCATTTTGAACTGTTTGAAAATAGATCTCCTAAAAATTCCAATTTTAGCTGCCCTAATCGTTTCCCCAGTTTAAAAATACTTGAAAAACCAGTTTTTTGTTTGCTATCCACGTAATAACGCGCCAAAAACTTCAAATTTTCTTTGTTTATTTTCTGGTGGGGAATGATTCCAGCCGACAAAAAATCTTTGTTTTTGTTCAAAGTTTTTGCCAGGACATACTCTGTACAATGACAGGGTTGCTTGCCCTGATTTTTTCAAAACTTAAGTCATTATGTCATCCTCAAAATAAGCAATTTTGATTTTAAGAAAACGGTCTTTTGAAAATCAAAGAGAATTGTGAATTGTATAATTTAAATAATTCCCCAACCCTAAACAATTTCAACGCATATTTCCTAATTGGTGACATCGTTCCAATAAATTTGCTAAGGTTAGACCAACTCTACAATCTCCTCATAAGTGGTATTTTTTGCACTGTGATTCATGGATTGATCCTTTGTTTAAAAAAAATACAGTGAAAATGGCAGTCTAGTATTTCTATGCCAACTATTCTAAGCAAATCAAAACTAAAAACCAAAATATGAATCTCTCAAAAAAAGGCAAAAAATCCAAAACATAAAAGTTAACAAGCTGAAACTCAAAATCTTTAGATCCCCCAATTTTGGGAAAAGAAACATGGAGCTACAATAATTTTTAGCATCTGGTTAGCAGTTCTTCGAGGACATCCATGGACCTACACAACAGAGTTGCATGTTACCCGTATGATTTGCTGATAGCACTTAATTTGTAGTATAATGCACCTTTTCTTTTTTTCTGTGTTTATTGTAATTCTCCCAGTTTGTGTTTTTTATGATCTCTTAGATGATTTTAAATAGCAAATGCCATTTAGATGGAAAACTCAGTTTTTCAAGGTAACATCATTCCCTTCAGCACTAAAATTTTTAAGCACATTGGCATTTTGCCTTTACTATGTAAATATTCACTTTAATCAACCGGTCAGTGATGACTAAAACTAATGATATAGAAGCAATTTGATTTTCCTAATTTCAACATAATGGCTTCCAAATTATGTGAGTACGACTTTTAGAACAATTAGAAATTGCCACAAAGATTAGTTGACGCCTGTTTTGACTCTGATTTGATTCTTATTCAACTTTGCCTTTTTTGCTTTATTTTTTTAGATACTAAATTCCTCAAATTTAAAAGTTGAAGGTTTTCACTTACAAAAAGATAGCAACAATGGTATCATTGAATGAAGCCTTAAAGGCCCAGCACGCAATTGAGCATGGTTAACCACTAAGCATGCTCCTATATTTGATCAATCAATATTAGTTTTTTTTATAAGACCACGACTGATATTGAGGTTTTCAGACGATATTATTATTCAGTTGGAATTACTGAAATAATAAAACCGGTGTAAATTTAAAGCGAATTGCAAAAATAGGGATTCGTTGAGACTGTGGAGCAGCCTCAACATCTGCTTTGTTTTATTATCTTTATTGCTTTAGTCCAGTTTTCTTTGAAGCTGCACTAAATTGTTTTGAGATGAAAATTTCGTACACTTGAGCTTCTTAAGGGGCCTGAATGGACTATGGAACCTCAATGCAGAGTTTGCAACCAAATGTCTTTGGGCTCCAAATTTCCAGCATAGATAATCTTTGTCATTTTTTTTTCAATTCGGGCTTACGAAAAATTTTTTATGTTGCATTTCCCGCCTTTCATTTTTAACAATTTGTATACTTCGCTTCCTAATTGGATCTACGAAAACTGTTTGTACTTCCGTTACAATAGTTAATGTTGAACTCACGCGATATTGTTTCTCTTTCTCGATCTTTTATTGGAAGCCAATTCTTCTTTTGTTTTTTGGTCTTTAGCTCAAGTCATTTCTTTTGAATATATATTTTCGAAAAAATTTATAAGGTTCACAAACAGCTCTCTGTCATAAATCATTTGCCGTTTGTTGCGGCATTCGTAATGGAATTCAGTTGAGTTTTTGACTACACAAAAGCTCCCCTATTCAATCGAGTAGTTGAATACAAATACACTGTTTAAATTCTGCTTTAGTCGCCGCAAGGTGCTCTTTTAACCACACAACAAAGTTATGAAGACTTTAGAAACATTTTCCAAAAACTTAAAAAAGAGGTAAAACCATACCCTTTAAAATTAACACTGCAAAATCCCTAGTTTTTAATCAAGTAAACGAGCTTTTATCTTCAATTTTTTAATCAACTTTTCAAAATGTTTTGCGGAAACATTTTTTTATTTTTTTTTCAATAGAAGCAGTTTTTTTACATTATTTTTTTACTTTTAACCTGTGAGGAAGCTAGTAGTTTTCATATCAGATGTTGTGATGAAACTATTATGTAGATTTGGGAAAAAAATCATGTTCCTTTTATGGCACGCTTATTAAATTTTTCTCTGAATGTCTTCACTGTTTCTCCATATTGGTTTGAAAATACCTCCCAATTTGACAAAGCTGGGTTAATTATGGTTACACGCAGAGATTGAAATACTAACTTAAAAATCTTGGTTACATGGTCCGGATATCTAATATATACTTTTTAGCCCCAAATCATTTCTGTAGGAATTTGTAAAATGTCAACCATGGTTCAAATGTTGAACTGATGAATCTCAAATTAATATATCTTTTTTTCTTGAGAAAATATCATTTTGAATTGCTTGAAATTTGTAAAAGACGAAGTATTTTTCATCGCAACTTCCTAAAATTTTCAATTTGGCAACCCTAACTGTTTCCATAATTAAAGATTACTTTAAAAACCAGTTATTTTGCTATCTACGTAAAAATGCAGTGTTGACTTCCAACAAAAAGATCTAGAGACTTTATTTATGTTAATAAATATAAACTAAAATACTCAACCCTGATTGGTTGAAAATATGGAAATACCTTTCCTTTAAATGTTTAACTGTTTACCCGTTGGCAACACAACACGCTACCCCTTTAGTCGGTACCAGTCATACCTGATATAATAATAAAGTATTTTTCTCTCTCTCTCTACTCCGCTCTTGTTTTAGTATTGAGATATACGTTAGACTTTAGCATTGCGGCCAGTGCACTGTCTGCTGAAGCTCAGATAGAAGAGTAACAGACTAGAGATCTAGGACTTTAGTTAGTCAGGTAAGTCTTAAGATTTGATTATATTCTTGAGACACCATAAGAAGAAGTAGAGAAGAACGCATATTTCCTAATTGGTGACATCGTTCCAATAAAATTGCTAAGGTTAGACCAACTCTACAATCTCCGCATAAGTGGTATTTTTTGCACTGTGATTCATGGATTGATCCTTTGTTAAAAAACATACAGTGAAAATGGCAGTCTAGTTTTTCTTCGCCAACTATTCTAAGCAAATCAAAACTAAAAACCAAAATATAAATCTCTTAAAAACGGCAAAAAATCCAAAACGTAAAAGTTAACAATCTGAAGCTCAAAATTTTTAGATCCCCCAATTTTGGGAAATGAAACATGGAGCTACAATAGTTTTTAGCATCTGGTTAGCAGTTCTTCGAGGACATCCATGGACCTACACAACAGAGTTGCATGTTACCCGTATGATTTGCTGATAGCACTTAATTTGTAGTATAATGCACCTTTTCTTTTTTCTGTGTGTATTGTAATTCTCCCAGTTTGTGTTTTTTATGATCTCTTAGATGATTTTAAATAGCAAATGCCACATAGATGGAAAACTCAGTTTTCAAGGTAAGATCATTCCCTTCAGCACTTAAATTTTTAAGCACATTGGCAATTTGCCTTTACTATGTAAATATTCACTTTAATCAACCGGTCAGTGAAGACTAAAACTAATGATATAGAAGCAATTTGATTTTTCTAATTTCAACATAATGGCTTCCAAATTATGTAAGTACGACTTTTAGAACAATTAGAAATTGCCACAAAGAATAGTTGACGCCTGTTTTGACTCTGATTTGATTCTTATTCAACTTTGCCTTTTTTGCTTTATTTTTTTAGATACTAAATTCCTCAAATTTAAAAGTTGAAGGTTTTCACTTACAAAAAGATAGCAACAATGGTATCATTGAATGAAGCCTTAAAGGCCCAGCACGCAATTGAGCATGGTTAACCACTAAGCATGCTCCTATATTTGATCAATCAATATTACAGTTTTTTTTATAAGACCACGACTGATATTGAGGTTTTCAGACGATATTATTATTCAGTTGGAATTACTGAAATAATAAAACCGGTGTAAATTTAAAGCGAATTGCAAAAATAGGGATTCGTTGAGACTGTGGAGCAGCCTCAACATCTGCTTTGTTTTATTATCTTTATTGCTTTAGTCCAGTTTTCTTTGAAGCTGCACTAAATTGTTTTGAGATGAAAATTTCGTACACTTGAGCTTCTTAAGGGGCCTGAATGGACTATGGAACCTCAATGCAGAGTTTGCAACCAAATGTCTTTGGGCTCCAAATTTCCAGCATAGATAATCTTTGTCATTTTTTTTCAATTCGGGCTTACGAAAAATTTTTTATGTTGCATTTCCCGCCTTTCATTTTTAACAATTTGTATACTTCGCTTCCTAATTGGATCAACGAAAAATGTTTGTACTTCCGTTACAATAGTTAATGTTGAACTCACGCGATATTGTTTCTCTTTCTCGATCTTTTATTGGAAGCCAATTCTTCTTTTGCTTTTGGTCTTTAGCTCAAGTCATTTCTTTTGAATATATATTTTCGAAAAAATTTATAAGGTTCACAAACAGCTCTCTGTCATAAATCATTTGCCGTTTGTTGCGGCATTCGTAATGGAATTCAGTTGAGTTTTTGACTACACAAAAGCTCCCCTATTCAATCGAGTAGTTGAATACAAATACACTGTTTAAATTCTGCTTTAGTCGCCGCCAGGTGCTCTTAACCACACAACAAAATTATGAAGACTTTAGAAACATTTTCCAAAAACTTAAAAAAGAGGTAAAACAATACCCTTTGAATTAACACTGCAAAATCCCTAGTTTTTAATCAAGTAACCGAGCTTTTATCTTCAATTTTTTAATCAACTTTTCAAAATCTTTTGCGGAAACATTTTTTTTATTTTTTTTCAATAGAAGCAGTTTTTTGACATTATTTTTTTACTTTTAACCTATGAGGAAGCTAGTAGTTTTCATATTAGATGTTGTGATGAAACTATTATGTAGATTTGGGGAAAAAAACCATGTTCCTTTTATGGCACGCTTATTAAATTTTTCTCTGAATGTCTTCACTGTTTCTCCATATTGGTTTGAAAATACCTCCCAATTTGACGAAGCTGGGATAATTCTGGTTACACGCAGAAATTGAAATACTAACTTAAAAGTCTTGGTTACATGGTCCGGATATCTAATATTTACTTTTTAGCTCCGAATCATTCCTGTAGGAATTTGTAAATTGTCAACCATGGTTCAAATGTTGAACTGATGAATCCAAATTAATATATTTTTTTTCTTGAAAAAATATCATTTTGAATTGCTTGAAATTTGTAAAAGACAAAGTATTTTTCATTGCAACTTCCTAAAATTTCCAATTTGGCAACCCTAACTGTTTCCATAATTAAAGATTACTTTAAAAACCATTTTTTTTTGCTATCTACGTAAAAATGCTGTGTTGACTTCCAACAAAAAGATCTAGAGACTTTTTTTATGTTAATAAATATAAACTAAAATACTCAACCTTGATTGGTTGAAAATATGCAAATACCTTTCCTTTAAATGTTTAACTCTTTGCCCGTTGGTAATACAACACGCTACCCCTTTTGTCGGTACTAGTCATACCTGATATAATAATAGAGTATATTTCTCTCTCTCTCTCTACTCCGCTCTTGTTTTGGTATTGAGACATACGCTAGACTTTAGCATTGCGGCCGGTGCACTGTCTGCTGAAGCTCAGATAGAAGAGTAACAGACTAGAGATCTAGGACTTTAGTTAGTCAGGTAAGCCTTAAGATTTGATTATATTCTTGAGACACCATAAGAAGAAGTAGAGTAACTTCTCAAGGTAACCCTACCTCAGCACACGTCTTATCTGGTGCAACCAGTGCCGGACTATATTGAAATAACAAATTTTCATCTTTTATTTTCCATAACGGAAAAATTAACAATTGAACAAAACAAGCTCTAGATATAACAAAACAATAGTAACAATGGCCAGTAGTTGTCTACAACAAACAAATACTAACAATTTCTTAACACCGTTTACAATCTCTGATGATTGTCCGCTAGAAAACCGCAAGACAATACACAAAATACTAATAAATTTGAAGAATAACTTCTTCAAAGAAACAAAACATATACAACAAATCAATATTCATAGAAGGCATCTAGCAGATTATCTACCAGTAATACTACTGGGTAGACACCAACTTTAAAAACATTATATATTCACATTAACAGATGAAACAAGAAAAAAGAAAACATTTCATAATTTTCAAAATGAAACAAAATTATCAGACATGTTTAAAACATTCTTGAAACGAAATGAAGATTCTCAAGACAGATCAAAAATAACAGCAATACCCAACACAACATACGAATTACTCCGAAACACAATTGGATATTTGAACGAACAACAAAGACAAATACAGTCGGTAAACGATAGACTCAGAAACGATATAATAAATTATAATAATTGGTTAACAAAAATTATTGAACTAAAAACAGAATTAAAAACAGCTACGTTTGATATAATTAAAATCATCTCAGAATTTACATTCTTATTTTGGTTAGATAATTTTGAACACATGGAGTTTGGAGAAGCATTTCACGAATAGATTGAAAATCTGAATGAAGAACTTAGACACATCTGGGACGGTGAGTACTATTCACCACACTTCGAAAGTACATTAAAAGTATGTTCAGACAGTATAAATTACATACAAGGACTAGAAGATTATGTACAAATCACAGATCAAGGACAAATAGGTTCCTCATCGTTTAGCCTATCAAAAACACTTACAACTACGTCAACACCAAAAGGCGTTCAAATAAACACAAGTCTGCAAGCAAAACAAAAATCAACATTAAAACAGATGAAACAAAAATCAAAAATCAACATTAAAACCAGACAAACCACTAACCTCAAAATTGTTTGGAAATCAACAAAATGTTGTGGACGAAATATATATTTCCGATTCAGATGAAAAAGAAAGAGAAATAAAATTTGTGAACTGGATACCACCAACGGTAAATCAGAGAGTTAGGAAGAAAACTCAACAAACAATGATCCAAGACTATATTAGAAACAATGCATTTATAAGCTCACTAAACGAAAACAATGATAATCACGATTTACATTGGGAACAACAAATGTACAACTACCATGATCTCAAAGACGAAAACACAGAAAAAGTAACAAATCTTACAAATAAATTAATAGACAATATAGAAAACAAATTCAGACAAATAAACGAAAACATGGAAAGAAAACAAGATGAAGCATTACAATCAATGTTTAACAGATTCGAAAGAACGATAAATGACATAAATATGCAATACAATAAAAGAACAGAAAACAGAAATGTAGAAGACAATAATATACAAAACAACAGACACGAAATTAGAACACGAAGATCAACCCCAAGTACTACAAATTCAAATACAACA
This sequence comes from Convolutriloba macropyga, assembly GCF_964194025.1. Lineage (NCBI taxonomy): Eukaryota > Metazoa > Xenacoelomorpha > Acoela > Convolutidae > Convolutriloba > Convolutriloba macropyga. The sequence goes on along the minus strand of NC_134469.1, from coordinate 23,826,056 downwards.
GAAGAAAGAGAAACAACGGTAACAGAACCCCCATTACCATTCTATAAACAATTAACATCAATGAGTATAAACGAAGAACCACAAATTGAACAAAACATAAGTAGTGGTTCAGTACCAACGACAATAAGACCATTTGGTGGCACAGATACAGCATATACTGTCGAAGAATATCTAAACAGTATAGTGGCAGCAATGATATTTAGCAGTGGCATAGAACCAGTAAACAAACCAGGACACCACCAATGGAAAGTAAAAAGAGCAGCCTTAATATTACACACACTACAAGGCCCAGCCCAAAAATGGTATTCAACTCTACCGAGTGAAACCAAACTGGATTGGGAAACATTTTACAGAGAATTCTCAGATATGTTCGACTCAGAAAAATCAAAACAACAATCAAAATTAATATTACAAAAACATACAAACGAATCATTACGGTCACTTGCTCTGTGAATAGAGACACTTGTCAAAACAGCATATTCACTATATACAGAAGATTATAAAAATAGTGTAATGAATCAAACATTCATAAGATGTTTGGATAACGAACTAAAAACAGCAGCCTTGAAAAAACATGCAAACCATAAACAAACACCAAGAGAACCAGAAATGCCATTTAAAGCACTAGTTGACAAAATAGATCAAATGGACTTAACAAGAACAATAACGAACAATCATAAACGATTATATGAAATTAACCAAACTACAAATAACATTGATGACGACTTAAAACAGATGAACATAGCTTGTAATAACATAAACGACCTGAGTAAAAACGACTTGGAGCAATTTGAAGGAACGATCTGTAACGTTCTAAATGGAATAAATAACACATACGATAGAAAAAATTTTAAAGGAAGACCAAAATTTGCACTATTTTGTAGTTACTGTAGTTCACACGGTCACACAAAAGGCCGATGTTTTAAAAGACCAAGACGAGAAAGCATACCAAGACCAAAAGAAAAAACATTTTATGCTCACATGAGAAATAATCCAAATTTACCAAATAGAAGAATCGACTCCAACAATGACAATGGAAGACAACTACCATCAACATCACCAGTGTACAACAGCTCAAGAAGCAGAACGCCATATAGACCACAATCAAGAAATAACTACAATAATATGTCAAATTATCAAGGAAACAGTGACTCGAATAACAAATATAACAATAGAATTACAGGTTACAATAGAAATAATTTCAATAGAAGTAGAACAAACAGCTACAACAGAAACAAAAATTATAATAGATATAACAATAGTAGATCAAGCTCAAGACACACAAACCGCAGTCAATCAGGACACCAATCACCGTATAACAAAAATAATAATAATAATAATATTAATAATAATAATAATAATAATAATAATAATAATAATAATAATAATAATAATAATAATAATAATAATAATAATAATAATAATAATTATAACAGACAAAGATTTGATAGCAGAGATTCAGATAGAACTGATAGATACAGACAAAGATCAAATAGCAATAACAGACATTAATCAAACAATAACAATAGAATTGATAGAAGAAATTTGTCACACCGAGAACAAAATAACAGACATCAATCAATAGACGGAAGAACAGATGGAAAAAAATATAACAATAATAACAATAAAGGCAGACTAAACAATTTAGAGACAGATAGACAAAACGAAGATCCACCTTGCATTGATGAATACGAAAACACATCCGAATCATCAAATGAAGATCAAGAAAAACTTGACAAATTTTACAACGCGAAAGAAGACACATGCAATACTATAGTGAATGCACTAGAAAGCAACCAAACATGGATACTACCAATGTATCAGTGTAACAAATTCGAACAAGACTTTACAAAGCAAAAACCAATTTTGGAAATTGATTTCCTACTGGACTCTGGAGCAACATTAAACCTCTTAAATGAAGACACCTGGAATGAAATAAAATACAACAACTCTGATATACATCTCGAACGAGCAAACAAAACACTAACAGCAGCAAATAATACAACCATAGAAATATTTGGAACAATAACATTAAATCTAACACCAGATAGAATATTGAATAACAGAAATAAAAAACAACACAACTTTAACATTCATTTTTATGTTACTAAATGCAATCACAACATACTTGGAACTCCATTCTTCAAGGAATATATAGAAACAATAAATGTAAATACGAACAAATTAACAATAAACACTAACACAATTTTAGATAATGACATTATATTCTTCATGAACAGTACAAAAGGATACCCCTACTACTCTAGATTATATCCGATCTATAACAAAGAATCAATTTATCTCGAAAAAGAACAACATAGATGCATAACATTTCCAATACCCATCTTCAGACAAATGGAAAAGTCAAACGGAAAAGCAATTTATAGCTCAAACTACTATTTCGAACCAATTAACAAGTATCACAATCTATCATTCACGGATATAAGAGATCTTACAACAGAAAAAGAACACTTCAAGGACATATTCTTAGTTAAAAAAAATCAACACAAATTAACAATTAATGAAGGTTTGATTGATATCAACGAAATACTAAACATACAAGACAAGGAAACAATTGAACAAGTAGCCACATTCGAGAGAAAACCAAATTTCAAATGCAAATTTAACATTAATAAATACACAGAATCAGAAAAAGAATTTATTCAAATGTTCGATTTTCAACATTCACACTTAACTCAAAACGAATTTGAAAAAGTAGTAACAATCATATTAGATTACAGACAAGTCTGCGCAACGACAAAATTTGACGTTGGAAAAACAAAAGTGAAGCTGAATCTACCTATAAAGAAAGATGCAATTTTCAAGAAACAAAGAATAAGCAAAGTACCAATACACTTAAGAGAACGAATCCAGAAATTACTGGATGTACTAAAAAACTACGATATAATTGCACCAGTGAACAAAGAACAACTATTTACAAGAAATACATTTACAAATCCAGTAATTATATTACGAAAAGGAGAATCGTTGAAAATAATTCTAGATGCACGATACTTAAATAGCATGATTGATGAATCAAAGTGTAATTGGCCGATCGAACCTGTTGACGTCACACTTACACGCATAAATGGAACAATATTCACAACAACTGATCTAAATAGCGCATACAACCAAATACCACTAGATGCAGAATCAATGAGATACAATTGGCAATGAACAATATTGCTTTAAACGTTTATTTTACGGAATATCAATCGGACCCGCAGCATTTGCATCGATACCAACACACTTTCTTCATCCATTAATTCGTAAAGGAACAGTAATTACATACGTTGATGATATATTCATTCAAACAAACTCATACGAACAAATGTACGAAACTCTCATTGAATATCATAAAGTACTCTTAAAAGATAACCTCAAAGCAGCGCCTGATAAAACATACTTTATGTTGAAAAAAGTCAAATTTCTTGAACATATAATTGAAGATAAAAAAGTGAAACCACTGACATCAAGAATTGACGGTTTTCAGAAACTGGAACCCCCAAAAAGTATGAAGGCATTACAAAGATACTTAGGAACAATTAACTTTCTTGCAAAATACGTATATGGCATGCAGCCAATATTAAAACCATTCTACAATCTTTTACACAAAGAAACTGATGTCAAATGGACACAAGAACATCAAAAATTTTTGAACAGATAAAAAAACAATAACACACAAGTTAGAACTAACGATGCCAGACACTACAAAACCATTTTACATCATAACGGATGCATCGAATACAGGCATTGGAGCAGCATTGCTACAACAACACCCAACTGAAAAGAAAATGAAATTAGTATCAGCAAATTCGAGATTATCCACGCCTATAGAAATGCGACTATCTGCAATCATTTTCGCACAAATAGAGTACGAATTCCTCTTAACAGGATCAAATCACCCAATAGTAATATTTACAGACCATAAACCGATTATCTATCTCTTTACTCAAAAGAACAAACCAAACCATAGAGTTTATAGATTTTAATTAATATTAATGAAATTTCCAAACTTGCACATCATTTGGACAGAAGGAAAAAATCTCGCCCTCACTGACCTTCTCAGCAGAACAATAGACGACGAACATTTTACTAAAACACGCGACATAACAGTAGATCTACCAGAAAACATAAAATTCTTCTTTGCGAAGACACCATTCGCAAATAACCTAGAATGCAAATATAGCATATGCAATAATACAAACGACGAAAATACAGATAGAACACATTACCCCATACTAGCTAATATTCACAACAACTACTTCGAAATTAATATCGACAAAAACGAATATCACCCAATATCATACGAAAAGTATCACAAAGAGACAAAAACAAATCTAATACCAAAATACAAACCGAAAATAAAGAATTGGCACTCTCTAACGGTAGAGAAAGACGATCTCATTATTGAGAAAAATCGAAAAGGACCATATACAATCCATCATGACGATGATTATCTTAGATTGATAAATAACATAACAATACAACAAAAACAAAACTATGAAAATGCAAAAATATCAGACGTTTTCTATGACGAGAAAACAAAAGTAACAGAAAAACTAATCAAAGAAACTCAAATATTAGACCCTGTACTTCACAAAGTGAAGATGAGGAAAAAACATAATAGTAAACCACATTCAGTAACAATGGACATACGTGGAAATAAAGGACTATTCGCATACTTCAGGAAATACAAATCGATCATCATTGATGAAAATTCTGAAATAATCAAAATTGTGATAAATATTCATAATAAGTCAATACAACGAATCTGTCTACCACTAACATTATTACTATGCACATTTTACGAGAACCATTGCATAGACCTAGTAGGTCACACAGGACTCGAAAAAACAAAACGAAACATAATGGAAAAATACTATTTTCCAAACCTTACAACTTGGATAAAAATACTAATTGCAGATTGTATACAATGTCAAACAAACAAAGTGTTTGCGAACACAAAATTGAAAAGTAAACAAGAACAACTAGCACCGACAAAAACTTACTTTAACGAAATGATAATGATAGATACAAAGGGACCAATTTACCCTACATCAGAAGGAAATAAATACATTATGTTACTATAATGTGTGCACCAAAAAACAACGCACACTGTGCATTCACAGCCTTATTTGAACATTGGTTCATGAAATTCGGACTACCCGAAGAAATCGGATCTGACAACGGATCTGAATACATCAATACAGAATTAAAACATTTATGTAATTACTTCGAAATAAAGTTTAAACCAAGCACAACATATGCACCTTGGACAAACGGATTAGTGGATGGGACAAATAGAATAATTGGACAATTCATTAGAACATTACTAAATGAAAAGTACAATAATTGGTCACGAGAGGCAAAATTCTTCCCAAACGCGTACAACACACAATATCAAACACGACTAGGCATGTCACCTTATGAAGTCGTTTTTAGTCAAAAACCGAGAAAACCAACAAAAATTAAACTCGGAACAACAACGGATGTAATGGGTCATTGCAACTCGTCGGATAAAAGTGCATTTAACACACAACCTACACATACACACTTAGAAAACCATTTCAGCCATACTAAAATCGCAAAATTACAAAAAGGAACATTCGCAAATTGGTTCCTAGACAAAGAAAAACACTACAACGATACATATTAAAAAATAACAAAAATTCTACAAAACAGAAAGAAGTTAACAGATGAAATGAACATTCGATTTAGAACAGCAAAACCCTTGAGAAATATACTTTTGTATTAGTCACTAATCAACAACAAATTGAGGGAGTATCGAAAAAACTTTTACTTTAATAACGGGACCATATTTGATTGTTGATAAACCAACCGAAACAACGTACATCTTAAAAGACAACAATAAAGAATAATTAACAATACACAGAAATCAAATAGTACCATATTATCCAAAAGAAAAACACATCAAATTAGAACTACAAAATTATCTCCTAACAAAAGAAATACCTACACTAAAACAAACAAACACATCAACTTACATTCAAAAAGATATCCACAACCCGGATACAAAACATACACATCAATATAACCTTCGGAAAAGGAAGGTCACATTACAATAGTAAAAACGTAAAATAGTAATAAATATATAATTCATTAAATATAATTATGATTATATATATATATATATATATATATATATATACATACTATCTACAATCTATATTATTTATGAATCACATTTATGCCTACCTATTTTGATACAGAGCACTATTTTGATAAAGAACACTGCCTATTTTCCAGCTCTGTAGTAGATCAACATGTACCTAAATATACCCAGTATACATCCAGTATTTCTACTTTAACACACTTCCCTAACCCGAACCTGTGTGTGTACCCCCGAAACCAGGTTATTAAAAAAACATCTATATTAAAACAATAATAATAATAATAACACACAAAAAGTACAAAACACATCAATGAATCTGGAAAGTGTTAATAACAACAACACCTAACTCAATCTTTAACCTTTAAAACATACATTATAACAAACATTAGAATATCGCCTTGGAATATCACTTGTTCACTAGACCGATCAAACCAGATCTCTTATAACTTTCAAATTACCTAGGCACACACGTATTAACACCTTCAATGGTCACAAACAATAAATAAAGAATTATAACCAAATGGTGAATACTTTCTTCATCATCAACATCTTCTTCCTTCGTCATCAACATCTTCATAAACATTCTTCTTAAAAACCTCAATTCACAATCTTCTTGAATACCTGAAGTCACAATCTTCACTCACTGTCATTCATCATCTTCAATCCACCTCGTGACACATTCATCTCCTGTACTACACGTGAACACTAGCCGTCACCACATAAATCAAATAACAAATAAAACAATATAAGTCAAAATAACAAACACTATTCTAACACAAACTGGTTATGATACTAGCCCCTGAACCAAACACTACAGATTCTACACGTTATTTTCATATAAACAAAATAGTGGAACTGGAATAGACGATTTTGAAGTCAATTGAAGTAAAAACAATAAACAAATAAATCAAATAACAAAATTCAAATAACAAATTAATCCAAAATAATAATATCCTGCACACTTGAGGACTCGCGGAATGGAATAGACATTTTGTAGATGCCAACATTAGTAACAAACAATTTATTATAAAACAATAGATAATATAAAAAGGGAACACGAATACTAGCACAAAACATGTAAAACACCATTATTACTACTACTAAACAGCACAACACTAAAACGAATACGAAATAAAAAATATTGAGTTCAACATAAACATACACTGAAAAGAACAACTTTCTCCTTTCATCTCCAACATATACACTGTGAAGAATACTTTCATCTTTACAAATTGGAATATGTTCCTCTTTTTAAACGAGTAACCCGCATATAGATAAATATATGCAAATAATAATACAGGTCAAAGGCAATAACAAACCTTTGCCAGAACTAATTAACACTGCTGACAACGTTGTTAGCCTACTAGCAAGTATTTAACGTTAAGGCATAAACGTGATACAACTATGAAGCAGTGCAACAATCCAGTGAGAACAGTAATTACTACAAGTAACAATCCAGTAGTTGTAATAATCCATTCGTTGTAACAATACGTCATAGCCCAAATCGACGTCATAAGCAAAAACGGACGTTAAAAAGACGGACGCCATAGTCCTCATTAGTAACAACATACCTCATTAGTAAACGAAAACATCATTAAAAGAAAAGGAAAGATCAAAACAACCATCTTCATTAGTAAGATGAAGAGACTTGAAGAACACAGTACCGGGACAAACTGCTCCCAGGCAGACGCAATTAGTAACAAACTAAAAATTTCAACCCAATTCACATTTCCCACCATTACCAGATGGTGATTAACAAAATAGATCTAACACAGATCAATTATGTGTTGAAGTGGACATTTCAACACAACATCAACTATCAACGAATATTTACGTTGCAAACAGAAAGACTAATTAACAGTTTGCACCATTTGCACCATTTATACCATATCTGCACCAACTAAAACAATTAAGGAACCTTAATTAGCACTAAACTTTCAAAGGATTTAAAAAAGCCAGCAGATTGAGTCACCATCTTTATCGAGCATACCATCAATAAAAAACCTACTTGAAACAAATTACTACCTTAAGATAGCTAATTGGTCTCTTACCTAATTGGTATTTTACCTACCAGCAAAAGACAACGACAGTAACCAATCAAACATACCAATTACTTTCCAACATACCAATTACAAGAAAAACACCGTAACAAGAAAGCCAAAGAAAATCCACAAAAAACACTTATAAATCACAGGATAACAATCCAAAATACTAATTACAACCAGAAAATTAGTAAAATTGTCAACTTCAAGAACCAAGAAAGAAAAACGGAAGATATGTTAATGTCACCAACATTGTAGAGAGCACCGAATATTTAAGTAAAAATCACAACTCCGATTTTGTCTTGTACAAATCACAACCTCTCTCAAATCAGAAAAATTTCTTCCTTTTCAGCTAAGCTGAGAACAAAAGTTAAAATTAACTAAAACTCTGTTTCTAACTTAACACAATATCTTAGATTCAAAATTCCACCTCAACAAAATCTCATCATCGACTCTCAATTGTAGAGACAATTCTTGACCAAGTAAGCATTTCATAAACAATTTCTTGCCCCATTCTCAAGAAGAATAGAATTTCAACCATTTCTTCAAAATCTAATTCTCAGTAAAGTTCTGAAATCATTCAGAATAATTTTGTATCAACCACTTTTAAAAATTCTATCACATTCTTACCAACTTTCTACAGAAAATGATTCGACAAGCCAGGTAAACTGAACTATCTTCATTTCATTTCAGAAAAACATATACATCATTATAGTCACCATCGAAATGACATACCACCTATGTTGTCAGTTTCAGAATTTTAGAATTCATTTAATAAGAACCAACTTGTCATAAAAATATCAGTCCAAATAGACGATTTTATTGAATTTGACTACCCATCTGGCAGTCATACACATTTTGATGACGATAGCGTTCAACTAACAAACTGTAAAGTATCAACTCAAAATTATCTCTCTATCATAGAAGGAAAAACAAAAACTGGACAAGAGATAAAACTCTTTTGGGGAGAAAAACACTTTGATTTACTCAAAAACACAGCACCGTGTACTGAAACAATCACAGAGTTTGAAACACTGAAACAACAAATTAACACTAGTGAGTCGGTCAACTTAAACCAGTTACACACAATTTTTCTTGTAGTTTTAAAAAAAGGAAGCTATACACCTCATTGACGACAGAACAAAAAAGTAACAACTGTAATGATACCACTCATTGTTAAAATCATATATCAATAAAGCTTTCACAAAATTTGATAGTACGGCACCGTTAAGTGTCAGTTACAACAATAAATAACTGTCACTTTCCAGTGGAGCATTAAATCCAATTTACACTAACAATCACAATAACCCACGAACAAATTAAAAAAAGTACAAACACAATAGTTTCAATAGTTTATATAAAGTAATATTTTTCTTAACTATCTTTCTAGTACCGTGTATCGTAGTTATTTTGACGTACCTAGCTATAGTAACCATAATTGAAGTCGTACGAAATTGTAGAGTTGTCTATGCAAGCCCACCAGTACAATAAAAACACCTCATGAATGAAATAAACTCTGATATTTTTCACATATGCAAATCCAATATAGATATCATAGAACTCGAAATATTTAAATTTATTTAAATCGCACTTATAAATTACTTTTTCATACGTATGTGTTTAAGTCTAATAGAATATTTTCTGTATCCATAAAAATTGATCCTATTCCTGATATTGAAGAATCCATTTACTACACCCTACACTCACAAAAATTCCACTTACAACTAGGATTTACAGAAAATTCTCAATTATACGGTAACGTCATAATATATCAATTAAATCTCCGACTAGATTACAACGAATTTTGAATATAGAATCTAGGAGCACAAACACTTCCACCAGGACAAGCATTAACACCACTAATTATCCTACAACCACCATTCATTAACCTTCCACCCCTCGGACCTGGCTCAGGAGCATAACATATAGCCCGCAAAAATTGCGTCATCAAGTAATAATCAAAGTAACAATCACCCAGAAAGACCACACCATAACGAAGTCACAGACTTAACAAATATTCCAACTTCACCAGAAATTGATGATACTTTAAACCCAGATAACAAAAACCCGTATACTGTACGACGGGAACGACCGGAAAGAAGAGAACTTTTAAGAGCACGACGTCGATCGTCATTATCATTTCCGACACAAGACTCAACTTTAGTCTCATATGGATCAACAGACATAGAATCTAATATAATAAGACCTTTAGAAACAGGACACTCCGAACCACCAAGTAGAACAGGAACACCTGTACAATTTTAGTTTACTAATTTTATTTTTACATTGCACAATTTTAGTATCAGTTCACCAAGTGAACACTCAAGTGTTAACACAGATCATACATCAACACCATCCAAACTAAGAGCAAATCCTTTCTTACCACCAACATTTTCACAAAATCAAGACTTCAATTTTGTTCAAGAACACTTCCGAGTACAACCATTACAGTCACCTAATAGTTCACTTTGGTCAGCAACATCAACACAATCCACAAGTACAAGTACACCACCATTGAGAACAAATCAAACATCATCATCAAATACATCAGTAAGCTTACCAAGAGTCGAAATCCCAAACACCTTGCAACGTCCGAGAAATACAACATTATCCCCATCATCATTCATACCCGACATTAGATTACCCTCATGCCATCCAGGACGAATTCGATCTACTCCAATATTTAATTGTAACCCCCCAACTCAAATTAGAACTAATGAACATACATATCTCTTCACATTAGACCACAAAACTTGGAATCCACCTCCGCCGTTGTACGACCTACCAATCGTGGTGATACAATTACCAATTGGTCAAGAAATAGACTAACAAACACTTTAAACCTCACACATCGCCAACGCAACGCAGCACTTAACGTTTTAGCAACACCATCTCTCGAACTTAAATTTAACACAACGATGAAATATTAACACTATCTTTAATCATCAATTTCATGCTACAACACCATCTATAGTCACGACCACAATCCCAGCACCTTTCATCTGCATTGAATTTATATACAAATTCGATAGATATACAAAACAAACTTTAGGGTTTGCAACATTTTACAATCCACACACCGGTCTATCATACACATGTCTATTCGACTGAAAACTATTATTCTCATATTATTTTTAATAATAATATACATATATATGAAAGTGGAAACAAAAATACAAATGGAACAAAGACTGAAAAATGATGCTAGACAACGCATTAAAGACCGTATCAACGAAAAAATGGAAATACAAATCCAACATTTTAAAAATAAAAACAAAACAAGAAATGACAAAACCATTAATAATTACCATACATTTAACCAACAAAAACATGATAACCTTCAACACTATGTATTTCATCAAAATCATACCAACACTTATCCAAAATACTTGAACAATACAAAGATAGAAGAATTAAATAACTCTAAAAACAATTCAGACTACGAAGCAATGGGGGAAATAGCCATCGACAAATGGACACGAAATTGGAACTTCTAAAGAGAACGATTAACAAATAGTATATTAAATAAATTTGACATGAACAATAAAAGACAAAAAAGACAAACACAAAGACTTTGTAGAATTAACCGGACAAAATATTAACGGCTCCGCAACAGGACCACAAGATATATTCATAAAACACTATTATTGTGATGCAGAAGAAATCACAAATGTTAAATACTACGAACTAAACAAAATTAGTACTTGTAAATTCAAACCATTAGATCTTGATACGGCAAAAACAGAAGTACAATTATTATCAAAAGCACAAGCAGTAGAAATAAAAGCATACGCAGTTGCAGGAACAATTAAAGAACGCGTAGAATGGTGTTCACAACACACCGACTACATTAGAACAAATAGACCAAGTTACTACGTTTCAGACGCACAAAGTACAAAAATATTAGACGCGGATGAAGTTCGAAACGAACTCGCTAGAATAAACCTTCTCAAAAACACAAGCTATAAACCAACGAGATATAATATCTCATTCAACTATATCGCTAATCCACCGCTTCAGAAAAAGATTGAAGAAATGCAAGGTCGAATACAATTCGATATGAATACCCCTTTGGTACCGCCATACGGACGGATAGTTTATGATTACACAAATCCAATGTGGATACCAAGCGCAATTAAAAATGGACAATCAAATTGCATGAAAGGACCACGAAAACAGAACAGAATAGATATACTAGACTGGACACTAGAAATACGTGAGGTATCACTAATACTAAATCCAGACAACGAAGAAATATCATATATGGGAACAAAACTACCCTGCGATCTCCGGAAAGGAGAATGCCTCCCAACACCATTAACAAAAGCAACAATAGTATGGGAACCACAAACACATTGTCAACTATTTGAACTAATTAGATTTGATGCATTCATGGTAAAGTACCAAGATAGATATTGGATAGAAACAAACGCTGAATGGACAACAGTCCAGCAACCTGACATAACACAAAAAAAAATTTAACAAAACAGACACCATCGCTACTAGATTCGAAGTATTCCCACTCGTCGAACGCGAGTGCGGTTCATTGCAAACATTACACAAAACAGAATATGACGATATATACATCATCTATGAATACGGATTCGATATGCATACTGGACAAAAAGTAACAAGAAAGAAAGATAAATTTGACGATAAAAAATTTATCAGAATAAAACCAGAACAAATAAAATCAGAACGTACACGATATGAAGACGAAGATAACAAACAGTACTACTATGGTTTTGTAAACGAAAACACACATTTGAACATGAAAATGGACCTTTTGAACATGAAAATGGACCTTTGCTCACGAATAAGTCTACAAGCTATAGAATTCTATTCACAAATTTGTGAACAAACTAGAAACCTTCGACAATTAACATTAACACAAGTACAAAATAACACTCCGCTACTAGGATATATATGAAGACAGATAAAACTCCGCTACTGGAGACAGATAAATATTTGTCAAACAAGAAGGAGTAAATGTAATGAAAATGTACAAATGCGCGAATAAATCATCACCCCTTTATGTACCACAAACACGCGAATGTTATGATACAACACCAATTCTATACAAAAACAGAGTACAATACGTACACCAACTAACACGACAAACATACTTATGGGCGAAGAAAGTCCCATGTTCACACAGTAACTTTGATCAATTAAAATCAATAGACACTGAAAGAACAGCGAGATACAGAGTCACGCCATACCCTGTAAAAGTCGAAACAGTATTGAATACTATTTCACCTGAAGAAATAGAGCTAGACAACATGTTTAGTAAAGCAAGTTTGATAGAAAGTGGTATATACAGTAGAGAACAATTAATTCAAGAACGAAAACGAGATCTACTACACGAATACATGCGAGAACGCGAAAAACCATTACAGGAAGCTACATCAGCAAATGCGCAAAAATTGCTAGAGCTCGAACAACTCGGATTACTACAAACATACAAAAGTTATGAGCAATCACTAAAATGGTTAAAAGATCTTAATATTAATGGATATATTTTCCAAATCGACCAACCCAGTGTCAACTGGAAAGAAATTTTTGACGGAGCATGGCTAAAAGAACAAATATTATCAATTTTTGGTTGGCCATGGTACATCTTAGAAAAAATGGCAATTATATACGCCATGATTAGTATGATACTATTTTTAACAAATCTTATAATAAAATTCTATAATGCTTTTGCAATTCATAAAGCAATTGGCAAACAAGCTAGTATTACAAAAATACTTTTAACAGGAATATTTGGTACCTTCTCACAGACATTAACACAACTAGAAGAGCAAATTCAAGAAAAAAAAACTAGTCACGATAGTGATGAAAATTATTTACACTATACCAGACATAATAAACCAAGGAAGAACATTTTTCGCCGACACTCTTCAGATATAACACATATAACAGATCACAACGATAACGATAAACCATCACAAGTTTATATTGACACTAATGACAAACACTATAATACAACTATTCGCAGAACAGATAAGGGACTACCGTTACGAACAAAAGATTCACCACCGAAGAAACAAAAACCACCATTGCCAGAACGAAAGTACAAACAAGAACCATTCAAAGTTGAACCATTAGAAACAATAACTGAAAACAAACTACCCATACTACCACCACAACTCATCACTCCACCACCTGCATATCAATGTTTAGGAAATAACGTATCTTTTATTACACCTCAAACAACATCACTTCCTTTACCACATATCGCACCGATCCCTAGTGCGCCTCACATACAACAACAATCATCAACATTTCAGGGAAGTTCATATGAACCTCTTTTAGTTATTAATAAAACAACACCATACGAAATCCCACAAGCATCACCCACATCGACAAACCAACAAAACTTCATACCATCAGTAAAACTAATGGAAATACAAAACCCCCACCAATAGATTTCAATAAGTAAAACTAGCAGCTAATAAAATGCATAACTGCAGCCATAGTTTAGACATCCTGAAAAATGATGACCAACCACATACGAATGAAGTAACAAATTCTGACACTCATTTGGCAGATACATATGAAGTATAAACCTCTACTCAGCTATGAACAACTAACACGCTTTAGACTATTTCAAAGACATTTTTTCTTGCCAGATATTCCCCAACTTATCCTAATTTAAATTCTAATACACCCGCCACCCATATTTCATATAACTTCCTATATTTATACTTAAAACATCTGATACATTCAAGAAATACATGTAAACTTCCTATTCCTTGCAATATAACATACATATAAAGTAACACAATGGTACTAACCATTTCACCACAGCAACATATTCCAGTACGAATATGCATGGAAATTATTTTCATAAATCATAGTACCGACAAATGAATAATAATAGTTGCATAATAGACAATAACAAAGGTACCACTGATAACAAGTGTGTTTGTAACAAACTAAGTGAACAACGTTTCATATACAAACCTGTAACAATCAATTGTACTTAATACAAAGTTAAGAATATGTAACAAATTGAATTACCTTTCAGCAAACAAGAAACGATATGGAAAACAAAATGGACTATGAGCCCAATACTCCATACCGAGCAGATTCGCCCCTCAGCTACGATGTTGAGGAGGGGGAGCTCAGTTCAGGTTCAGGACGTTCAAGTCCAGGAACAATACGCGATAACGCCTCTGACTGCAGCACGCAGACAGACGATCGTTTTGATAACCCACAGGACCAGATAACAACTATGAGAGTCGAAGTGGAATTTGCCACTTCCGATCAACTCACACAAACAGCGTTGAATCAACCAACACCGAAAGAGATTGCACAGGTTATAAAAGAACAAGTTACTAGGAAAAAACAAACAGAAAACAAATGTAATCAAGATTCCTTTTATAATAGAACAAATAATAACGTAACAGAACAAGGAACCAGCAACATCGTACATAGTTACCAGAATAACAGACCACGTAACGATAACACGCCAAATACAGTATACCAATCGCCACCTCTACCTAACTAACCACCACCAGTACGACCACCTCCACCTAACGATAACGAACACGAATTACCGCAATATCACGTTCAACAACGTGTATCACATAGATACCCATCATATATAAGACCGAACAATCTACGGTTCCCGTTAGCCGTAACGCCCCGAAGCAACAGTAGGAAATCATTTTTCCACCAATCCACTAACGAACAATCCCCAACAACAACAGTAATGGAAACAATATGGTTTCAGGACAAAGACCCCCGAACACTGAATAACCCACATAACAGTAACTATAATTCATTATTAAGTTATCGTAATTGGTTTGAAATGCCATTCAATTCACGGGACTATAACTATGTAATGGCACCGCTACACAACCTAAAAGATCGTGTCTCCGAATTTTTTCCACCATTACCTTCTGAGAACACGAATACAGTGAAACGTAGTACTAAAAATATGGTACGCGATAAATACCATCAAACAGCGTACCCAATTTTAAAACAGTTCTACAGTCTCACAGAACTTTTTTTATACAACTACGACTATGAATTTAAAATACCTATAACATGTACATTTGATAACCTCGTAGCAAAGGCATCACAAGACATTTCTGCATACAGCGTTTCTGACCACCAGATTTTTCAACTCAGCTTCAATTTCCTACATCCGACACCAAAGGATGTTCAGAACAATAATTATAGAGTACACGAAACGAAGCTGGTCCACAACTTATAATACTATACGTTTTTACGCGATAAGAACAAGAACACTACAAAGAGTTATATACATATAAACGATCAATTACTTTCACCATATTTTTTTAACTACGGATACAGAATAAAATGGGAATACACAATTGGAACACTACGTAATTTCGACCCTGTAAAGAATTACTATATCTTCCAACCCAAAGAAGCGCCCGAACGACCGCTCATTGTACCATAGAAGCCTTAGAACCGTGTGAGGAATATCACACTTACCATTTGGAAGGCAGCGTAACAAACAGAGCTGTCCTGAACAGGATACAATTTAACAATGAACGCAAGACCTCAGATATCGAGAAAGAAATACAAAACTCGGTAAAAGCATCAATAACAGAAGTGTCACTAGATAAAATAACTGATCTCGTGGCATATTTTCTTTCAAAGGATGATCACTTCATCAAGGAATATCAACAATATAGGGATGAACAAATCACCCTAAACAGACAGAGAAACTCTAACAAGGAATATTCTGTATTAAGCTTTGATGTAGTAACAAGTTTCGTAATACCCAGAACAATATCATTGTAACATTGTTATAAATATTTATTGTTATACATCTACTTAGAGATGTTCCTCTACATATTTCCCGTGCAATAAATATTTTATAAATGCTAGTAACAAAACCCGTTTTGCAAACAATCCTTAAATGTGATTGAACCTCATTTATACTAGTATGACACTTAATGTGTAATAGAATCTAAAAAACAAAATAATTTTTTTTACTTTATCTTTTACCCCTCTTCTTAGTTACTTGTATACATCTATATATGCAAAGTTTTCCATAGTTAGATATATGCAATTTTGTAAATAAAAAGAAAACAAAAATAGAACAATTTATTAGTAATAAGCGAAATGAGTAAAACAGTGTATAATAAAACAATACAGTAATGTGTACTAACAAACATGCACAATTATAACATAGATTGCATGCTAGCTAACTAACCACATGAGTCATAACATGACAACCCTGTTAACATAATTATTAGATTTATCATGCAGTACATGTAGAATCTTCCATACAGAACATAACATACGGTACAAAAAGTATTTGACAGTAGTTACCAATACTTTCCAGACAAAAACAACAAAAGTTAGAACAGACGAAACATTGAGAATGTTCACAATTCGAAATTTTCACATTCAAAACAAAACACATGATACTCTAACACATACTATGTAATCACATGTAATACATTAGTAACAACTAACAATTATGTTTGTAACAAATACTCTAAATCCTTTTCCGTCAAAAGGAAAAGAGGCATTTTTTGGAAGATTGTATCGTATCCAGCGAACCTTTCACACAATGATGAAATAACCGTTAATGGGAATAAGGAAATGGGACATTTTTGCGCCTATCATTTATAAAGAAAATAAGCGAGATCTGTAACTTTAAAAAAATTTACAGATACGACAAACGCGAAAAATAACATTGAACAATAGTTACCCCACAACAGTAGAAGTATGGCAAAACAATTCGTCAAAACCAATAGCATCATAATAACCTCTGATTTCGGGAGACATCAAAAGTAATAATACATGTTCATCTTCGGTAACAAAGTATAACATGGCCAAAAAAGTCACATGTCACTAACATATTCCATGATTGTCAACAGAGACTTCGATTGACAAATAAACTCACTACCCCCAATTTCTTCGTCGAATTAAATAATTACAATTTCAAAAAACTCTTCCAACCGGAAGGGATACTACGTATTAACACAGAACACTTACAAACACATAAACATAGAGAAAAATAGTAAACACTTTAACAGCTAACAAAAATAAATCAGGTAAGTCAGGTAAGTCACCGGACATTAGGAGCGCCACACACATCGACACTGGAGCTACCAAAAAGGATCTTCATCCACTGGAAGTTGTACTGGAATAGATATATTTGTGGTTATTGATGTTCATTCCTTGCTCTGTGGGCAACCTATGTCTGGGACTCTACTCTTTGACGAAACCGATCACCAAGCAACACATTCAAAAAAGAAAGAAAAAATCCTTCAGAGAGAATAGAGAGAAATTGACTTGTAGTACAGAAGACTTTCAAAAAACTCTAAAACCCGGAAAGATGGAGTCAGTGTTGACTTCCAACAAAAAGATCTAGAGACTTTATTTATGTTAATAAATATAAACTAAAATACTCAACCCTGATTGGTTGAAAATATGGAAATACCTTTCCTTTAAATGTTTAACTGTTTACCCGTTGGTAACACAACACGCTACCCCTTTAGTTGGTACCAGTCATACCTGATATAATAAAAGTATATTTCTCTTTCTCTACTCCGCTCTTGTTTTAGTATTGAGACATACGTTAGATTTTAGCATTGCGGCCGGTGCACTGTCTGCTGAAGCTCAGATAGAAGAGTAACAGACTAGAGATCTAGGACTTTAGTTAGTCAGGTAAGCCTTAAGATTTGACTATATTCTTGAGACACCATAAGACAGAAGTAGAGTAACCTCTCAAGGTAACCCTACCTGAGCACACGTCTTAATGCCCCAAAAGATTAAAACGTTCTTTATTTGTTTTAGTGGAGAAAGTTTTCAGCTGACAAAAGCTCTTTGTTTTTGTCCAAAATTTTTCGACAGGCCATACTCAGTGCAATGAAAGTATTGTTTGAATTGCCTGCAACCTTATTTTAGTTTGCAGAGGTTGTGAGTGAATGTCTTTGAGCTCAAAATTTTAGCGTAGATAATCCTTGTCAAATTTTGTTCTTTTCATGCTTACAAAAAATATCTTACACATATTTTTCATGCTTACAAAATATATCTTACTTGACACATATTTTTCTTTTCTGTTTTGGTCTTTAACTCAACTCATTTCCTTTTGACTATATGGGTTCTCAAAAATTTTGCTATTCACAGAAACTTTGTCATGAATTACTTTCCGTTCGTTGCGGCGTTCGTAAAAGTTTTCAGTTAAGTTTTTGACCACCCAAAGGCTCCTTTTTGAAATCGAGTAGTTGAATATAAATGAAGTGTTTGAACTCCGGGTGACTCATTGCCAGGGTGCTCTTCTTACCACACATCAAAACTATGAACACTATAGAAACGTCCTGTTGAAAAACGAGGTAGATTATAACATTTTATTATTAAAAACGCAAAATCACGAGTTTTCAATCAAATAAACGAGCTTTTGGCTCCAAAACTCTCTTCAATTTCATAGTATTCCCGGCAACAATATTCAACCTTTTTTTCAATAGAAATAGTTTTCTTGCCATTACTTTTTTGTCTTAAAGTTTGAGAAAAAGGTTTGTTTTCAAATCTGATGTTGAAATAAAACTACAATGCAGTTGTCGGTCAATAATAATCAAGTCAACTTTTTGGCCCGTTGATTAAATTGTTCTTTGAATGTCTTCGCTGTTTCGCAATATTGGTTGGAAAAGGTGTCCAAATTTAACGGAGCTGGGATAGTGCTTGTTACACATAGAGTTTGCAACACTAACCTGAAAATCTTGGTTACAGAGTCGGAATATCTGATATTGCGTTTTTAGCTCCAAATAGATTCTGTAGGAATTTTTGTGAAATGTCAATCATGTTTCAAATGTTGAACTGATTAATCTCAATTTGAAATATCCCGAAATTAATTTTCTTCATAATAGGATCTACAGAAACTGTTTGTGCTTTCGGAACATTTCCTGTTGTTGAACTCACGCGATATTGTTTTGTCTTTTTCGGTCTTAATCTTGACACAAATGTTTCCCTTTTTTTGGTCTTTCTCTCAAGTCATTTCCTTTTGACTATATGTTTTCTCAAAATTAATGATTTTCATAAAAAGTCTGTCAAGAATTATTTTCCTTTTGTCGCGGCATTTGAAAAAGAATTATAGGTTTTTGAACACACAAAGGCTTCTTTATTAATTCAAGTAGCTCAAAATAAATACCGCGTTAAAATTCCTCGTTAGCCGCCGTCATGGTCTTCCGGTAACCACACATCGAAACTATAAACAGTTTAGAAACGTATTTCAAAATTTGAAAATTGAGGTAAAATACAACAATTTAACATTACACCGCAAAATCCGTAACATTTAATTGAATACACAAGATTTTGACAGGAAAGATTCATTCAATACTAAATCTTCTGTTGAATCATTTGAAAAATTATAGAAGCAGTTTTCATGGCCCTAATTTTTGATCTTAACCTGTAAGAAAACGGGCTCCTTTCAAATCTGATGAAGAGATAAAGCTACTATTCAGTTTTCTGCAATAATAATCCTGTCAATTTGTTGGCATGGTGATTAAATTGTTCATTGAAAGTCTTCACTGTTTCTCCATATTGGTTTCAAAAGGTCTCCCATTTTAACGAAGCTTACCCCAAAAAAGTTTTCTCCAGAGTCCAGATATCTGACAATAATTTTAGAGCTCGGAATCTTTTTTTATATAAAATCAGATTTTTTGTGAAATGTCTGACATTGTTCGAACATTAAACTGATGGTCTCAAAAATAAATATCCTCAAATTCATGCGAAATAAAATCGTAATCGAGTTCTGTTGATGCAGTTTGCACGGTGAGTCATTCATTGAATTTTGGCTTAAAATATACTGTTAGAATTGCAGTCTAAAAATTCCATGCAAAAGAAAATTGGAAGAGTATTGGCTCATGTTGCACATTACAAAAGAAGCGCGGTTCTACCAAATTTTCCCTCAGATACACTAAAGACTCTTCTAGAACAGTCATTTTTTATGAATACTCAGCAATAAAAATCAAGACTAACTTCCCCATTGATAAAAAGCACTTCATTTTACTCAATAAAAACAATTGTAAAACCTCTCAGGCACAAATTGTGTTCAACTGTTAACTTTGGTAGCAATTTTGATTGTTTATTGGCCATTTTTAAGTTTTTTCTGCATTTTTTCGCGTTCATGTTACGCAATTGCCGTTCATCTGTTCATTGCATGGTTTCGGAATTTTTTTCAGCCCCCTCGATCCCACTTCAATCTTTAAACAAAGAAGTGTATTCCTTTTCCTGGTGAACTTTCCTGTTTTTAAGTTCTCTTTTTTAAGTTCTCTTTTTCTCGGTAGTGTTAATTGTAACGTTTAATGGACTGTGAAAACATTTAGATGCAGGATAGAGGCAGAGATTAAATGCCAGTGGCTATGGTTGGTTCTATATCTGGTATGCCTTTATCATCTATATTATCTGAATTGACATTTTGGCAAGACTGTCTGTCTGCTGTTCTCTGTTGTACCAGAGGTCAGGAACAAATTGCTTTCTTTGTGATTTTATTTCAAATTTCTGATGAAGTACTTTGAAAACATTGTTCTTGTTATTATATTTTCCATTGAAGCTCAAATAAAAAATGTTTCAAATACTGTGAATGGTACTAGATGTAAAAGAATAAATACAATTATCTAAAATTTTTTGTTTGTACTTCCGGCCATATCTATTTTCATTATAAGTCTTCTGGCGTTCTTGTTCAAAATTCGTTAATTCTCACATCAAATGGCGCATTTCCTGGAAGATTTTCATTCGACCTTAAGACGTAGTTGCAAAATTTTGTTATAGATATGCTTTTAATGCCTAATTTTTTTCCAGTCAAACCATGACTTTGTCAGCTGCACGATTTTAGTGTTTTTGGATCTCGTTATGCACTGTCTCCCATGGTAGTAAAATTTGATAGAAAACTATAACGATTTATTTCTGGTTTGTGATATAATGGTATCTCTATGAGGCAACAGCCAGTGTATATTCAATCCGTTGGACGATCTTTTTTAATTTGTCATTTTTCAACTAATTTTGCTCATGAGCCAAAAAGTAAATTTATTTGAGCGGCTTATATCTTTGCTGAGGATCTCGATATGTTACTCTCTAATATTGGCCTATTTGCCAAAAAGGTCTCCATTGTTGATTGACACCCTTTACCTGTCAGTTTTACAAGGATTATAAAACGCTCCTTTTTTGATTTTCAGTAATTGTTCAAAACGGAGTGTCGCAATGATTATTTTGCACCACTCAATGTTTCATGACATAAATTGCGTGAGCTTAGAGAACCATTTGGGAACCATTTCAATTGCTTCAGTAAAACTGCACATCACATCAAATAGGCAGTGTTCTAATTTGAATAAAAAGTAAAAACCGTTAATCTTTTTTGGTTGTTTTTGCAGCACAAACCATCAAATGCTGTTGATTGGTTGCTGCGTAAAAAAAATTGGTTTTAACACTAAAATAAATTTAGCAATAAAATTTTATTACGCAGCAACCAATCAACAGCATTTGATGACTTGTTTTCACTTTTGGTATCAAAAATTTTTACTCTATCATCGTTTCCTTACTTTTTTGCCTTGTTGCCGTAAATCTTCTTAAGGAGCTATCTTTTGTTAACTTGTTTTGATGTGTATGGATAGTTATCTTATAGGTAATTTTGTATGCCGTGCTCAATTCCAATTTCCTTAGTTTATTTATTTAACTTTATGAGCATCTCGAGATTTTCCGAGTTTGAGACTAAAACAGCCCTGACGCCTTTTGAAAAAAATGATTACTTTGTTCTCTCTACTGTTGTTTTTTTGGGTCAATTTTGACTCCCGATTGGATTTAAATGGTACCCAAACGCCCATCTTAGAGACAATTAATGTTTTGTTTCATAATCTCCAGTCCATCCTCGGATAAGATTTAGAAAACTGATGACAACTTTTTGAGAGGTTTTTCACATTTTTTGGTCGAACCTATAATTGTCCTCAATATCAGCAAAAGCTAATTCATATAAGACGCCAGAAAAATCCAGTATACTTTGAAAAGCTCCTGGCACAGTCAGAAATCCCCCAGCTAGTGTTTTTTAATTATACAGGCATAGTAGTTTTTTAAAAATTCAAATTTCGATTCTGTTCATCAAACGCATAGGATTCCGACAACACATCATTGTTTAGGAAGAACTTGTTTTCTGCTAGGGAGCGCAAAACCTTTTTCTTTTTTGGGATTGCATACTTTGTTTTGAAGACAACAGTTTACATCTACGCCAACAGTGCTGTATTTTTTGCTAAGAGACATTAGGCTGCCGCCCATTCTGATAGATTAGGTTCAAGTAAATCATCTCACTCCCGGTTGTCACCAACGTGTTTGGTGGTTTTTTCGGTTTCTCAGTACTCAACTTGCAACATGTTTATCAATATGTTTATGAAGTCAAATTTTCCTTTTTCTTATTTTTATTACGGTGAAACGTGATCAATCAGTAAGGTCAGATCTGATCGCCATACACAAAAACAAATATAGAATGCCAAACATTGTCATTTTTTTTCGATAAAATTTCCCAAAATTTTAACGATTTTGACCCATCGGCCAATTTTGCTACACCGGATTTTCAATATCGTTTTGGCCAGCTTTGTTTTTCTATTCGGATTCGGCCCGCCATTGCAATTTCAGTATTGTTACTGGAGAGTCAACAGGAACGTACAGATTTACCGTAGACTCAAAGGAAACGTACAGGTGTCTATGGTCTGACTGATCGGCCAGCTGAATTCAAATATGCAGTGGACTTTGCTCTAGCTAGACTGAAGGATGCTCATTGTTTTCCTGTTGACATTCTCATTATAAATTGGGATAATGTTAGAGATAATAATAGAATTGTTCCATAGTTGTTTGCAAAAACTTGACTCTAATAACTTGAGAATTATTTTCATTAAGTGCCAGTTGTAAAAGTCTGAAATTAAAGGGCTCCGTAGTTGAACTTCATAAACTGGACTTTAACTGTAAGAGTCTAAAACGGTTGCAATGTTGACGTTTAATACGCATGGCAATCTAAAAAAAATACTTCAGTTTTCAGGACCAGTTCTTTGTTTAAGTAAGATATCCCAAATCTTGCAACATTATGTTGTCCCTTCCACTGTTTATTGAAAATAAAGTGAAATCTATTTGGACTTTGGAACACGATTTTCACTTTTAACTTATTGAAAGACGGATTGTCGAATCAACAAGGAGATTGATTTCCATTACAATCTAAACGCAGAAACAACATTCTTCTAGAGCCTTCTTTCTCAGTACTCAAACTGCAGTATGTTAAGAACACGTTGTCTTCCTTTAGATTTGTTTCATGAAAAACTCCGTAATAAAAATCTGATTCCATTTCCTTTGGTACTCGAAAATAATAACAATTTTTGAGTGTGCTTAGTGTTCTTTTGATTTCATTTTTTGTTCCCGGTTATTTTACTTTTTTTATATTGATATTTGATTTTCCACTGTAGCGTTCGGAACCCAAACCTCTGGTACGGCGATACATTTTTTATAATTAGAGTTACAATGTCTTTGCAATCGTACATATTTGAACTAAAAAAAAACATTCTCGAGGCGAGTCCACTAATTGAGTTCAAAGCTTGTCTCATGTATATCCGTTCCTCCGGAAATTAGTTTACGGCCAATTGCGATAATTTTGTTCAACTATTGCTGATTGATCTTTTCTAACGTTCATTCTCTTGGTTTTGAATCTTCATGTCAAAACGCACATTTATCTCTTGAAATGTAATTTACATTTACGCCGCATATCCATTTAAGTATAAAAAACACAGTAATCGCCAAGAAAGTACAGTCTTATAATTTTTCCTGCACCCGATTGTGCGATCAGCAGTGCGCGTTTCGGAAAAATCTCACCTAGGGATAGATACCTATTGAGAAAAGCCAACTTTAGAACCACCTTCTATTTTGGCCAAAGAAAGAACTTTTGTTGACACACACCTATACCTTCCATCAGCTGAAGTATAAGCGCTTTTTGAACAAATGATGAAGAATTGTTAAGATCAAATGTCCATGCTGAGCGCAAATGTCAACCAAGCAATGCCCAATTAATAGTTGTATGGAGAAATAAATGACTTAAATTGAAGCACACGTCAGATTATGTGCAGATAAATCTTGGAAGATTTGTGACCGAAAAACAGTTTTTTTTTCATTTCTCAATTTGAATGAGTCAGGGCGACCGTTTTCAATGGCAGGACTTTGCACGTGAATATAACCGGTCTAACAACTACCAACCTGTGGTATGCAATGAATGGCGTATCTATCAAACAGCCAGACATCTTTTTCGACTGTTATCAGCTTCTCATGGGAAAACAGCTCGAAGAAATATCTTTTGACCTTTTTTCGAACAAATGCTGGCACTTAATTTCAAAATGGGTAATCAAAATGGAGTAAGAATACCGAATTTCCCGAAAAAATTCAATTATTCAATGTCCAAATTTATTCAAACTTAACTTTTTGAACAACAGCTGAAACTCAAATGAAAAAAATTTTTCTAAAAAATTGATAAACGTCAAACTTCTCAACTTTGCCAGGACTGTTCAAAAATGGAGTTCTAATTTTGAAAAAATTTGTCCATCTCTGTGAACTATATAATCAATGCAATCAATGAACATTGCAGTTTTATTTAATTGGAGCCGCCAGGAGTATTCTGGTCTGTTGAATACTTCAAGTGCAGTCTTTTTGAAAAACCTCTGACTGTCATCACTCATCATAGAGTAGAGCACATTTACCAATGTATCTACTATGAAAAAGCATCTATACAAAAAAATCTTATAGCAGTTTGACTTCAGAGAAATAAAGATTTCAGCTCTCTTTTTTCATATTGATAAAATTCCTGGCAATGAAATTTTTTCAGTTGACTATTTTTCTTGCACCCCACCACAAGAAATGAAAAATGTGTTACAATGAAATTGCGACGTAATTGCATGCATTTTTACAAAAACCATTTTTTGTGAACGCAAAAGAGTGCCAAAACAGATCGTAACACAATTTTGAAGCCATTACCACCAATTTTTACTAACGAGGACTCTAAAACTATTTAATCCCATTCAATCCTCCGATACATGCGACACACGAAATACAGAGCTATTTTCCGCCAAGCTTTGGAATTTAGTTGATCAAGAGTTCTGACTCATCTGCTCCTCGAGTACAATCAAGCAACTTAACGGATACGTCTAATATGAACTCAGTATCGAATTCCACTTCGCCAGAAGTCATAATTCAATACACTCCAAAGTACAAGAAAAGTTAAAACCCGGGTCGCGATGTAAGCGCCGTTTCAGCGCATTTTTTTTTGTAAGAAGTGCGCTGAATGCGCTGAAAATATGTAAGAAAAGCGCTGAATGCTCTGAAATGCGCTGATACTATGAAAAGGCGCTGAAAATTAAACATTTCAGCACATACTAAGCGCACATCTTGCATAATTTTAGCGCATTTTGAGTAAAGTTCTTGCAAAAATTTCAGTACTTTTTTTTCAGTGCATTTCTGACAAAGTTTTAGCGCAAACTTAAAAACCACCACACTTTTGAGCTCCCCGGAAGCTGTCAATGAATGTTCTGATATCGAACTATCGTCTGAGCAAGATAATTGAGTCTAATCAAAGGAACCTCTTTACGAGAGTTTTCTCGGCCATGCTCATATCGGAGGAATAGACGCAAAAAGAAGTCAGGGACGCAATGTAAGGAAGAATGCAAGGCAATCAATATTTACGTCAAAAAATGTCGAAGGGTCCCGCCAGTGCCGTCCTGAAGCCTATGTAAAGAAAACATTGCCGAAAATCTCAACAACATAAGCGATGCCGTTTCTGAGATGATACACGCAAAACATCCAGGCAACTGTGTAATTTTCAATCTAAAAAAATATGGTGGCCTTACATGCGTACAAAAGTCTTCACTCGTAATGTCAAAGTTGTGACGTGCACTAAAATTAGTAAGAGAAATCAAACCAAAGTTCAAAAAGGTTCAAACTGAAGTAATCTCTAGTTGGGCTGTAAACTTATCTTTGTTTTTTTAATGACTTTGAGAATGTGTTCAAGTTGAGACTCTATTCAAGAAAATATAAAGTTAGTTTTCAGTTTTTTGCAAAAAAACTAGACGCTGAGAATATTAGAATCAGCTTAGTTAATGGCCCATTCTCACATGCAGAAATTGAATGGCTTGGTCATTGTTTTTCATTAACTGGAACTTGACAGTTGCAACCCATAACTGCGGATCTTGACACATTTTTTACATCAACAATCAAATTTAAAAAAAGTTTCTCCCCCACACTGGGTGAATATTAGCTGGTCAGGAGCCCTCCCAGCATTACGTCTTCATAAAAAGTTGTTTATTGTTAACATAATCAATAGAAAGATTTTGATAAGCAGGACACATAAATATCAGCTCCGAAAACAAAAAGAAGACAGCATTTGAAAACAAAGAACTAATTTCGAAAGTAGATGTGTCAAAACAACAGCGTCTATTCTTCAACATAAACTCTCGGTGATGCATCAACCCTTTCGCGCCGCCTAGCTGTCCTTCAGACTCGAATGCAGATGATGGACTCCTTAGGAGAGCAAACTGATTTTTGTCCTTATGTATGATATGCTGTCAGCATAGCTGTCCACTTTTGGCCTAGCTATTTTTGATTTCAGTTCAGTCAGCGCTTTTGAAGCTGACTGGCCAGCTCGGCCAGTGCGTGCAAAGATAAAGGGACAA
Source organism: Convolutriloba macropyga (assembly GCF_964194025.1). Classification (NCBI taxonomy): domain Eukaryota; kingdom Metazoa; phylum Xenacoelomorpha; order Acoela; family Convolutidae; genus Convolutriloba; species Convolutriloba macropyga. The sequence goes on along the minus strand of NC_134469.1, from coordinate 23,798,199 downwards.
AATGTTGCTTCCTCAACACCAGTTACTCTTCGTGCATATTTGTTTTTTTTTTGTGTCAGAAACACTATAAATTTAGGCTTCGCTACTGTTTTAGTGGCAATTTTTTTGCTAGCGGAACGAGATTTTTTACATCAAAATACGTTTTGTTGAAACTGGATGGCCAAAATACGTTGGCCTGGATATCTAATCTCGCATCATCAAAGCACTAAAATCAAGTGAAAGACCACGACAACCATTAAACTCTCCAGTAGTGAATGTTTTAGTATCGAACTTTCGTGTGAGCACGATAATTGAGCCTATTCTAAAGAACATATTTACAAAAGTTTTCGTCGCCATTGTCATATTGTAGGAGTCGATGCTATAAGAAGTCGGAGACGCAGTGCTAAACAACGTAAGGAACGATGTAAAGCAACCACTATTTACGGTAAAGTTTTTCAATGGGACTCTTGAAGCCTCTGCGTAGAAAAATTGTAAAAAATCTAACAACATAATCTAGGACATTTCTGAGTTGCTGCACGCAACACATCAACCCAGGCCATTGAGTATTTTTATTGGTGGCATTAAAATTGTAGGCTTAATTTCAAGGGCAAGCCCAGCTAAATTGGTAACAAAAATAAATAAAGCCAAAGTTCAAAAAATCAATGGATCGCTATAGTTAGACCGAAGACTTTTCATTGTTTTAATAATGACCTTCATAATTAATAATGACGCAATAATCATAAGTTGGGACAACCTTTAAGACAATACAAAATTAGTTTAAAACTGATTGCACAATCTAGAATCTGAGAATCAACATTGTTAAGTGTCCATTCTTACGGACTAAAATCAAGTGGAGTGGTTTTGGTTTTTCACGGATGGGAAATTGACAGCAAAAACCTGCAACTGCGCATCTTGACAACTTCTTCACATCAAAAATCAAAATTCAATATGTCTCTCCCCAAAACTAGGTAAATATTGGCTAGTAAGGGGCCTTCCTAGCTATTTTTCCTCATGCAGCATATTGAATTACCCAAATAAATCAATAGAATCATATTAAGCACAACATCAGCTTGGACGAATATTAAAAGAAAGAAGTCATTTCAAAACAAACAACTAGTCGCGAAAGTAAACGAGTCAAAACAACAGCATCTTTTTCTTCACGGCTAACAGTGAAGCATCAGCTATTTTGCGCCACCTAGTTGACCTTGAGTTTTGAATGAGGTGATGGAACTCCTTAGGAGAGCAAACTGATTATCATCCTTAGGTATAATAAGATGTCAGTGTAGCTGACTTCAGTTTGCGTAGAGAGTTTCTTTGTGAGTTGTTTCGGCGCTTTTGAAGCTGATTGGCGGGCTCCAAATGTGCAGCCGAAGTCAAGTAGAAAAAAAGTTGCCTTCTCAACATTGATTTTTTCCGTTCCTATTTGTTCTTTTTAAAAGACACATTATACCTGTAGGCTTTGCTACTGCTTTCAGGGCAACTTTTTGCAAGCAGAAAAAGCATTTTACATCAAAATACGTTTCATTGAACCTTGATTGCCAAAAATTTTGTTGGCCTTGTTGTCTAATCTTGCGAAAATCATCAGTAGTCTAATCATCACTAGTTTTCGTTGATCTAAGAGCGAGTGTTCACCTTGAAACGGCTGAAGATCACATCTGATCTCGAAATCTTGACAGACATCAATTCAGTCCTCAGTTTTTTTTGACAGACATCATCAGTACTTTTCGTTGATTTAAGAGCGAGTGTTCATGTTGAAACAGCGGAAGATCACATATGATCTCGACATCTTGACAGACATCTTTAGCAATTATGCAAAGGAGATGCGAAGTTCATTAGTTCTTATTTTGGTGTCTTTTCTTTTCGGACAGTGGGGTATCCCTCCTCTTTCAACGGGAAAATTTTTTCAGGGTTTAAAAAAGCCATCAGCATTACAATTGTCCTCAAACAAGTTTTGAACAGAGAAGCAGTCCTCGAAAAATTCAATTAAGGGCATAATGACTATTCCAAACACTGACATTGCAATGAAATCACTCACCTGAGGTTGTACTTTTGTGAGAGAGTATTTTTTGTTTGTTTCTTAATAAACATGTTTGACAGTTCACAATTTGATTTACATATCAAATGATAGAGAGAAGGGCATGACATAATTTATTCATGTTTTTAAGGCCAGATCACGGTTGAGTTATTGAAACCCTTTTTTTGCGTAAATAAAGAAGATGACGTCCAATTCTGTGTTTTTAAAAGCAGCTCTGATTGAGTGAACGGCATGTTCAATTCCTTTTTTTTTACCCATACATAGTTGTTGATCACCACCTTATATCCTAAGGTCGGTTTCAACACACTTGACCAATTTTCTTCCAATATTTTGCCTTCGGACTTCCCCAATTCTTTCGGTCGTACACCGGGCATTTATCAAGAACTATCAACCAACAGGAAGTATACGGAAGCAGAAAAGTCCAATGTGAAAATATTATGCGTAAAGCTGGCTTAGAAACCGTTTTGCATAGATTTGTTCAGGACTCCTGAGAGGATGTCAGAAGTTTTCGCCATTTCTTCCATAAATCTTCAAACGTAGAAAAGTTTGCAAAGATAGCAGATCTACAAAGTTGGCGGATATTCGAAGCATTGAGGTTTTGAATTTTTTCAAACACGTACTGTTGGTATGTTAAAATTTTTGTATGTTCATGGCCCACCAGATAAGTCAAATATCTCGGATGTTTCTTTCGTTACACATTTAGGACTGTTTTTTGTCAATTTTGTCAGTTAAAAAAGGAACACAAACTTTTACTTCTTCTGTAAAGTTTTGACAAAAGGCATTGGAAAAATTTCCTTTTGAGATGATCAGTCTTACCGGATTTTTTTGAAGTTGCTTCCTCCAACATATTATGTGCTTCCAATTGACGCGCATGTGCCATATTTTTCTACAGTAATTTACTATGTTATGGCAAGTGCTTTTTGTCTGAGGGTGCATAACAAAGTGGAAGGGAGGCACAATTAGAAATTATTCGGCTTCCATAGAAGCTTCCAATAGATGGTCATCAACCGCTGCATGGCTTAGCGTTGTTGCTTCTGAGTAGTTTATATTTGTTTTCATTTCGCAGCTTACGCAGCGAAGGTCATCATGGTGTTCTTGCCTAGCGCTACATTTAACGTTCCGATAAATGGCGCAAACATCCTTTGCCTCTGGGATGTTTAGTTTCTTTCAAACAAAGTTTGAAGCAATTATATTATTCCTGTTGGTCTTTTTTATTCGACTGTTTGCCTGGCCATTTTTTGTATCAGCATTTTGCCTTTTTGTCCTTAAAAACAAGATAAACAGTTAGCGCCCAGTGGGCATTCAATTCTCCTCCATGTTTTCAGCTCACTAGTCTCCTAATATGCGATTCACAGAAACCGTTTGCTGATTGATACTTAAGAATTTATAGGCAATTCTTAGAGGTTGACCCCCTAACCCACTTTGCCCTGTCGAACGCCCACTGTTGCTTTGTATCACACGGTGCTCACCCTCCCCCCCCCCCTGCGCTCAACTCCGGCCACTTGAATTAAGCCAGCCTTACTGTTCCGTGGCTTGCTAGGTCAAAGCCAAGCATTCAGCGGTCGTTTCTTTCAAGCGTTAGTTGGTTAAGTTTTGAACATTTTGAGCACTGTGACTGTTCGGATGTTAGTGTGTGCACATAAATAAGAGAGGCTGTTAGTACACGAAATTTAAATGATTCATTATCAGTGCAATACTAGATCCTGAGAATAGCCAAGTCTCACCGAGGAAAAACTTTTGCTCCGTTTTTGTTTTTCGCGAATTGCAACTTGACCGTTAGAGTCTAAACGTAGAGATTTCGACAATTAAACCAACCGGAAATCTAAAAAACAACGTCCATTTTTATGATTAGCCCTATTTTTGGATATTTTCCGTCTCTGCCCCCCAGTAAATTTTGCACCCCCAGTTATAGAGCACGAGTCCTTACAAGTAAATCATTATATAAAATTATGGCACGTGGGTCTGAAGCTTGCGAAAAATCTGCGCCCATTAAGCTGGTGGGCGAAAATTGAAAAGATCTCTTTACTTATGTGCCAGAAAAGATTTTGAATCTAAAGGTTTTGAATTTTTTGTAATGGAACCAAAAACTTCAATGTAAATTTTAGCCCCTGCACTCGTCCCGCGTATTTAGTTTCAGGTTTTTGGTGTAGATCGCTTCTAGTGTCAACAGTTTTTTGACCCTGTCACATGCATTTTGAATCTCCCATTCAGTATTATAGGCTGTACCACAAGACCAAACGAGGTGTTGTCCGACAGGTGAATCTTTTTTTCGATGCTGCAAAATTCTAGTAACATGTCAGCTGGTTTGACCAGCATAGATCAAACTGCATCTATTACATGTACCTTTATGTACCAAATACGATTTCAGACTTTTTCAAAACATAATTTCAGGGTGGGCAAACAAGTTCCTAATTCTTTGGATTTGAAAATGATTTGAATAGCACATTTTTTTCAGTCTACTTGCAAAAGTTTGAGTAATGATTCCTTGGTATTGAACAAAAACATTGGTTTAAGATCATTTTTGTTGGGACTTTAAATTGTTTCACAGCTTAAGTTTTTGTTCGGATCAAGGAATGCCAGATCTCCATAACACTTGGATCTCTCAAGGGTAAATTGTAAATCTCCATGGAGAGGAATTTCACACTCGAGGTGGTCTAGAGGCTTCTACTTGACAATACACATTTTTTATCCATACACTTCTTGTTTTTTTAGAGTTCCAGTGTGTGTTTTCTGTTTTACTTTTTTTTTCTGTGCAATAGGAACAGATCCATACAATTTCCTGCATGTTTTTTTTACTCCGTGTCAGTGATAGCCTGGCACGTCACATGTAACCTGTTTTTGCGTGATTTGCACTCGACTCCCTTCCCTCAGAAAGTAAATATTCGGTTACAATCGATGCACATTCCCTTCATGTCAGGAGTTTTGTTCTCCCTTCCTCATTTTTTTTATGTAAATAATTTTCAAAAGATTTTATCCACAGTTTTGTCAAAATTACCGCCAGCGAAAAGCCAGGGCTGAAGAGTCCGATTGAGTGTACCACATTTTAATACACTTCGAGTGATCATTTCTTAATGCTAGTCTGAAAAAATTCTTCATAGCTGACCAAGGAGTCTCAGGAACTTTTTCACTGGATTACAATTCTTTAACCGCAATTTTTATTACCTCCTCAACTGGTACATTTGTGTACAATTTTTATACATCAAGAGGTACTACTAAATCATCTTCCTCAAATTGGTATTGTCTAATGTTGCCCCGGCATCTACCGAGATATTCTCGCTTTTAGCACGTGGTAACTTTTGAAGAAAGGGAGACATAAATTTATTGAGGTTCTCGTAACTGCTACCGGGAATTTACAGAAGAAGCCGACGCACTTTAGCCTTTTATGTACTTTATCAAGTCCATAAAATCGTACCGGTTGCAATCCAATTGTGCTGAGCCTGTGATAAATCCTTTCATTTATCGTTCCTTTTTCTTTAGTTGATGCAAACTTCTATTTATCAGTTTCTCAATATTTTATGTTGGATCGTCTTTTTCTCCATTACGAGCCTCGAACTGACTGGCACTAAGATTTTTCTTTGAATTATTCGAGTATGTGTTGTATAGTTTATTCCAGCTTGTTGCTTAGTTTAACCGAGATTGTCGACATTGAAGTGTTAGTACTTTCAAAATTCAAAAATTAATCTGGCACGTGTTAGTTCAAATTTTTGTCAACTGCATTAAGTAAAAGTTAACAACAGACAAAAGTGAAAGAAAAACTTTTTGTCAGGAATAGAAAGCAATATACCAGGAAATTTCAAAAACTCCTGAATATGGAAATATTTAAATTATTCTAAATAATTTCAAAAATTTATTTCTTAAAATTTAATGGATATAGTTAATGAGAAATTTACATGCTTTGTAATCAATTCATTTCAATTATACAATTTGACGATGAACGCAATGTGTGAAAAATTTTGTTTTTTTAATATGAATTCTATTTTAATTGACAATTTTCTCTTCTACGCAGCTGTCTTTTTTTAAATTAAATTATCTCAAATCTTGCAGCATTATGTTATCACGTCCTTCTATTGTCAGAAAGGTTAAGTTTCCCTTTGATTTCAATTTTTCCTTGGACTTCAAAACTTGTTTTATTTTTTTAAACGATGAAATTGAAAAAATAACCCAGTGGTTAATTATTACAAGTTTAAAATGTCATATATAAATTTAGTACAATGTGAAAAATCAAATTTAGTGGTTCCGTTTTTTAAAATTTAAAACTAATTTTTGAAGACACCAATGTTCGTTTTCAAAGGTACAAGTTTGAATTGTTGAAGCAGATGCTGTTTTAACATGCAGTTGAACTGTGAGCGTGATTTGATAAATTGATAAGTTTAATCAATTTTTGGAAGGTTCTTTTCTGTAATGACTGACTGCTCAAATTTAGAACAATTAGCCGTTCATTTCTGTTGTTTTTTTCTTATTTTTTCTTACTAAGACATTACCACCTAGAAAAAAATTTCATTGCTGTCTGATCTCAAAAAAATATCATTCCTAAGTTTTGAAACACTCATCTGACTTATTAAAAATTCTGCAGGCAAAATTTCATATTTTATTAAGAGATCTCTAGATCTCTCGAAAATTTTTCTCACATAGCAAACTTTAGTTCCACAATTGAATTGTCGATTGATTTGAATCCTTGCAGAGAAATTCAAGTTCTGAAAAAAAAGAGCACCAAAAGTTAAATTGGAAAGAACTAGAGATTTGAAAGTGTCAATCGTGTTTTCAGAGGTAATGATAACGCATAAGGTTAATCGATCTCAAGTATCTGCAGTGATATTGTGGCTTAATTTCCTGTCACCGAAAAATTTTTTTATCAAAATTTTGATTTTTTTTTGAGACACAGAGAAGTTCAGTTTTACCGGAACTCATGGTTAATTTGTTTTGCTTTAAAAGATTATCTTTTTTCTCCAGTATTCCAGAAACACATTTTTTTAGGTCGTCGACATTCTTACTGCTAAAATGGATAGTTGTGACATCAGCAAATCGAGTTTTGTCGAAGTTTTTTTGTACATTTTCTTGAAAATCATTAAAGTAGAGTAGAAAAACTAGTGGCCCTAAAACCGTACCCTTCATGTCAGGAGTTTTGTTCTCCCTTCCTCATTTTTTTTATGTAAATATTTTTCAAAAGATTTTATCCACAGTTTTGTCAAAATTACCGCCAGCGAAAAGCCAGGGCTGAAGAGTCCGATTGAGTGTACCACATTTTAATACACTTCGAGTGATCATTTCTTAATGCTAGTCTGAAAAAATTCTTCATAGCTGACCATGGAGTCTCAGGAACTTTTTCACTGTATTACAATTCTTTAACCGCAATTTTATTACCTCCTCAACTGGTACATTTGTGTACAATTTTTATACATCAAGAGGTACTACTAAATCATCTTCCTCAAATTGGTATTGTCTAATGTTCCTCCGGCATCTACTGAGATATTCTCGCTTTTAGCACGTGGTAACTTTTGAAGAAAGGGAGACATGAATTTATTGAGGTTCTCGTAACTGCTACCGGGAATTTACAGAAGAAGCCGACGCACTTTAGCGTTTTATGTACTTTATCAAGTCCATAAAATCGTAGCGGTTGCAATCAAATTGTGCTGAGCCTGTGATAAATCCTTTCATTTATCGTTCCTTTTTCTTTAGTTGATGCAAACTTCTATTTATCAGTTTCTCAATATTTTATGTTGGATCGTCTTTTTCTCCATTGCGAGCCTCAAACTGACTGGCACTAAGATTTTTCTTTAAATTATTCGAGTATGTGTTGTATAGTTTATTCCAGCTTGTTGCTTAGTTTAACCGAGATTGTCGACATTGAAGTGTTAGTACTTTCAAAATTCAAAAATTAATCTGGCACGTGTTAGTTCAAGTTTTGTCAACTGCATTAAGTAAAAGTTAACAACAGTCAAAAGTGAAAGAAAAACTTTTTGTCAGGAATAGAAAGCAATATACCAGGAAATTTCAAAAACTCCTGAATATGGAAATATTTAAATTATTCTAAATAATTTCAAAAAATTATTTCTTAAAATTTAATGGATATAGTTAAAGAGAAGTTTACATGCTTTGTAATCAATTCATTTCAATTATACAATCTGACGATGAACGCAATGTGTGAAAAATTTTGTTTTTTTAATTTGAATTCTATTTTAATTGACAATTTTCTCTTCTCTGCAGCTGTCTTTTTTTAAATTAAATTATCTCAAATCTTGCAGCATTATGTTATCACGTCCTTCTATTGTCAGAAAGGTTAAGTTCCCCTTTGATTTCAATTTTTCCTTGGACTTCAAAACTTATTTTATTTTTTTTAAACAAAGAAATTGAAAAAATAACCCAGTGGTTAATTATTACAAGTTTGAAATGTCATATATAAATTTAGTACAATGTGAAAAATCAAATTTAGTGGTTCCGTTTTTTAAACTTAAAACTAATTTTTGAAGACACCAATGTTCCTTTTCAAAGGTACAAGTTTGAATTGTTGAAGCAGATGCTGTTTTAACATGCAGTTGAACTGTGAGCGTGATTTGATAAATTGATAAGTTTAAACAATTTTTGGAAGGTTCTTTTCTGTAATGACTGACTGCTCAAATTTAGAACAATTAGCAGTTCATTTCTGTTGTTTTTTTCTTATTTTTTCTTACTAAGAAATTACCACCTAGAAAAAATTTTCATTGCTGTCTGATCTCAAAAAAATATCAATCCTAAGTTTTGAAACACTCATCTGACTTATTAAAAATTCTGCAGGCAAAATTTCATATTTTATTAAGAGATCTCTAGATCTCTCGAAAGTTTTTCTCACATAGCAAACTTTAGTTCCACAATTGAATTGTCGATTGATTTGAATCCTTGCAGAGAAATTCAAGTTCTGAAAAAAAAGAGCACCAAAAGTTAAATTGGAAAGAACTAGAGATTTGAAAGTGTCAATCGTGTTTTCAGAGGTAATGATAACGCATAAGGTTAATCGATCTCAAGTATCTGCAGTGATATTGTGGCTTAATTTCCTGTCGCCGAAAAATTTTTTATCAAAATTTTCATTTTCTTGTGAGACACAGAGAAGTTCAGTTTTACCGGAACTCATGGTTAATTTGTTTTGCTTTAAAAAATTATCTGTTTTCTCCAGTATTCCAGAAACACATTTTTTTTTAGGTCGTCGACATTCTTACTGATAAAATGGATAGTTGTGACATCAGCAAATCGATTTTTGTCGAAGTTTTTTGTACATTTTCTTGAAAATCATTAAAGTAGAGTAGAAAAACTAGTGGCCCTAAAACCGTACCCTGTGTTGCCGACCATTTTGAGTGAAAAGCAATAATCTTAACATACTGCTGTCTGTTTTTGAGAAATAAAGCAAATAAATCAACTGCACTTTCTGAAAAACCGTACGCTTCAATCTTTTTAGGAAAATCTCGTGCGATATCGATTTAAATCCTTTAGCTAAATCAATAAAAAAAGGAATTGAAATTTTGAGCCTATCATAGTTTTCTTGTAATGCTTCGATAAAGTGCAAAGCTTCGGCTTCTGTTGACTTATTATGTTTTTGATATCCAAAATATGTATTGTTCAAAATTTTTTCTTTTTGTATAAATTCGTTAAACTGATTTAGAAGTATACAATCGAAAAATTTTGCAAACATTGGAGTAATTGAGATAGGCCTATAGTTCTCACAAATTTTTACATCCCCGTTTTTGTAGAGCGGACTAATAAAAGCAAATTTCAAATTTTCTAGGAAAATATTCTGACTAACGATGTGTTAAAAACAAACTTCAAATGGGTTCCGATTGCAAACTTTGCTGCCTTGATTGCTAAAGCGTTAAAAATGGCTGGACACGATGACTTATTGTTGTCGAGTGAATCAAAGGCATCATAGAGTTCCTTCAGTGTGACTGTTCTGAAGCTAAACTTTTGGCTAACTTCTGTGCTGGAAATATTTGGAGCGCTCACATTGTGTCTTTTGTATCAGCCTAACTTGTGAAAACTTTATTGAGAAAATTTGCAATGTCAAGTTCATTTTCTACTTCTCTTTCATCATTGGCTAGTTTGTCTATAACGAGACACTCCCCTCCTGCCATTTTTTTCTTGATGAAACTCCATTGTTCTTTACTTTTTGGTAATTCATTGAATAATTGTTTTTTTTTGTAAAAGAAACCGATTTGTCAAATTAAAATTACTCCCGATACTTAAAACAAACCTTTTCGAACCTTACGTTCATCTTCAGTTTAAAACTGTTTTACAAATTGTCAAAAGATAAAATGAATATGTATTTACATTTGACTGAGACCACACTTAAAACAATTCAAGGAACTATTCTAAAAAAATCAATCGAAAATTTTTCCTTATGTACAATATTTAGCCTATTTACAACTCATATTTACATCTGTTATCAATTTATTTAAAAACATTCATATTCCGGATTTTTCGATTTTGGCCATGTTTTTGTATTTTTGTCTATAACGAGACATTCCCCTCCTGCCGTTTTTTTCTTGATGAAACTCCGTTGTTTTTTTTTCTGTTGTTTTTTTTCTTGATGAAACTCCATTGTTCTTTACTTGTTAGTAATTCATTGAAAAATTGTTTGCAAAACTCGTTTTGCTGTTTTCAAACACCTGAACTTAATAGAAGCAGATAGCACATGTTACAAAGAATTTCTGTTACAATATAAAATTAGACGTGATGCCTCTATAGCGAGACTTGGTGCTGCATCAGAACAGCGAAATGTAGCAAACTGGAAAACTATACGATTGGCTTTGCGCATTCTCATTGGAAACGATGAATAGAACAGTTTCATTGAGTTAGAATTGCTAGAATTAGGGTCTGTTGAATACTTCTCTTCGGTAGACCTTTGTTATCACTGATTATAGAGTAGAGCACTTTTTTTATCTATTATGCACGAGCATCGTTCCAACAAATTCTAGAACAGGTTGACTCGATGGATAGATAGATAGACTTCTGCCCTTATTCTTTCATATTGAGTAAATTCCTGGTGAAAAAATGGGTTTAGTTAACAAATGACCAAATGATGAGACAAAATCTACTTACGGTCGCCATATAATGAAGAAAACTAAGGTTTTCGATGTTTTGTGAGTATAGGAAAGTTGAATATATTATGCAGTACGTGAGCTTACGTAGGTAAATAATGACCTTCACGCAATTTTTTGAACCTGTCCCTATTTTCTTTACACACCAATGGTCTAAAAGTGAACTGTTTGGTCAGATAAGAATGGTCCGTTAAGTGGGATGACGAAATATGGAGTATAACGAAGATAACATGTTCGACTCTCCAACAAAGACACCTCCGTCTTTTGGATCTGGAAACAGCAATGATCGTTCTCGGTTGTTTGCGTCTGCAGAGACTGTTTTTAAAACTAATTCTATCGATCGTTTGGACGATTTAACAGATATGGATCATTTGGAAAGTATAAGGGGCAATTCAGGGCTACACTTTAATGATTCAGTAACAACATGGGCAACCGAAATCAGAAGTGCTTTACATCAGCTTGTCACGTACGCTATTTTGTGATTTTTACTACCAATTGCATCTGGGAAAATATAAGTCTTAGTATTTTTCAGAAATCACAATCTTTCTGACAATTTTTTAGTCTACTTGCAAAAGTTTGAGTAATGATTCCTCTGTATTGAACAAAAACATTGGTTTAAGATCTTTTTTGTTGGGACTTTAAATTGTTTCACAGCTTAAGTTTTTGTTCAGATCAAGGAAAGCCAGATCTCCATAACAGTTGGATCTCTCAAGGGTAAATTGTAAATTTCCATGAAGAGGACTTTCACACTCGAGGTGGTCTAGAGGCTTCTACTTGACAATACACACTTTTTTTATCCATACATCTCTTGTTTTATTTATAGTTCCCGTGTGTGTTTTCTGTTGTACTTTTTTTCTGTGCAATAGGAACAGATCCATACAATTTCCTGCATGTTTTTCTACTCCGTGTCAGTGATAGCTTGGCACTTCACATGTAACCTGTTTTTGCGTGATTTGCATTCGACTCCCTGCCCACAGAAAATAAATATTCGGTTACAATCGATGCACATTCCCTTCATGTCAGGAGTTTTGTTCTCCCTTCCTCATTTTTTTATGTAAGTATTTTTCAAAAAATTTTATCCACAGTTTTGTCAAAATTACCGCCAGCGAACAGCCAGGGCAGAAGAGTCCGATTGAGTGTACCACATTTTATTACACTCCAAGTGATCATTTCTTAAGGCTAGTCTGAAAAATTTCTTCATAGCTGAACATGGAGTCTTAGGAACTTTTTCACTGGATTACAATTTTTTAACCGCAATTTTTATTACCTCCTCAACTGGTACATTTGTGTACAAATTTTATACATCAAGAGGTACTACTAAATCATCTTCCTCAAATTGGTATTGTCTAATGTTGCGCCGGCATCTACCGAGATGTTCTCGCTTTTAGCACGTGGTAATTTTGGAGAAACGGAGACAGAAATTTATTGAGGTTCTCGTAACTGCTACCGGGAATTTACAGAAGAAGCCGGAGCACTTTAGCGTTTTATGTACTTTATCAAGTCCATATAATCGTGCCAGTTGCAATCCAATTGTGCTGAGCCTGTGTTAAATCCTTTCATTTATCGTTCCTTTTTTTTTAGTTGATGCAAACTTCTATTTATCAGTTTCTCAATATTTTATGTTGGATCGTCTTTTTATCCATTACGAGCCTCAAACTGACTGGCACTAAGATTTTTCTTTAAATTATTCGAGTATGTGTTTCATAGTTTATTCCAGCTTGTTGCTTAGTTTAACGGAGATTGTCGACATTGAAGTGTTAGTACTTTCAAAATTCAAAAATTAATCTGGCACGTGTTAGTTCAAATTTTTGTCAACTGCATTAAGTAAAAATTAACAACAGACAAAAGTGAAAGAAAAACTTTTTGTCAGTAATAGAAATCAATACACCAGGAAATTTCAAAAACTCCTGAATAAGGAATGATGTAATTGTTTAGTAATATATGAATATAAATTTTTCTAAATGTGATTTGAACTCTAAATGATTTCAAAAATTTATTGTTCTTTTGACTAATTTCTTAATATTTAATAGATATAGTCAAAGAGAAGTTTATATGCTTTGTAATCAATTCATTTCCATTTTTAAACCTGACGATGAACGCAATGGGTGAAAAATTTTGTTTTTTTAATATGAATTCTATTTTAATTGACAATTTTCTCTTCTCTGCAGCTGTCTTTTTTTAATTTAAATTATCTCAAATCTTGCAGCATTATGTTGTCACGTCCTTCTATTGTCAGAAAGGTTCAGTTTCCCTTTGATTTCACTTTTTCCTTGGACTTCAAAACTTGTTTTATTTTTTTTAAACAATGAAATTGAAAAAAATAGCCCAGTAGTTAATTATTACAAGTTTAAAATGTCATATATAAATTTAGTACAATGTGAAAAATCAAATTTAGTGGTTCCGTTTTTTAAACTTAAAACTAATTTTTGAAAACACCAATGTTCCGTTTCAAAGGTACAAGTTTGAATTGTTGAAGCAGATGCTGTTTTAACATGCAGTTGAACTGGGAGCGTGATTTGATAAATTGATAAGTTTAATCAATTTTTGGAAGGTTCTTTTCTGTAATGACTGACTGCTCAAATTTAGAACAATTAGCTGTTCATTTCTGTTGTTTTTTTCTTATTTTTTCTTACTAAGACATTACCACCTAGAAAAAATTTTCATTGCTGTCTGATCTCAAAAAAATATCATTCCTAAGATTTGAAACACTCAAATGACTTATTAAAAATTCTGCAGGCAAAATTTCATATTTTATTAAGAGATCTCTAGATCTCTCGAAAATTTTTCTCACATAGCAAACTTTAGTTCCAAAATTGAATTGTCTATTGATTTGAATCCTTGCAGAGAAATTCAAGTTCTGAAAAAAAAGAGCACAAAAAGTTAAATTGGAAAGAACTGGAGATTTGAAAGTGTCAATCGTGTTTTCAGAGGTAATGATAACGTATTAGGTTTATGGATTTTACCGCTGTGGCCATAGTTGATAGGACTTTGTTGAGTTGTACATGAAAGTTTGGTTTAGAACAATCACTATACTCATGTGATATTGTGGCTTAATTTCCTGACGCCGAAAAATTTTTTATCAAAATTTTCATTTTCTTTTGAGACACAGAGAAGTTCAGTTTTACCGGAACTCATGGTTAATTTGTTTTGCTTTAAAAAATTATCTGTTTTCTCCAGTATTCCAGAAACACATTTTTTCAGGTCGTCGACATTCTTACTGCTAAAATGGATGCTTGTGACATCAGCAAATCGAATTATGTTGAAGTTTTTTGTACATTTCCTTGAAGATCCTTAAAGTAGAGTAGAAAAACTAGTTGCCCTAAAACCGTACCCTGTGTTTCCGACCATTTTTAGTGAAAAGCAATAATTCTAACATACTGCTGTCTGTTTTTGAGAAAAAAAGCAAATAAATCAACTGCACTTTCTGAAAAACCGTACGCTTCAATCTTTTGAGAAAAATCTCGTGCGATATCGATTCAAATCCTTTAGCTAGATCAATAAAAAGAGGAACTGAAATTTTGAGCCTATCATAGTTTTCTTGTAATTCTTCGATCAAGTGTAAAGCTTCGGCTTCTGTTGACTTATTATGTTTTTGATATCCAAAATATGTATTGTTCAAATTTTTTTCTTTTTGTATAAATTCGTTAAAGTGATTTAGAAGTATACGCTCGGCAAAATTTTGCAAACATTGGAGTAATTGAGATAGGCCTATAGTTCTCACAAATTTTTTTCATCCCCGTTTTTGTAGAGCGGACTAATAAAAGCAAGTTTCAAATTTTCTGGGAAAATATTTGGACTACCGATGTGTTAAAAACAAACTTCAAATGGGTTCCGATTGAAAACTTTGCTGCCTTGATTGCTGAAGCGTTAAAAATGGCTGGACACGATGACTTATTGTTGTCGAGTGAATCAAAGGCATCATAGAGTTCCTTCAGTGTGACTGTTCTGAAGCTAAACTTTTGGCTAACTTCTGTGCTGGAAATATTTGGAGCGCTCACATTGTGTCTTTTGTATCAGCCTAACTTGTGAAAACTTTATTGAGAAAATTTGCAATGTCAGGTTCATTTTCTACTTCTCTTTCATCATTGACTAGTTTGTCTATAACGAGACACTCCCCTCCTGCCATTTTTTTCTTGATGAAACTCCATTGTTCTTTACTTTTTGGTAATTCATTGAATAATTGTTTTTTTTTGTAAAAGAAACCGATTTGTCAAATTAAAATTACTCCCGATATTTAAAACAAACCTTTTCGAACCTTACGTTCATCTTCAGGTTAAAACTGTTTTACAAATTGTCAAAAGATGAAATGAATATGTATTTACATTTGTCTGAGACCACACTTAAAACAATTATAGGAACTATTCTAAAAAAGTCAATCGAAAATTTTTCCTTATGTACAACATTTAGCCTATTTACAACTCATATTTACATCTGTTATCAATTTATTTAAAAACATTCATATTCCGGATTTTTCGATTTTGGCCATGTTCCTGTGTTTTTGTCTATAACGAGACATTCCCCTCCTGACATTTTTTTCTTGATGAAACTCCGTTGTTTTTTTTTCTGTTGTTTTTTTTTCTTGATGAAACTCCATTGTTCTTTACTTGTTAGTAATTCATTAAAAAATTGTTTGCAAAACTCGTTTTGCTCTTTTCAAACACCTGAACTTATTAGAAGCAGATAGCACAAGTTACAAAGAATTTCTGTTACAATCTAAAATTAAACGTGATGCCTCTATAGCGAGACTTGGTGCTGCATCAGAACAGCGAAATGTAGCAAGCTGGAAAACTATACGATTGGTTTTGCGCATTCTCATTGGAAACGAAGAACAGAACAGTTTCATTGAGTTAGAATTGCTAGAATTAGGGTCTGTTGGATACTTCTCTTCGGTAGACCTTTGTTATCAGTAGACCTTTGTTATTTATAGAGTAGAGCACTTTTTTATCTATTATGCAAGAGCATCGTTCCAACAAATTCTAGAACAGGTTGACTCGATGGATAGATAGATAGACTTCTGCCCTTATTCTTTCATATTGTGTAAATTCCTGGTGATAAAATGGGTTTAGTTAACAAGTGACCAAATGATAAGACAACATCTACTTACGGTCGCGCTATAATGAAGAAAACTAGCGTTTTCGATGTTTTGTGAGCATAAGAAAGTTGGATATAGTATGCAGTACGTGAGCTTATGTATGTAAATAATGACCCTCACGCAATTTTTTGAACTATCCCTATTTTCTTTACACACCAAAGGTCTAAAAGTGGACTGTTTTGTCAGATAAGAACGGTCCGTTCAGTGGGATGACGAAATATGGAGTATAACGAAGGTGGCATGTTCGACTCTCCAAGAAAGACACCTCCATCTTTTGGATTTGGAAACAGCAGTGATCGTTCTCGGTTGTTTGCGTCTGCAGAGACTGTTTTTAAAACTAATTCTATCGATCGTTTGGACAATTTAAGAGATATGGATCATTTGGAGAGTATAAGGGGCAATTCAGGGCTACACTTTAATGATTCAGTAACAACAAGGACAACCGAAATCAGAAGTGCTTTACATCAGCTTGTAACGTACGCTATTTTGTGATTTTTACTACCAATTGCATCTGGGAAAATATATGTCTTAGTATTTTTCAGAAATCACAATCTTTCTGACATTTTTTTCAGTCTACTTGCAAAAGTTTGAGTAATTATTTCTCTGTATTGAACAAAAACATTGGTTTAAGATCATTTTTGTTGGGACTTTAAATTGTTTCACAGCTTAAATTTTTGTTCAGATCAAAGAATGCCAGATCTCCATAACAGTTGGATCTCTCAAGGGTAAATTGTAAGTTTCCATGAAGAGGACTTTCACACTCGAGGTGGTCTAGAGGCTTCTACTTGACAATACACACTTTTTTTATCCATACATCTCTTGTTTTATTTATAGTTCCCGTGTGTGTTTTCTGTTGTACTTTTTTTCTGTGCAATAGGAACAGATCCATACAATTTCCTGCATGTTTTTTTACTCCGTGTCAGTGATAGCTTGGCACTTCACATGTAACCTGTTTTTGCGTGATTTGCATTCGACTCCCTGCCCACAGAAAATAAATATTCGGTTACAATCGATGCACATTCCCTTCATGTCAGGAGTTTTGTTCTCCCTTCCTCATTTTTTTATGTAAGTATTTTTCAAAAAATTTTATCCACAGTTTTGTCAAAATTACCGCCAGCGAACAGCCAGGGCAGAAGAGTCCGATTGAGTGTACCACATTTTATTACACTCCAAGTGATCATTTCTTAAGGCTAGTCTGAAAAATTTCTTCATAGCTGAACATGGAGTCTTAGGAACTTTTTCACTGGATTACAATTTTTTAACCGCAATTTTTATTACCTCCTCAACTGGTACATTTGTGTACAAATTTTATACATCAAGAGGTACTACTAAATCATCTTCCTCAAATTGGTATTGTCTAATGTTGCGCCGGCATCTACCGAGATGTTCTCGCTTTTAGCACGTGGTAATTTTGGAGAAACGGAGACAGAATTTTATTGAGGTTCTCGTAACTGCTACCGGGAATTTACAGAAGAAGCCGGAGCACTTTAGCGTTTTATGTACTTTATCAAGTCCATATAATCGTGCCAGTTGCAATCCAATTGTGCTGAGCCTGTGTTAAATCCTTTCATTTATCGTTCTTTTTTCTTTAGTTGATGCAAACTTCTATTTATCAGTTTCTCAATATTTTATGTTGGATCGTCTTTTTCTCCATTACGAGCCTCAAACTGACTGGCACTAAGATTTTTCTTTAAATTATTCGAGTATGTGTTTCATAGTTTATTCCAGCTTGTTGCTTAGTTTAACGGAGATTGTCGACATTGAAGTGTTAGTACTTTCAAAAATCAAAAATTAATCTGGCACGTGTTAGTTCAAATTTTTGTCAACTGCATTAAGTAAAAATTAACAACAGACAAAAGTGAAAGAAAAACTTTTTGTCAGTAATAGAAAGCAATATACCAGGAAATTTCAAAAACTCCTGAATATGGAAATATTTAAATTATTCTAAATAATTTCAAAAATTTGTTTCTTAAAATTTAATAGATATAGTTAAAGAGATGTTTATATGCTTTGGAATCAACTCATTTCAATTATACAACCTGACGATGAACGCAATGTGTGAAAAATTTTGTTTTTTTAATATGAATTCTATTTTAATTGACAATTTGCTCTTCTCTGCAGCTGTCTTTTTTTAAATTAAATTATCTCAAATCTTGCAGCATTATGTTATCACGTCCTTCTATTGTCAGAAAGGTTAAGTTTCCCTTCGATTTCAATTTTTCCTTGGACTTCAAAACTTGTTTTTTTAAACAATGAAATTGAAAAAATAACCCAGTAGTAAATAATTACAAGTTTAAAATGTCATATATAAATTTAGTACAATGTGAAAAATCAAATTTAGTGGTTCCGTTTTTTTAACTTAAAACTAATTTTTGAAGACACCAATGTTCCGTTTAAAAGGTACAAGT
This sequence comes from Convolutriloba macropyga, assembly GCF_964194025.1. Taxonomy (NCBI): domain Eukaryota; kingdom Metazoa; phylum Xenacoelomorpha; order Acoela; family Convolutidae; genus Convolutriloba; species Convolutriloba macropyga. The sequence continues at coordinate 23,779,623 of NC_134469.1, read as the reverse complement.
TTGAATTGTTGAAGCAGATGCTGTTTTAACATGCAGTTGAACTGTGAGCGTGATTTGATAAATTGATAAGTTTAATCAATTTTTGGAAGGTTCTTTTATGTAATGACTGACTGCTCGAATTTAGAACAATAAGCTGTTCATTTCTGTTGTTTTTTTCTTATTTTTTCTTACTAAGACATTACCACCTAGAAAAAATTTTCATTGCTGTCTTATCTCAAAAAAATATCATTCCTAAGTTTTGAAACACTCACCTGACTTATTAAAAATTCAGCAGGCAAAATTTCATATTTTATTAAGAGATCTCTAGATCTCTCGAAAATTTTTTTCACATAGCAAACTTTAGTTCCACAATTGAATTGTCGATTGATTTGAGTGCTTGCAGAGAAATTCAAGTTCTGAAAAAAAGAGCAACAAAAGTTAAATTGGAAAGAACTAGAGATTTGAAAGTGTCAATCGTGTTTTCAGAAGTAATGATAACGTATATGGTTTATGGATCTTACTGCTGTGGCCATAGTTGATAGGATTTTGTTGAGTTGTACATGAAAGTTTAGTTTAGAGCAATCACTATACCCAAGTATCTGCAGTGATATTGTGGCTTAATTTCCTGCCGCCGAAAAATTTTTTATCAAAATTTTCATTTTCTTTTGAGACACAGAGAAGTTCAGTTTTATCGGAACTAATGGTTAATTTGTTTTGCTTTAAAAAATTATCTGTTTTCTCCAGTATTCCAGAAACACATTTATTCAGGTCGTCGATATTCTTACTGCTAAAATGGAAACTTGTGACATCAGCAAATCGAATTATGTCGAAGTTTTTTGTACATTTTCTTGAAAATCCTTAAAGTAGAGTAGAAAAACTAGTAGCCCTAAAACCGTACCCTGTGTTGCCGACCATTTTGAGTGAAAAGCAATAATCTTAACATACTGCTGTCTGTTTTTGAGAAATAAAGCAAATAAATCAACTGCACTTTCTGAAAAACCGTACGCTTCAATCTTTTGAGAAAAATCTCGTGCGATATCGATTTAAATCCTTTAGCTAGATCAATAAAAAGAGGAACTGAAATTTTGAGCCTATCATAGTTTTCTTGTAATTCTTCGATCAAGTGTAAAGTTTCGGCTTCTGTTGACTTATTATTTTTTTGGATATCCAAAATATGTATTGTTCAAAGTTTTTTCTTTTTGTTTAAATTCGTTGACCTGATTTAGAAGTATACGCTCAAAAAATTTTTGCAAGCATTGGAGTAATTGAGATAGGCCTATAGTTCTCACAAATTTTTACATTCCCGTTTTTGTAGAGCGGACTAATAAAAGCAAGTTTCAAGTTTTCTGGGAAAATATTTTGACTAACGATGTGTTAAAAACAAACTTCAAATGGGTTCCGATTGCAAACTTTGCTGCCTTGATCGCCGAAGCGTTAAAAATGGCTGGACACGATGACTTATTGTTGTCGAGTGAATCAATGGCATCATAGAGTTCCTTCAGTGTGACTGTTCTGAAGCTAAACTTTTGGCTAACTTCTGTGCTGGAAATATTTGGCGCGCTCACATTGTGTCCTTTGTATCAACCTAATTTGTGAAAACTTTATTGAGAAAAAATTGGAATGTCAAGTTCATTTTCTACTTCTCTTTCATCATTGACTAGTTTGTCTATAAAGAGACACTCCCCTCCTGCCATTTTTTTCTTGATGAAACTCCATTGTTGTTTACGTTTTGGTAATTCATTGAATAATTGTTCTTTTTTGTAAAAGAAACCGATTTGTCAAATTAAAATTACTCCCGATATTTAAAACAAACCTTTTCGAACCTTACGTTCATCTTCAGGTTAAAACTTTCACAAATTGTCAAAAGATAAAATGAATGTGTATTTACATTTGTCTGAGATCACACTTCTACAATTCTAGAAACTATTCTAAAAAATTCAATCGAAAATTTTTCCTTATGTACAATACTTAGCCTATTTACAACTCATATTTATATCTGTTATCAATTTATTTAAAAACATTCATATTCCGGATTTTTCGATTTTGGCCATGTTCCTGTATTTTTGTCTATAACGAGACATTCCCCTCCTGGCATTTTTTTCGTGATGAAACTCCGTTGTTTTTTTTTGTTGTTTTTTTTTCTTGATGAAACTCTATTGTTCTTTACTTGTTAGTAATTCATTGAAAAATTGTTTGCAAAACTCGTTTTGCTGTTTTCAAACACCTGAACTTATTAGTAGCAGATAGCACAGGTTACATAGAATTTCTGTTACAATCTAAAATTAAACGTGATGCCTCTATAGCGAGACTTGGTGCTGCATCAGAACAGCGAAATGTAGCAAGCTGGAAAACTATACGATTGGCTCCGCGCATTCTCATTGGAAACGAAGAACAGAACAGTTTCAGTGAGTTAGAATTGCTAGAATTAGGGTCTGTTGAATACTTCTCTTCGGTAGACCTTTGTTATCACTGATTATAGAGTAGAGCACTTTTTTATCTATTATACAAGAGCATCGTTCCAACAAATTCTAGAACAGGTTGACTCGATGGATAGATAGATAGACTTCTGCCCTTATTCTTTCATATTGAGTAAATTCCTGGTGATAAAATGGCTTTAGTTAACAAATGACCAAATGTTAAGACAAAATCTACTTACGGTCGCGCTATAATGAAGAAAACTAACGTTTTCGATGTTTTGTGAGTATAAGAAAGTTGAATATATTATGCAGCACGTGAGCTTACGTATGTAATTAATGACCCTCACGCAATTTTTTGAACATATCCCTATTTTCTTTACACACCAAAAGTCTAAAAATGGACTGTTTTGTCAGATAAGAATGGTCCGTTAAGTGGGATGACGAAATATGGAGTATAACGAAGATAACATGTTCGACTCTCCAACAAAGACACCTCCGTCTTTTGGATCTGGAAACAGCAATGATCGTTCTCGGTTGTTTGCGTCTGCAGAGACTGTTTTTAAAACTAATTCTATCGATCGTTTGGACGATTTAACAGATATGGATCATTTGGAGAGTATAAGGGGCAATTCAGGGCTACACTTTAATGACTCAGTAACAACATGGGCAACCGAAATCAGAAGTGCTTTGCATCAGCTTGTCACGTACGCTATTTTGTGATTTTTACTACCAATTGCATCTGGGAAAATATAAGTCTTAGTATTTTTCAGAAATCACAATCTTTCTGACGAGAGTGGTGATGTTTTTACGCTTACAAGTGCAATTGTTGGGGCGTTAGAATGTTTACAAACTCAACAAAGTCAATTGACCGAATCGAAAGAAGAACAGAAGGCCCTCATGAACCAGTTACGGCGCGAAAAGGACTCGAGAGAGGAATTCGAAGCGGTTAGGGGCTGGTTTTTAATAGCTACGATAGTTGAGCAGGGCTATTATAGTATTTCCCATAAAGTTTCAACGCAGTGAACGTTCGAAAAGCTCAGGGCATGCAAATGGACAGTGTTTTGCTAGATATACGCATGTGTTAAATTTGAACGTTGACCTCTGAATCGTTCGATAGCGTTGCAACTTTATGGGACTGATTATATTAGCACTCTTGGTTTTTACTACTCGAAGAGGAGTATTGGTTTTCGGATGGTTTTTTTACCGGAAGAACTATTCCTTCAGACGACGTTTTGACCTAAAAGCGAAAGAGAATAAAATTGCTGTGTGAACTAATTGTTTCTGAGCGAGAGAAGTTTTTTTGATCATACGCTGCGTTAAGTGAATGACTTTTCGAATTTGAAAAGTGTTTTTTTTTTGACAGAATGGCGCATATTAATAACTCTTTTAGGCGTTTTTCGCCCAATGGACTCAGTCGTTTTGCTTGTAATTTGGTTTTTGTAGGAATATTTCTTTATTTGAGGCTGTAGTAATATTTAACCCTCTGAATTTGATAACAGTGTTTTCGAGAGCCTGATAACGCGTTTCAAGTTCAAAATTTGCACAAATTCTTCAGTTTTTTAGTCTGGCTTTTCAATAATTTCTTGCTTTTTGGATCTTTAAGCGCACTTCTTTTTCAAAAATCAGTGCATTGAGTGGCGCCCTTTGAATAATTCAGGCATTGAATGCCTTGTTATAACGTGAGGTGTTTTTGTTTTATGAAATCCTATTTATGATAATTCGTTTTTGGCAGTTCTTTTCCATTTTTCTGAGGTTCTTTTTTGTATTTTGGTTTTAATTTTTTGAAAGTCTCTTTTGCATATTCAAGAGATTTTTATTTTATTTTTAATTGATTAATTTTTTGACGTGAAAGTTTTTGAAATTCAGTAAAAGTTTTGGGTCTTTCCCATTATAGCACCCCCCCATTATGGTGTGATTAACATGATGGGGGGGGGTATAGGTCATCTGACCACTAAGCTGGGGGGGGGGCTATAATGGGAAAGACCCAAAGTTTTAATAGTTGCAACTAAATTTTTGACTTAAAAAATTATTTATGTTTTGAATCTTTGAACTCGGTTTGCATTTTTTTCATCAAAAACAAATTGTGTTGTGTACCGACATATATTATAATTTAATTTTATTTTTAAATAGTTTTGACATTTTAGTACAAATTATTTGTATTTTTCGAATCTGCGAACTGTGTCCACTGAACAGGAGAATGACTATTTGATTTTTCTAAACCTCGAATGCTAAATAATTAATTGTGTTTACTGCATTTTTCAATTGGTTTTTTAACTTTCTGGAAGTAGTCTTGTTTTTTCTGTTTTCATTAGATGCTTCCATATTCTCCGCTTTAGGTCCTCGGTTTTGGGTTTGAAAAGATTTTTTTTTGCTTTCGACTTTTGTTTCTTCTGTCTATTTGTTGATCAATTTATTTGAAAATAGTCGAACTCAATTTGTATATGATATCTGTAATTAGAGGTAAGTATATTTTATTATAGTATTCTTTATTATAGTATTGTAGTATTCTTTTAAAAGATTCAGTTTAGTTTCTAAGAATTTCATCTACCGTGTGCTCTCAGTGTGTCTTTTGGGTAGGACAGTTTCGGAGTTCAATCTTCTTAAGACGAGTATTGTGTTGTTTCATGGCAGTTATTAGCCCTGTCTGTTTTTGAGCATATCAGTATTTGACCATTCTAAGAAATTCTGATTATTTTCAACATAACCACATGTGTTCATTAATGAAATATTGTGGTATCAAGAATTCAGTGATTTTTCTGTCAAAATTATGTCTCCTGTTGAAAATCTGATCCTGTTGAAAATCTGATCGCTTTTTGTATTATGACTGATGTATTATTTGAATTTTGAATTATTGAATGATATTGTAGCTTCATAAATTATAACTTGCTTTATTAATGTCAATGCTGAAATCTTTGGTGACAGTGCTATAAGTTTTACCATGTCTATAATATCATTTCTGGTAAGGTAAAGACAAAAGGTAATGGTTTTTGGATTTACGGCTTCTTTTAAATATCTGACGATTTGAGTCGCTCCCGGAATTCTCCCGGCTATGTTTTGCAATTCATGTTTTCAGATCTATTCCCCAATAAGTGGTCATATTTGCAAGTAGTGGTCCGCCAATAAGGGCTTGATTTGTATGATGGTAATTTTTAATAGCCGCCCTCATCTTCTCAGCCGGCTATTATAGCGCTCTTTTTTTTACAATTCAAAGAATTTGAATTGTATTGGGGCGCTGTTTTTTTTAAGATCTGTTCACACATTTTCATGAATTTTGAAGTCAAATTGGAGTTGTGATTTTGGTCACGCCGAAACAGGAAATGGAGCGAAAAAGCGAGTGGTTTTGCGGCGTGAATTTTTTTCGCTCTAATTTTAAAGTAGAGTGAGAAAACGGTGTTTGAACAAAAATTCGGTTTCTCTGTAGTTGTTTTTTGTTCACATGCGGCAATTTCACTCTGATTTTTACTGTTTTTTTTTCGATTTTTTGGATCGGATTTTTTTCTAAATGGTTTTCCCAATCCATTCACAGCTCATTCTAGGCCTTGTTTTTTGTTTGAATTGAATTTTCATTTGTCGCTAGTGGTTTTTTGTTCGCATGCGGCATTTTGACATTGATTTTCTGTTTTTTTTTTGTTTTTTTTTCATCTGATTTTTGTAGAAATGGTTTTCCCAATTCACTCTTTGTCCGTTCTAGGTCTAGTTGTTTGTTAAGTCAATGAAAATTCGTTGAATTGTACGTCAGGACTTGTCCTGCTATGTTTTTTTACTTCGTCGAATAAAAAATGTTTCGCTTTACCTCATTTTGCCGCTTTTTCAACATTTTGCGTGATATTTTTTTGACTTCTCTAGGCTAGTTTCTCTCTTCTCTCATTCTGGTAAAAGTGATTTTGAACATCAATTGCTCAGCAAAGCAATTCAAAATGAACGGAGTCAGTATAAAAAATTGAAGTCAGAATCAGAAAGGGGATAAACCCATAAAGCCCAATTTTAGATGCCCGCTATTTGAACGTCGTTCCTATAAGTCTTGGTTACCATCCCTAATGCTTATTGGTATTGATAGTAGCCCCTGTAGCCTCTCTCTAAGAAACAGAAGTAGGTTATGTTCAACTACGAAATGCCATCAAAATAAATCGGACTTAAAAAATGATTTTGTACAAATTTTTTTTTTTCAATATCTTCTATTCTTTCAATCCCAATCAAGCTTATTGGAATCAACGGCGGCTATTTTCCGGCAATCTGGCGGGTATGTTTTCACTTGTTTTGAGACAATCGGCAGTAGATTAATAGGCCTCTTTCGCGGTGTATCAACTGTGTCGTTTCCACGTGCTGGAATTTTTTCGTAATTTAGATATGAAATAGTGTCCTGACGGATTTCGAGCGGTGCTCTGGCGTTTTGTAGTATCGAATTGCAATGTAGTCTACCCATATTTCTTTTTTCAGCTATGCAGAAGTTTTTTAGTTTCGCTCGTGGGTATCAGGCGCTTTCTTGATTTTGGCCAGTATTAATGAACACATTGCTGAAGAAGGTGCTAGACAGTTCACATTGGTCTTGTTTAAAAGAAACATCGTTTTTGTACAGAATTGGATGGTTTTCACTAATTACGCTCTGTGCGTTAAACTGTGTTCACCTTTTTCAGATAGCGCTCCTCTTGAGTACATTGTTTCCTAAGGTACCGTTTTAGAACCTCGAATTGTTTTATGGCCATGACCCTAGTAATCGAACTGGAAAGTGGCTCGAAAATGATTGGTTTCACTTTGAAGTAAAATTGAAGTAGTTCTTGTGCAGGTGTGGAAGTTCAAAGGAAAAGTTGTTTTCGGAAGAATTAGAAACGTTTGGAGGATCATTTTTGTGGTAAATATGTAAAAAAATAGAACTCATATAAGACGATTTATTTGTACTTCTTTTTCCGAATTTTTCTTAAGTTTTTCCGCAAAGTACAAAATTTGGCAAAATTATACTATATTTGATTGCTCTCAAACGAAGTTGGTAGCAATTATATTAGTCTTGTTGGTATTTTATGCGATTTTTCGCTTGACCGATTTTTCGTCTGAACCATTTGACTTTTCGTCCTCAAAAACGGGATAAATAGGTAATGTCCGGCGGGCATTGAGGTCTCTTAGAGCCTTTCAGCTCGCTAGTTTCCAAGTATGCGATTTACAAACTGTTTTGGAGACTTATAGTATGAAGGGCGGTTCTTAGAAGTTGACCCCCATCAGCCCCCCACCCACTTTTACTGGCATTGGCCATGTCTTTCCGCCATTAACATTACCAGGTTAAATTCTAATAGCGATTGAAAGGTGTAAGAATATGACATCACAAAATTGGACATATTTTTAAAAATCTTATTTTAAAGATTCCTAAAATTTGTTGAAATCAAAAAGGTAATTGCCACGAATTCTTTATGGCATAGATCATGTTACCAAATGGTTCTATTTAGCACATTATTGACGGGTTCACGTGCATTTCTCGCAATTTTTATTAGCGAAACTACTGGGAAATTGTAATATTTTGACTTTGTAATAGAGAACTGTTGACATGGAGGAAGAAATTGACGAGATGAAAAGGAAACAGCGAGAACAGGCAGAGAAGACACGTAATGACAAGAGAAAATTGGACCTAGAAATTATCAACCTGCGTGACACAGGTAGGCAGTACCGATCAATAGTACCTTTCTATAAAAGCTTTATTTTGTTCATGTACCTTGATGTGGTTTATTTTATTCAGCTCCTAACAAGGGAATGATGTGCTGAGGAAAATATCCAAAATATATCGCTTAGAACACTGGACCATTGATGTTGTTCAATCAGAGCAATATTCGTTGGAACGAATGCGAAGCTGCATCTTAAGTTTACATCTTTTTATTGAGCATGTATTGTGAGCTGTAAACCGAAAATATGCGACAGATTAGCGTTCTCCCCCGGTTTATCCGCGGACTTAAATTTGGCAATAGTTGTCTTTAAATTTCGACTCAATTTTTTGTCGGTTTATAGGAGTTCAGGTTATGGTATTTTTATTGAGCTATATTTGCTAAATAGTAATTATAGATCTTTTACAGTACATGTGCATCATATGCACTATTATAGACTTTTTATTGGACTATGCGAAAAATAACTGATGAGTTGTCTCTTTGCATGTTTAGTGTCGAGATTGGAAGTGCAGAAGAAAGATGTGGAGAAAGAGGTCGAGGGGTTAAGAGAAAGATACACTAAGGTTAGAGTCACAGTACACTTCGTTACGCCTCATTTTGTGTCGAGTAAATTTACTCCAATTTTCGCCGGTTTCCATGATAGCTGTGAACAACCTGACAATGACACAGAACTGAAATAAAACCAAATTGGTAAAAAATTGCTTAAAAGATAAAAAGCCTGCGTATCATTGATTGCGTATCAAGAAGACCAATTTCAAATCAGCACTTATCGATAAGATTACTTTTGAAAAATTTTGTTTCTTGGATCTCAAATAATTGTTAAAAATTTTGAATGCAATTTTGCAATTTAAAGCTAATTGAAAGACGTCCACAAAATACCCAACGTTTTTTGGCGTTATGTTTACCTTGAGACAGAAAAAACTTTAACCGGTTTATATTGATGTAATCAAAATTGACACCAGTGGATGCAACGTTTACATAAAAATTAAAGCAAGTTTATCAGTACGCTTGGGTCTAGTTTTCAAAGCTGAAAATTGCAAAAATGATAAAATTACTGCGATGCAATAGAAATAAATGATGTGAACAATGTGAAAAAATAATAGGCCGCTAAAAATGGCATTACCTGAAAAGTTCACTGCTGAAAATAAAGGATTTCTTCGATGAATCTTAGCTCCGCATAGTTCCCGCCCTCATCCTCTCAGCCGGTTATTATAGCGGCCCTATTGCGATTCGAAGAGGAGTATTGGAGAAGTCCTTTCTAATCAGTTTTGGAGTGTTTTTTTAAACATAAAATGAAACGCGAAAAAAAAAGTTGGAGTAGTTTGAATGTGGAACAAAACTGCAGTGGAGCGAAAAGACTGTTTTTTTGTTCATACCGCTATTTTTGGGAGCGCGAGAAATATGGGGTGTGGAAAAATTTTCTCTAAGCGAGCAATTTTGTAGAGCGGCTTTTTATTTTAACCTAATTTTGATAGCTAAGTTACAACTTTCAGGTTGTGTTGAACGCGTATAAAAAGTTTCGATAAATTTTGATTTTGAAGCGTTATGACAAGTTCGTCTTCAAAGTTTTATCCCCTTTATTTTTGTTATTGATTTTTTATGCGAATTTCGAGATTGTTTGAGCGATTTTTGGCCAAGTATTTTTTTATTGGAAGTTCAATAGACGCCTATTGCTTATAGGAGTTTCAAGTTACCAAATTATTGAAACTATGAGGGTTTAAAGCGGTTTTTTTCTGAAAATTGTGCCAGCAATTTAAAATGTAATTGTTTTGTCTAGTTTTTTCGCTTTATATTTTCTTCAAAACTAGAGAAACTTTCAGCACTTAATAAGGCTTCCACAATTTAGGGTGCCCAATTAGTATTTTTAGTTTCAACGGGAGAAAGCTGTCGTTGTTACATGTACTTGTTTTCTATAAAGAATTAATTAAATTTTTCTAATTTTAAATTCAGTTTTTTTTGCTTTTTACTATTGTTAATTGACCTTTCTTTTTTCTGGTTAGTTGGTCTACTAGATGATATTTATAATAAATTTTAGGTTTTTGGATTTTAAGATGTCTTTTCGAGTCGTTTTCTGGATTTCTTCCGGCTATGTGTTTTTTCTGCATCGAGCAAAAGTTGAACACAAATAACTCCAAAGCAGCAGTTGCTCTCTGGTGTACGGATTGTATTATACAGCACGCTAATTTCTTTCGCAGCTTATCCGGCAGTCTGCCAACTATAATTGTCGTCTCTAGGACGTCTCTTTCATTTTTTGCTCAAAGTGCTTTTCAACAGCAGTTGCCCAGGAAAGCAATCTAAAATGAACGGAGTCATGAAAAACGAAATCAAAAACAGAAACGGGATAAATCTATAAAGACGAATTCAGTTCTATAAGGCTTAGCTACCATCTCTAATTATCATTGGCATTGATACTAGCCATTGTATTCTCTCATTAAGAAATCAGAATTTGTCCAACTGCACAGACATGAAAATAATTTGCACTTCAAAATGTTTTTGTACAAAAATAGTTTTTATCTATCTTTTTCTGTTCTTTCAATCCCAGATGGGGGTTATGGGAATCCATTGCCGCTGTTTTCCGGCAATCGGGTATGTTCTACATTGTTTTCAAATGAAACCAAAACCTAGGCAGTTAACTTTGTTCTAGTATTGTTTCCATGAGAAACTGTAAGCAAATTATACTGGAGATGAAAGCTCTGTCATGGGAGCTCGAAAATTTGATGGGCAGAATGCAGTCCTTAAAATTAATCTTGATTTTATTGACGGCTAGGAGTTGAATTGTTTGTGACTGTTTTCTGTTGGGGTTTTAGTCCATGCAGAGGTACATGGAAGACTTGAACAGATTGAAAGCGCAGCAGACACAAGAGAGGGAAAATATGGCTGAGAAGGATATGAAAATGTAAGGCAATTTAACATCACAATTTTGATAAAATCATGCACCAGTTATTCAGATAGCAGTCTCTTTTCTGACCCATTTCTTTCTAGCCGCCCTATTTTTTTATCCGCTCTAAATGCTATAATTTTGGTCGTGCTGATGTTGCTTGTGGATGAGGATTTTCCTTTTTAATAACATTGCATAAATGAACTTAATTATTTGAAATGTTAGTTGAATCTGGAGTCCTGAAGTTAAAATGTTTGACAGGGCCAAAAATTAGAATATAACCTTTCGTTGAAGTGTCTTAATACTTTTTGTTGCCAAACTGTAAAGCTTACGTTCGATAAGAAATCAAGTTGACCTTAACGGAGAAGAGTAAATGGCTAACGGAACAATAAAGGCAGTTTTATGGACTGTGATTGGTTATCCATTTAGATGTGGAGATGTGATCAAGTAGGTTTGGTATACTACGCACTTATTGATTCCTCATTTCACGCTTCCCTTTTGTATAATTATTACCCACCCATAGATCACCTATAGATAGTATTGCATGACCAGCGAGATATTGCGAAAACAAGATTCAGGTTTATATTATTTTTATCGTATAAGAGAGAAACAGCTTTTAAATGTTGCAAAGATAATTAATTGCTCTCAAACGAAGTTTGTTGAAATTGTATTAGTCCTGTTCTTTTTATGCGATTTTTTGCTTGATCGGTGTTTTGTCACCCATTTGACTTTTCGTCCTCAGAAACGTGATAAACAGGTAGCGCTCGGAGGGCATTAAGTGCTCTTAGAGCCCTAAACCTGACTATGCTCTAAGAATGCGATTCACCAAAGCTGTTTTGTGTAGACAATTTTATGATGTGAAAGGTGGTTCTTAATCTTAAAAGTTCGACCCTCTGTCACCCGCCATCACCCTTATCCACCTGTCAATTTGAACCCCCCTCTCATAGCCTTCGCAACCCTACCCCCAACGCTTGAACCCACCCAACGCTTGCCCCCCCCCCCCCCCCCCCCACACACACACACACTTCGGTCACACCCTCCCTCCCCCCCCCCCCCCAATGCTAGCATCCATAAGCCGCAGCGGCTACTGCTGAAACCAACCGCTTGCCGGTCGTTTGAGAGCAATTCGCCCGACGTTAGTCGGTTATGTTTGTTGTATCATAGGCTAATTTGATATATTTGCGCATCGTGAAAAGTATTGTCATTATAGTACAACTGGCTTCAAGGTGTATGTGCTTATGTTGAAACTCTACATTTACCCAATTAACCTGAACATAATGATTTAGGATGAAGCGCATTCGAGACCGCCTAACAAACGGAGGAACTGGACCTTATGACTCTTGTGAGAATTTTGTCCTGACTGGTCAAGACGAAGAAGCGCTTTCGTCAAGCCTGGGTATGGTCAAAAATCTTAATATAACCAGCGCTGCTGGCACTCAGATGAACGAATCTAAGGCTTCTGGTGTGACAATCACAGCACGACCTTCGTCCGAAGTATTTAGAGAGGGTTCAACAATAAGAAGTGAGTTCAAAAATGCTGGATTAGCGCCTGACGAAGAAGCGTATGAAAATGAAGGCACCTCAACGCCCCGCTACCGTGATTCAGGTAATTTTCTATGAATTGTGTTTTGGCTGTGATTTTGATCTTTGGGTTATGTTTGAAACACTCCCCATTGACTGTTAGATTGATTTGTTTTACTAGTAAATTTGACATGGATGTTTACGTTGTACTAGATCTTTGATGTAATTGCTGAATAGATTCTGTTTGTTTGGCGGAAGGTCGGCTCTGAAATTGAACTCTGCCCCGAGGAGTGAATTCGTACTTTTTGATGTACTGTCAAAATGTTATGTCAGAACTATTTAACAAGTAAAATAAATGTGGCGAATTGACATAATGCCCAGAGAAAATACTCAAATTACGTGCATGCATTTGGGTTCTTACATTTTTTCTTGTAGAGCGCGTACTCCCAATATCATGCAAATGTAATATAGCCTTTTCGCTGTGGTATAAATGTAACATTTATTTTTAGCTTCTTTCAATGACCTACAGAAACCGGAATACGCTCAATGGTAAACGTTTCTTAGGACTAACCAATAAACGGATTTTCATGCGAGAGATAAAGTCAAGTATGATGAATGCATCAGAATATTTCCTGTAAATACAGAAAAGTTTCTTTTTATAGGATAAATGAAACCAAAGTGTAAGATTTGTTTTTAATAGCCGCCCTCATCTTCTCAGCCGGCTATTATAGCGCTCCTATTTCTTTTACAATTCAAAGAATTTGAATTGTATTGGGGCGCTGTCTTTTTACGACTCGAAGAGGAGTACTGGAGAAGTCCTTTTTACGACTCGAAGAGGAGTATTGGAGAAGTCCTTTTTTTAATCAATTTTTGGAGTGAATTTTGAAGCGGGAAATGAAACGCGTGAAAAAATTTTGAGTGATTTTGGTGCTGAACAAAAGTGAAGAGCGGAGCGAAAAGAGAGTGGTTTTTGTTCATACCGCTGTTTTTGAGAGAGCGAGAAATTGATGTGTGAAAAAATTTTTTCTAAGCGAGCGAATTTTTTTGTTCACGTGCGGCTTTTAAAAGCAGTTTTTTGCAACTTTTGATGGTTATGAGGTTTGATTATGATATTGTATTAGTTTTAGGTTTGTTTTGATAGGAATTGAAGGTTTCAAGTAGTTAATTTGATTTTTAATGCTAATTTGGACGTTTTTGATCAGTTTTACTTATTTTTAGACGAAATTTAATGATTTTTTACCTGTTTTGTTTTAGTGCTTTAATTGGGATTTGAATAGAAGCCTGTTACTTAAGTAATTGTTAGATAACAATTTACTAAATTTATGTTGGTATAAATCATTTTTTTCTTAGGAAAAATGACCGAAAAATTGAGAAATTTTAAACCATTTGTCTCATTTTTGGCAGTTTAATCTCACTTTTTTTAATCGTACACAAGTGTCTCACCCACCCTATTATAACTTACCCATTGTTTTGCGAGTTTTTTATTGCTCTAATTGCAACGGAACCTTTTTCGGCTGATGTTTCCTTGTACTAATAAAAAAAATCATTTAGTTTTTATAGTTTTTTGTTGAATTTGTTTTTGAATGCCGTTTCTATTCCTTAATTTTTTATGGCATTTGTGGAGGTTTAGGGTTCCTAATAGTTTTTCTAGTTGTTTAGTAATAAGTATGGGCAATTTTGGATATGAATAATTTTCTTGTTGAGAAATTTGACAAAAAATGGCGAAAATTGGAACTATTTTTCTTAATTTTTTTTTGTAGTTTTTCGGGCTTTTTTCTGGTTTTTTGAGACAAGTTTTCTTCGTTCAAAAGTTCTGGTTTTTTCTTAGACTATTATGACTTGTCTATTGTTTTGCGAGCATCTGGATGCCCTATTGCCTGAAAAGAATTTTTCTCTGGATTTATATGCTTTTGTAATTGTAATATTAAGAAATTTACCAACTTTTTCCAGTTTTTTAGTGCAAGTTTTTTTAATTAAGAGCTTTTTTTCATAATTTGGCCTCAAGTTTTTTTAAAACATTCACTTAAGTGGTTTTAGTAAGTACTAGTTGAGTTGATGCAGTAATTTTGGCAGAGATAGTTTTTTCGGGATCTCAAGTTATGACAAAATTTGATCAGATTTTTAATCATATTTTAACAGATTTGATTTTTTGGTTTTATGGTTTGGTTTCGAGAAAATCATAAATAATGGAGGCAAGTTTTTTCTGATGAGTAGTTGGATGGCGGTTAAATAGATTTTCACTTCGAGTCGTTTCCGGAATTCTTCCGGCTATGTTTTTTTAATCAATTTTATTGGAGTGATTTTTGAAGCGGGAAATGAAGCGCGTGAAGAAATTTGGAGTGATTTTGGTGCTGAACAAAAGTTAAGAGCGGAGAGAAAGGAGAGTGGTTTTTGTTCATACCGCTGTTTTTGAGAGAGCGAGAAATTGATGTGTGAAAAAATTTTCTCTAGCGAGCGAAATTTTTTGTTCACGTGCGGCTTTTAAAGGCAGTTTTTGCAAATTTTGATTGTCATGAGGTTTGATTATGATATTGTATTAGTTTCAGGCTTGTTTTGATAGGAATTGAAGGTTTCAAGTTGTTAATTCTGAGTTTAATGCTAATTTGGAGGGTTTTGATCAGTTTTGCTTATTTTTAGACGAAATTGAATGATTTTTTACCTGTTTTTTATTAATGCTTTATGTGGGATTTGAATAGAAGCTTGTTAATTAAGGAATATTCGGCTACCAATTGACTAAAGTTTTATTGGTGAATCATTCTTTTCTTCGGAAAATTGACAGAAAAATTGAGAAATTTTGAACCATTTTTCTTATTTTTTTTTCAGTTTTTCTTTTTTAGTCTTTGACAAGTTTCTTGGCCTATTTTGACTTGCCCATTGTTTTGCGAGCTTTCCATTGCCGTAATTTCACTCGATTTTATGTTTCCTTGTTATATTAAAAAAACTCATTAAGTTTTTCTAGTTTTTTATTCAATTTGTTTTTGAATGCCGTTTCTATTCTATGTTTTTTTTAAGATCTGTTCACACATTTTCACGATTTTTGAAGTCAAAGTGGAGTAGTGATTTTGATCACGCCGAAACAGGAAGTGGAGCAAAAAAGCGAGTGGTTTTGCGGCGGGAAACTTCTTCGCTCCAAATTTAAAGTAGAGTAAGAAAACGGTGTTTGAACAAAAATTCGCTTTCTCGTTTGTTCACATGCGGCAATTTCACTTTGATTTTTACTGTTTTTTTCGATTTTTTGAATCGGAATTTTTTCTAAATGGTTTTTCCAATCCATTCATAGTCCGTTCAGGTCTAGTTTTCTGTTTAGCCAATGAAAATTCGTTGAATTGTACGTCAGGACTTTTCCTGCTATGTTTTTTTGCTTCGTCGAACTCTTTTTCGCTTTAACCAATTTGCCGCTTTTTCGACATTTTGCGTGAAATCTTTTTGACTTCTCTAGGCTATTTTCACTCATCTGTCATTCTGCACAAATTCCTTTTAAACAGTAGCTGCTCAGCAAAGCAATTCAAAACGAGGAGAGTGGGTATAAAAATCAAAGTCAGAAATAGAAACGGGATATACCCATAAAGCCCATTTTTAGATGCACGGTACTTGAACTTAGTTCTCATAAGTTTTAGTTACTATCGATAATGCTTATTGGTATTGATACTAGACCCTGTAGCCTCTCACTGAGAGACAGGAGTATGTTCAATTACGAAATGATATCAAAATAAATCGCACTTAAAAATGTTTGTATACAAAAATCAATTTTTGTTGATATTTTTCAATCCCAATAGAGAGTTATGGGAATCAATGGCGGTTATTTTCCAGCAATCTGGCGGGTATGTTTATGATAATTGAATGAAAAATTTGGTTTGAACGTAGTTTCGTAGCAAATTCCAAGAAACTTAAAGGCATCACCTGACTGGGTTTGTCAAGCCTCCTGACAAGCTGTCAAATCTAAATGATGTTTTTGTGTTTGTGCCATAATGTCATCAGATTTGAGAACCTGTTCATTATATAGTTCGCTTACGTGTATTAGAATTTTTGTTTCAGGATCTCCCAATCGCGAGCATTCTCTGTCCTCCTCAGTAGACATGAGCCATTTACAGTCAGAAGTGGCAGCTGCTCTTAGAGGCCATTCAAACAAACAGGACAACGAAAGTGTCTTTGAAGCATCGGGATCATTCAATCGGCAAAGACTCGAAGCTTCAATTAGCGAGGACGGCTTTCCATTGATGAGAGATGGGAGAACATTGTCTGTTCAGTCCTTCGAGACCAACCATGAGCCTTTGTTCAACGAGTTCCAAAATGCCAATCAGGGAGGAGTTTATACTTCGTCACAAGACATACTGAGTACGGCATGTTTAATCGTTAAGTTGATCAGAGCAGGCAGAAGAAATATGCGTGTTTCAATAAGTCGATTATCAACCGCTATTGCAGCTATAGCTTAGAAAATTGGGACTGATTAAAGTTGATAAATGTCTTTTGCAGGACATAGGTACTTTTTATGACCATTTTAAGAGCTTATATGTTTTTGTAATCCAAACAAAAACACGCAAATTTTTGAAAAATTTAAAGCTTTTTGAAAATTTGTTTGTCATTGAGTTTTTTCAGCGGTATGTGTCAAGGAACCTCCTCTAGGGTTTGATAATAGGTTACTGTATAGTTTCTAGAGGTAATGGAATGTTTTTCAAGATTGAAACATCACGAATTTTAGCATTTTTTTTAAAACACTTGCAATTTTTTCAATTTTTTTGACATTCATTGTCATTTTTATGGTTTTTTGAGCCACAGGGGTCAGAAAACCTCCGTTAGGGTTTAATAATAAATTACTAAAACTTTTTTAATGGACATGGAGTAGTTCTCAACTTTTAAATATCACAAATCTATCAATTTTTTTGATAAAACTTGCCATTTTCTTCAAGTTTTTGAAATTTTTGATTATATTTTAGGTTTCTCCAGCGTCAAGAGCCAAAGAAACTCCTCTAGGTTTCGGAAATAGGTTACTGTATATATTCTTGATGTAATGGAATGTCTTGCAAGATTTTAACATCACGAATTTTAGCATTTTTTTTAAAACACTTGCAATTTTTTCAATTTTTTTGACATTCATTGTCATTTTTATGGTTTTTTGAGCCACAGGGGTCAGAAAACTTCCGTTAGGGTTTGATAAAAAATTATTAAAACATTTTTATTGGAGATGGAGTAGTTCTCAACTTTTTAATATTACAAATCTATCAATTTTGTTGATAAAACTTGCCATTTTCTTCAAGTTTTTGAAATTTTTGATTATATTTTAGGTTTCTCCAGCCTCAAGAGCCAAAGAAACTCCTCTAGGTTTCGAAAATAGGTTACTGTATAATTTCTTGATGTAATGGAATGTCTTGCAAGATTTTAACATCACGAATTTTAGCATTTTTTTTGACAACTTTTGCCATTTTTTTTTTCAATTTTTTGATATTTAGTCGTTGTTCAAGTTTTTTGAGCCTCAAGTATCAGAAAACCTCCGTTAGGGTTTGATAATAAGTTACTAGAAAATTCTTGTTGGTCATGGAATAGTTTTTCAACTTTTTATGTCACAAATTTTAGCAATTTTATAAAACTTGCAATTTAAGTTTTGGAATTTTTTTGTCATTTTTAAGGTTTCTCTAACCTCAAGAGCCACTGAACTTCCTCTAGGTTTTGATAATAGGTTACTGAATAGTTTCTAAATGTAATGGAATGTTTTTCAAGATTTTTTTATCACTAATTGAAGCAATGTTTTGAGCATAGAAAATATTTGCAATTTCAAGTTGTTGCAAAATTTTTTATTTTTTTTTTGAAATTTGTCTGGCTGCAAGGGCCCAGGAACCTCTTCCAGGGATTGATAGTAGGGTGCTGCATAGTTTCTACAGTTAATGGAATTGTTATCAATATTTCAATGACTCGAATTTTCTGTAAAATTTATTACATGTTTCAAGTTTATCGATCTTTGGGCCAGTGAAACTATTTAAGGCTTGAATTAGAGAAATTGATTGGTCTCTGAAGACAATGAAATGGTTCTGAAGATATTAATATCATGAATTTTAGCAAGATTTGGTTAAAAATTGCAATTGTTTTTAAATTTTTGTATATTTTTTTTAGCTGGGGCTATTATTGGCCTTCTCTTGGTTTTTTTCGTCGTCGCGATTTTTGTTACGACCATATGACGTCACAGCCACTTCAAATCTGCTTTTTGTTCATTCGTTCATGCAATTTCAACTGAATTGCGTGCGTGACGTCATTTTTTGCTCTTAGTGGAGCGAGTTTTTTTTTGCTCATTCGCGTGATTAAACTTTTGGTCACATTTGACTTACCTCACTCTCAAAAATGACTTCCTCACTTTGAAATTGACTTTTATTTACTTTAATTCAAAGAGATGGTCAAATGGGTATGTGTCACTTTAAATGAAGGTTAATTGAGAGCAGCTAATAGAGGCAGCAACAACTTGTACAGATTTTGAATCAAAATATAAAATATTAGCCTACAATGAAAAGACGAATTTTTTGGACTGTCGTTTTTACTGTTATTTTTTTGAGACTGCAGATCTACGAAGCTATTGCGGCTATTTTTTGGCAATCTGACAGCTATGCTCTTCCTTTTATGATTTCAACGATCATTACTGGTCAACAAAATTTTTGAAGATGGGGAACATGACAGAACTCCAGAGACATGGGTTTGAAGATTTTTTCACTGCGAAATCTGGAAAGTTTTCATTGAATTTTCGCACTTCCGTTTTTTTTCGGTATGATTTAGTTAATAACAAAGCTGATGCTAACCGCTCGCCGATCGTTTGAGAGCAATTCGCCCGATTTTAGTCGTTTATATTTAGTGGCTCTCGAACGAAATTTGTAAATGCGGACAATTATTGAAAACGCGTGTCTTCAAATCCAAAATTTTTGATTGAACGTTTTGTTTGTAGAACGTTCTTTCGATTTCTCTTCTTCAGTGAACTTTTCACGCTTGACCTCTCGATTTTTGCTGGACATAATTTTCTCCTATTATTTATATCTGGGAAGCTATAAACTGAGCGCAGCTAAATGACGGCCTTCGTAGTTTTGTACAATTGAAATAATTTGAATTGTATTTTCTTAAGATCTATTCACACATTTTCATTTACTTTGAAGTTAACGGAAACAGAAGTGGGGCAAAAAAGTGGTTTTGCGGCGTTAAATTTTTTTGCTATAATTTTAAAGCAGTGAGAAAGTGGTGTTTGAACAAAAGTTCGCTTTCTCGCTAGTGGTTTTTTTCACATGCTGCATTTTGACATGGGTCTTTTTGTTTTTTGATTTCTTTGATATGGTTTTTTTCTAATCCGTTCGTAGCCCATTCTTTATTTTGGGTCTTTATTTTTGTTTAGTCGATGAAAATCATTGAATTGTGTCATGACTTGTGTTGCTATGTTTTTCATTTAGTTGTTTTACGCTGTTTTTTCATTATACATTTGGTCACTTAGCAAAGCTGAAGAACTCAAATTTTTTGAATGACTTGTTCCTTTCACTGACGGCATTTGTGCTCCTGACGTCACATTTCACTTTATAGCAAACGTTTTTTGTTCATTTTTGTGATTAGATTTTCATACGCGACTTACCGCCCTCAATAAAATGACTTTTGCACTTTAAAACTTAAGTCATTTGAGGACCTTCGAAGCGTTTAGTAGTCCTTCAAGTGCTTAGTGTGGTGAAGCTGCTTAGTTTAAGGTTAAAACGTCAGTTTTTGAGCCCAAAATGTTGCAAATTTTGTTTTTTTTGTCATTTTTCAAATTTTTTGTTGGACCAGTCAAAAACTGAGGCTGGTTAAAGTTGGTAGGCGATTTTTCGCTTGACCGTTTATTTTGTTTGACCAATTTAACTTTTTGTCCTCAGAAACGGGATAAAGAGGTAGCGCCCAGTGGGCATTAAGTTCTCTTATAGCCTTTCAGCTCACTAGTCTACAAGTATACCTATCACAGAAACTGTTTTGGAGACTTTTACTTATTGTGTGAAGGGCGGTTCTTAGGGGTTGACCCTATCACATATGCATTACAAGATATTAATAGAACAGTGGTATTTGGTTCAGTTTGTGACGATTGATGTCCGGGGATTGAAACCCTCCTTTGGAGAGGGTTTTTTGTGAAGATCGTAATTGTCTCACCCGTGGTTCATCGGCAATTTGTCCTCCGGAGGTGTCGGTTTGTGTCCATTAACAGCTGCAAAGCGGTAGCTGGGACCATTTTTGGCCTTCTTTTCGTTTTTTATTCAACATTTCAGCTAAGTTGAATTGTATTGTGGTGCTGTTTTTTTTACGAGTCAGAGATGAATTATGGTTTTGTTTTCTTGATAAGTAAGCAAGCACAGAGAAGCATAAGTTTTGAGTGTAAGTAAAGTTGGAAAAAAGTTATTTCACTGATCAAATTTGAGGAGAGGAAAAACGAGAGGGGTTATTTTTTCTTCCTTTTTATGAAACAGAGTGAGAAATGCAGGTGTCAAAAATGCCAGTTTTTTTGCTAAAAAGCACGAAAAATGTTAAAAAGCACGAAAAATGTTAAAAAGCACGAATTTTTCGTTTTTTTTTGTTATTAAGCGAGCCAGTTTTTTTAAAAAGCAAAGCAAGGCTTTTTAAGCTTTTTTGTTTTTATAGTTTTATATTGTCTTAATGTTTAATATAGACAAAAGTAACAAAATTTATGCTGTGTTGATAGCGTTTTGATGTTTTTGTTTGTTAAATAAATGGAGTTAGAGATAATTTTGTATTTAATATTCAATTTATAGGTGAATGAATTTAAGTTTGATGCCTGGAGACATTGTCTACTAAAAACGGAAGCAAGTTTTTTTGGTACAAGATTTTTTTCTGCGAAATTTGTGTAAAAATTGAGAAATGTGATACAATTGTTCGAATTTTCTTGCAGTCTTTCCTCTTTTCAAAAATAGAAATAGTGGTATGCTTTTTAGGGCTGCCTAACAGTTAATTATCAGATAAATAGCTTCGATTGCAACACACTACATTTTTCTTTGTTGTCTGCCTGTAATATGTGAAGAATTAAAGTTAGTATTATATTTTTCTTTGGCTCAATTTACTTTTTGGCTCAGGTTTTCTAGTATCTCAATTAAACTTATTTTATCTGCCCAAATTTGCTGTAAAGGTAAGATTTCCAGTGAAGAAGACTTCTGGTTGTTTCCGAGGCTGTTCTGTCTATTTTAATAGCTGCCCTCGGCTTCTCAGCACGCTATAATTGCACTCCTTTTGTTACTTCGTAGAATAAAAATTTGTTTCGCTTTACCTCATTTTGCCGCTTTTTCGACATTTTTCGTGAAAAATTTTTGATTTTTTTGAGTTTCTATCTTCGCTCATTTTGTGCAGTGTGTTTAAACAGCACTCTTGAATTAACGGAGTCATAACGAAATCAAAAACATAAACGGGATGAAGCCCAATTTTAGATGCCGGCTACTTAAAGTTCGTTGTTATAAATTACAGTTATCATCCCTAATGCTTATTGGTATTAATGTCAGCCCTTGTATCCTCTCATTAAGTAACAGGAGTACGTCGAATAACAGACTAGTTCGCCTTTTAGAAATTTTTCTTACATAATTTTTTTTTTTGTGTTCTTTCAATCCCAATTGGAGTTATGGGATTCAATGGTGGCTATTTTCCGGCAATCTGCCGTGTTTGTTTCAAAATCTACTCACACTTTTTCATGATCTTTGAAGTCAAATTGTAGGAATATTGTTGGTCACTTCGTAACAGGGTCTAGATAAAAGAGCGAGTGGTTATGTGATGTAAATTTTGTGTCACTCCAATTTTTTGAAATTGAGTGAGAAAACAGTGTTTGATCAAAAATTCGTTTTCTCGATTATGATTTGTTCACGTGCAGCAAGTTGACCTCTGGTTTTACTGTTTTATTATGTTGACTCGAATTCACAAAAATATTCACGAATTTTAACTACTTTTGAATAAAATTTGCAATTTATTTCATGTATTTTTAAAAATGCTTGTTATCGTTTCAAATTTTGAGCAAATGAAATTTTTTTGGACTTCGCAGAAATTCTTTTGGATACACTAGCATCGCAATTTTTAGCAACTTTTCAGTAAAATATGCACTTTATTGTTCAGGTTTTCCAATCTTTGGGGCCCAATAAGCTGAGTCTGTGCATCGCTTAATGTGACAGAAATTTAATTTTTTTTGCTTCAAGAACTTAAGCAGCATTTCATTAATTCTGGGCATTTTTTTTTACTTTGTCCCTCTTGATCTTATTTGTCTTTTATATCCAACCAGAACTCTGCTAGCGTAGAATTTAGTTGTTCTGCTTAATTTAGCCAGAGAAAATTGTTTTCATGTGTTGTTGATTTTTGTCCCTTTCATCTGTTCTTTTCGCTTTTCTCAAAAGTAACAGTTCTCCTTTGCCTCGTCTTATTTGTCTTTTATATCCAACCAGAACTCTGCTAGCGTAGAATTTAGTTGTTCTGCTTAATTTAGCCTGAGAAAATTGTTTTTGTATTCATCTGTTGATTTTTGTCCCTTTCATCTGTTCTTTTCGATTTTCTCAAAAATAACAGTTCTCCTTTGATTCTGGTTTATTGATTGGCTTGCACTTTTGCTTTCATTGGTTTAGTAACCATTTGTTTTGATTGGTTTTTAGACAGTTTTTGGCGTTTTTCCCATTATAGCCCCCAGCTTAGTGGTCAGATGACCTATAGCCCCCCATGTTAAATATACCATAATGGGGGGCTATAATGGGAAAGACCCAATTTTTGTATGTTGCCTACATTTGTTGACTTTTTGTCCCTTTTCACCTCAGGTTATTAAGGATTGATTTTAGTATCTAGTTGCGTTTTTTTCTCACTTTAACGGCATTAATTTTCAAACATTCTGATTTTTAAAAACGTCTGTTTTTACTCATTTTTGAATTGTCTGTTTTTCATTTCCACAAGTTTGTTTTGTGTACTCATTCTAAGGACGCGTGGTGTTAGTTTTAATGCAAAGTTTTGTTGTTTTTTTTTATTTTTAAAACTACTGTTTTAGGGAAAATAAATTTAATTGTGTGTCTGTTTTGTGCATATAGGATCATGGGTTTTGCTGACTGTCATGGTTTGATGCTGCTGGAAACATTTTGATTGTTAGGTATTTGTTGATTTAATTTGAGACTTGTCCTGATTTGTTTTTTACTTTGTGGAACAATTTTTTTTAGCTTTACCTCAGTTCACAACTTGTGCACTGTTAATAAAATTGTTTTCGAATTCGCTTGAATTAAACTTGGTTTGGTTACATACTTCAAGGACCTAAAAGTTGCGGCGGTAGTAAATTTTGTTTAGTTGCTCTGAAACAAAATTTGTTGCAATTATATTAGTCCTGTGGTCTTTAATGGAAATTTTTGTCTGACTCTTTTAGTTTTCGCCCTCAAAAATGAGAAAAGTGATGGAGACAATTTCATGGAGTGACGGGCGGTTCTGAATGCTCCCCCAACCCACCTTATGCTAACATCCCTAAGACCCTGTTGGCTACTACTGGGGGGCTCCTTTATAAGTCTTTCTACTGCCCAAGCCAACTTCTCGCTGGTGGCTTGAGAGCAATTCGCCCGACGTTAGTCGGTTATGTTAAGGAATTGGTTAATGTTTCATTCTGAATTGTAATTGCGCTATGATATTTTATACCATTATCAGTGACGGGGTGCTCCGTGTACTATAATATAGCTAAGTGTTAGCTAGTTTATTTTTGTTTGGTAGTGAAAAGCAACATGTGATAATTAATTTGTTTTGCTGTTTTAGTATTGAATTATTAATTGCTCTTGAACGAAGTTCATAGCAATTATTGTAAACGTGTGTCTTTTTACGACTCGAAGAGCAGTATTGAGATTCTACAGGTTTTTTTTAGCGGAAAGCAATTTTGTTCATGACTTGAATTTTGACTTCCATCTGTTCGAGCATTTACCTCCGTTTTTGATTGTTGACTTCTGGTTTCGAACATTGGACTTTAAAAGTAGCCTCGTTTGTAATGTTTAGTAATTAGGAACTGCTGGTAATGTTAAGGGTGAAGAGGTCATTTTTAGATTTTTGTTCCTGTATAAGTCACCCCTAATTATCTAAACTACACCGCACAAACCCCCCACCACCTGTCTACCCCCCCCCCCTCGATTCAACTTACAACTTACCCCCCCCACCTACACCTACCCCCAAACTACCCCCTCCCTTCACCTAACTACCCCAGCACTACGCACCTCCCCAACCTATCTATCCACCCACCCCACCTAGCTCCCCCCGCACCTAAAAAATTGTCGGGATTTTTAAAACACTTTAATGTGGTTTGTTGGGCTACTTTTGTTTTTTTTCTCTTGTCTATTTAAATGTTCTGATTTAGGTAAGTTTAGGTTAGAGATTGTAATGCGCGACGATTCGAGTCGTTTCCGGTTTTCTACCGGCTATGTTGTTTTATGCAAAATTTTCGCTTGACAATTTTGACTTTTCGAGTGACTTTTACGCCCTTGACTTTTTGCGTTTCGCGTGATTCTCTCAATCACAATTTCAACCAGCTGAATTCAATTGGTGGCAATTTATTACTAAAAGTCAAATGAAAAGTGCGCCGAAACTGGTGCCATTTTCTACTTTAAGTCTTATTAGTGGTATATGTAAACCTCTAATGTGGTTATTTGAAGCCCACTATTGAACTTCTTAGTCCCATTTAGCTTCCCCTCCCTTCTTCCCCCCGACTGAAGCAGGCTGCTATTGATTAGAGCTCCCACTAGTCGTTCTAGAGCAATTCTTCCGACGTTTAGTCGGTTATGTTTTAGTTAGCCAGTATGAGAAGGAAAAGTTTTCAGAACTTGCAGAATTTCAATTTTGCAACAGCTCAGCTGGCATTCTTTTTAGTGGTGCTGAACCGAGGAATCTATTTTTTCTGGAGATAAAAACTTGTCTATTTACAAAAACTTGTCTATTTGAAATTCTATATGCACTCACCTTATACTCCTGAAATTATTATATCTCGTACAGGGACTCGAGAATCAAACTGGTCAAACACCCATAAATTCAGCGATAACCAAAAGATCGACGAAAGTTTTGTAGACTGGAATTATATTAGTCCTGTGGTCTTTTTATGCAAATTTTTGTCTGACTCTTTTAGTTTTCGCCCTCAAAAATGAGAAAAGTGATGGAGACAATTTCATGGAGTGACGGGCGGTTCTGAATGCTCCCCCAACCCACCTTATGCTAACATCCCTAATACCCTGTTAGCTACTACTGGGGGGCTCCTTTATAAGTCTTTCTACTGCCCAAGCCAACTTCTCGCTGGTGGCTTGAGAGCAATTCGCCCGACGTTAGTCGGTTATGTTAAGGAATTGGTTAATGTTTCATTCTGAATTGTAATTGCGCTATGATGTTTTATACCATTATCAGTGACGGGGTGCTCCGTGTACTATAATATAGCTAAGTGTTAGCTAGTTTATTTTTGTTTGGTAGTGAAAAGCAACATGTGATAATTAATTTGTTTTGCTGTTTTAGTATTGAATTCTTAATTGCTCTTGAACGAAGTTCATAGCAATTATTGTAAACGTGTGTCTTTTTGCGACTCGAAGAGGAGTATTGAGATTCTACAGGTTATTTTAGCAGAAAGCAATTTTGTTCATTACTTGAATTTTGACTTCCATCTGTTCGAGCATTTACCTCCGTTTTTGATTGTTGACTTCTGTTTTCGAACATTGGACTTTAACAGTAGCTTCGTTTGTAATGTATAGTAATTAGGAACTGCTGGTAATTTTCAAGGTGAAGAGGTCATTTTTAGTTTTTTTGTTCCTCTAAAAGTCACCCCAAATTATCTAAACTACACTGCACAAACACCCACCCACCACCTATCTACCCCCCCCCCCTTGATTCAACTTACCCCCCCCCC
Source organism: Convolutriloba macropyga (assembly GCF_964194025.1). NCBI lineage: Eukaryota > Metazoa > Xenacoelomorpha > Acoela > Convolutidae > Convolutriloba > Convolutriloba macropyga. The sequence continues at coordinate 23,753,325 of NC_134469.1, read as the reverse complement.
CCCCACCTACCCCTACCCCCAAACTACCCCCTCCCTTCACCTAACTACCCCAGCACTACGCACCTCCCCAACCTATCTATCCACCCACCCCACCTAGCTCCCCCCGCACCTAAAAAATTGTCGGGATTTTTAAAACACTTTAATGTGGTTTGTTGGGCTACTTTTGTTTTTTTTCTCTTGTCTATTTAAATGTTCTGATTTAGGTAAGTTTAGGTTAGAGATTGTAATGCGCGACGATTCGAGTCGTTTCCGGTTTTCTACCGGCTATGTTGTTTTATGCAAAATTTTCGCTTGACAATTTTGACTTTTCGAGTGACTTTTTCGCCCTTGACTTTTTGCGTTTCGCGTGATCTAAAATTCACTCTCAATCACAATATCAAGCAGCTGAACTCAATCGGTGGCAATTTAATGCTAAAATTCAAATGAAAAGTTCGCCGAAACTGGTGCCATTTTCTACTTTTAATCTTAATAGTGGTATATGTTAACCTCTAATGTGGTTTTTTGAAGCCCACTATTGAACTTCTTAGTCCCATTTAGCTCCCCCTCCCTTCTTCCCCCCCCCCCGACCTAAGCAGGCTGCAACTGATTAGAGCTCCCACTAGTCGTTCTAGAGCAATTCTTCCGACGTTTAGTCGGTTATGTTTTAGTTAGCCAGTATGAGAAGGAAAAGTTTTATATTTTCAGAACTTGCAGAATTTCAATTTTGCAACAGCTCAGCTGGCATTCTTTTTGGTGGTGCTGAACCGAGGAATCTATTTTTTCTGGAGATAAAAACTTGTCTATTTATAAAAACTTGTCTATTTAAAATTCTGTATGCACTCACCTTATACTCCTGAAATTATTATATCTCGTACAGGGACTCGAGAATCAAACTGGTCAAACGCCTTTAAATTCAGCGATAACCAAAAGATCGATGAAAGTTTTGAAGACTGGAATTACGAAGATGATGATAACCAGTTCCAAAGAGGCCAAAAGGGCTTCTATGACGTAGCATCTGCTGCGTCTGCAGATAAAAAGTTTACTGACGATACTCAGGAAAAAGGAGCCGAAGCAGACACAGCTGGTTTTGTACCCTTACAATTGCAGGGTAGGGTGCACATATTAATAAACTGGGCAGTTAGACGTCTGTCTGTAATTTAATCCAAATTATAACACTTGACAGCTTCTTATGTAATAAAATCTATCCTAAACACTTACGTTAGCTGACCTGGGCTGAAGGATATTTCTGACTAATTTCTGAGGTAGTTGGTTATTGCCTTCTTCCGTCTCTTTAGGGCAACTGGTTTAGCAATGATTTTTGGCAATATATGAGTTTAATCTGTCCTAACTACTGGTGTTTGGTTTTTCCTATTCTTGACTGTTTTTAATGAATGAAAATTATGAAGGACTGTTTTAGGCATGAACGAGGAAGTTCACCAATTGCTGGAGGAGAATGCCAGATTACAGGAAACGAAGTTAGTGTTTTTTTATTATATTAAATGTTTCAAAACGTATTGAAACCTCAATCAAGATTGCAATTTCGATTGGTTGACATATAGAGTGAAAAGGCTGGATGAATGCAAAATGGGCCTCGAAAAATGAGTGCATTTAAATTTTTCACCGAACTTCCATTTAAAAAAAAATCCAAAATGTTAAGATGCCGGTGACGTTTTGTTTAGAAAAATCGGCACTGACTCCCCTCATTGAGTTACAGTAATGATCATACTTTGGCAATTATGAAAGCAAAACATTTGGTTCCTAGTCCATCATCATGGAAAAAACAAATTTAAAAAAATGTTCTCTTCAATAATGCCTTATCGAAGAAAAATGTATTTTTTTAATTCGTTTTCCTTGATGATAAACTAGGAACCAAATGTTTTGCTTTGATAATTGACAAACTATAGTCATTGCAGTAATTCACAGAGGGGAGCCAGTGACAGTTTTTGTGGAAATAACTGGAAACAAGTTCAAGATTTTCAGCAAAAGTTCAAAATATAACTTTTTTTACGTGGACAGATTTTTTTATAGGTTAAGTATAAAAAATGTAAATGGTGTGTCAATTTTTCGAACAGTTAACCTCAGATTCTATAGTTACGTAGAGGCAATGGAGAAGCTTATTTTTAAGAAGGTTGTTTGTATATCGTGCTGCTTTGATCAGTGATTTAGTGGATGAATTCAGGAATATATCCCCCTTCGGGCAAAGAACTTGCGAGGAAGACTGTCCCTGTCTTTTTTTATTTGTAGCTACTATACCAAAATGTTGACCCCTCATTTTTTGTCTCTTAATGTTGACATCTCTTTTAATGGAGAATAGTGTTCTGTCCTGCAAAACGTTTGGTTTTGAATTTTTAAAGGTAATTGGCCTCAAAATATTAGAGCGGATGAGGATTCTCTGAGCATTCTCTGTGAAATGTGATGTATTTTATGCGTTTTTCAAATACTCGGTATTGATTGGATTTTCCCACTTGGAAATAATACTTCCTAACATCCTCCGGCCTGGAGTACTGGGTCAAGCGGACGAACGAGTGATCGAACGACACGCGTATGACTCTCGAGCGTGAGACACCGTCGAAACCGTACTGGAGTTCTTCGATGAGAGTAGTGGGGTAGTAATTCCTTAGGTTTCTTTTTTTTACTATCCAAACTAAGTCACCGGTCTTGAAATGCTGCTCGAAAGGCGTCTGCCACTTAGATCTACGGTCCATAGCTGGTACATACTCCCTTAAGCCAACTTGACCAAATTGCGTTGGCATAAGACATGGAGAGAACAGTAGGTACAGCTTAAGATGTCGAAATCGTCAACGCCAACGATTGTTTGGTTACGAAGTAAAAAATGTTGGTGTTATTGCGCCGAAGTCGGATGGGTCAACACTAACGTGATTTAGCGAACTGGCGTCCAGTGTATATTCGACCTGATGAAATGTGTTCAAAATCGCAACCGTGAGGCGAACTTTGCCGAGGATTTTATACAGTACTCTTTAAACTGAACACCAACCTCTACGTGATTCCACCCTGGCCTGGCACTCCGGGTGTTTTGAACCTCAATATGATGCTTTTATGCGCACTTTCCGCGGAGGTGATTGATATTCCGCTTTCCAATGCTCTCATGAAGCGCCTTCTTGGCTCCCGAGGATTTCGTACCAGTATCTGACCAAATCATAGTCGGTGTGCAACGATGGGAGACGTACCGCTTCCCGTACAGAACTGATGTTCACATACAAGGCAACTTCAACGTGGACAGCGCAAGTAGGCAGACAATTGATGAGATATCCACCCTCTTCTCGGTTGTCCAACGCTTGAGTTGATTATGTTTTTTCGGGCCTCTGGAGCAATACTCTATGGCTTTCATACGCTCGTGAAATTGTTCGTCGAGCGTTGAACTGAGCTGCGTTGGTGTTTTTTATTGCTGCGATGACAAGTCAATGAATTGCTCACTACATCATGCCATATTGTTCACCAACTTTTATCATGAAATGGCCCAATTGAAATTAAGTTTTTTTCGTTCGTTTAATTTTTAGTATCCGATCCGAAACCAGACGTAATGCATACCCGTTGTTTGTAACAATTTTGTGTCACTTGAGGCGCAGTTTTTATGGCTTTATGCAGTAAACTTGCATTAGTAAACTTGATTGCAATTTGCTCGAGTCGAAACCTTGATTAAATTTTGTCTGATTATCAAATTACTTTTCCAAAGATAGCGCACTTTGGAAAATGAACGTTACGTTGTTGGTTTCTGCAAAATTTGAAACTTCGCAAAACTTGACTCTCCTTTTTCTACAATGTTTTACGCTGTTTTTTTTCTATCGTATATCGGCAATCCACTTTATGATTATATTCAAAGTTTTTTGTTAGTTTTAAAATTTCAAGCCAATAAAGATCTGTCTAATCAGAAAAGAAAGATATATGGTGGTTTTTCAGCAAAAAATATACACGTGTGGCTATCGCTGTAGCTACCTGGGGATATACTGTTGTTGAGGGTGGGTACTTTGTTTGCCGGTTATTTAGTTGCTCTCGAATTGGAAGCAGTTACTATGAACCTGTGTCTTATGCAAATTTTTCGATTAAATAGGAACCTAGCAATAGCCCTGCATTTTTTAATAGCCCTGAGTTTATTAATAGCCGCCCTCATCTGCGCTGCCGGCTGTTATAGCGCTCCTATTTTTTTAATTTTACAATTCAAAGGATTGATTCAATTGGATTGTATTGGGGCTCTGTCCTTAATTGCTCTCGAATGAGAAGCAACTATCGTAAACTTGTGCGTTTTTTAATGCAAATTTTTCGCTTGACCGTTTTGCGCTTTTCTTCTAGGATAATCTTTGACTTCTCAAGTGACTTTTTCACGCACTTCTTTTTGATTTTTGAGTGATTTCAATTGCTCTCACTACGAAATAAATTTTGTTGTTCAAACGAAACCGATTATGAGAGGCGATGACAAGTCTGTGATAGACGAATGGTTAATACCTCCGTGGAGGTGAAGGATTCGGACTCAGAAGGTCACAGGTGTGGTTCGAAGCCTACCGTCGGCTGATGTTTTCGCACCTATAAAGAAAATTTTATCCAGGCTACAGCCCGTGAATTAAATTGCGTCGCCTGTAATCTGAGAGCAATTTTCCCGACGTTAGTCGGTTTATGTTTTTATTTACTGCATCAGACAATGAGAGTTCAGATGAGTCGGGTACACGCATTTTCAATCTCTGACTGTTCAAGATAGGGTGCATTTTTGCCACAGCACGATAGGGTGCATTTCTGCTCTGGTTTTGTCCTGTCCTAGGAATGGTCTTCTGATCGGGTTCTGAGTTGTGGTAGACATATTAGCAAGCTGGCCTCAGTTTTGGTAATTGTCCGTTGTCAATGATTCTTGCCGGTTAAAACTGTCCACGTGCGATCTCTTCGTGTACCTCCGGTCAGTACTCTGACCGCGATAGCTTTCCTCTGAGTATCAGTTAATGCAACTTGACAAAGTTGGACGCAGGTGATAACTATTAGTGCAAACTGGTTATAACTTTTGTTGCTAGTCAGAGACATATGACAAAACCAATTGTTCGCTATGAATAATTGGTGAGCAACAAGTCGCGTGGGGAGTCTTGTTATCGCTTACTCGAATGTATTAAACCTCCGAAAATAATTACAGTGCTTTTGGCTGGCTATCCAGAGCGGCACCAGAAGTAAAGGCGATGAAAAGCTCTTTCGGATAACCTTTGAGTTCTATAAGTTTTAAGGTATTAACATTGTGGTGGTAGCTAGGCAAAGCGTATTAACATCGTAACGACGTTTTTTGATGGTCATTTGACTGTTTTTTTTTAGTTCGATACGGGTCACCAATTTTACCCAAATGTCCAAGAATCCGAAAATCAATGAGCCTGAACTGGTCTTAGTCGGTAGGTTTTACCACCAGAAAACAGTAAACGCCAGCTTGGCTTAAGCTTAGAGTAGCTGTAACTACAACCACAGTTCAGTCTTTTGAGAGCGATTAGGCCGATGTTAGTCTGCTATGTTTGAGAAATTTGTAGAAAAAATTGTGAGTGGGAATTTGGGCGGGAAGTTGCTATAAACGGTAAAAAATGAAGGAATCTGTTAATTTTACTTTTATTTGTTACCCACTGGCTTTGTAAATGAGCAAAATCGAAATGAATTTGGATGACAAAGAACGGTTTTTTCGACATTTTTTTTTTGATAATATACAGCAATAATTGGTTCATTCAGTGCTCAGAGATCAAACATTGAATAATTGAATGCTTGAGAGCACTGCGGTGACTGTCACGTGATGTGTTTAGGAATGCCCTGAACATAGTGAAGGACGACCTCATTGCAAAAGTCGACCAACTTACCAAGTAAGTCCCAGTTTTGGCTGCTTCTCATTTAAATAGGTTTAGACAACAACTAATTGTTTCAGCAAAGACGTATTTCAGCCTATATTAACAAAGTTTTATGAGTTGCGTAAAGAAAAATGGAACATGCAAGCCGTACAAACTTTCTAAATGGCCCAGCTCTGTCTTAACTGCTTGGAAATGTGGAAGCAGATTTAATGCACATGTATTTAAGCCATTGAGTTGTTTTGATACACAACAATTGCGACTTGTTACGCAGAATAGACCAATTTCTTCACTTTCATGCTATCAAAATTTATTAGAAATATGCTTGACAAAGTTATTTAAATAATTAATTCCAATGATAGCGTTGCAAGCTTTCGTGATCTTTGACTTAGAGAACCGTTAAGTAAGTATAAATGTTTCTGTGCATTCTAGTGAACAAGAGTTCATGAGAGAGGAGACAGAAGCATTGTTGAAGTCACGCGATGAACTGCAGGAGAGACTGATCAAAATGGATTCAGAGGCCAAAAGGTCAGCTATGCTTTGATGTCATTCTCCGACATGTCTCGGCTAACAATGCTTTTCTCCGTTTGTTATGAATTGAAATTGAAGTTGAATTATAAACGACGTATCATGGTTTATCTTTGATGATGTACAGAGTTATCTTTTTGAGTTCGTTAAGGGCCATCGCACGCTGTCGACTAACTATAATCGTCAAAATAATGGGACATTACATTGCCTTTTCAATTTGAATTAGAAACTGAGCCGGCTTTTTCCCATTTTTGTCGAAATCTAAGGTTTCAAAAACTTAGCATTTGAAGAGGAACACTACAGAAGATACTATAGAAAGCCGAGGATTTGTAGAGGGATTTTAGCGGTCATAAGTCTGAAAAATTGCTCTCAACTAAAGCTGAAAACAAGGCATTCGGATCCAGTTACTTGTTTAGCGAGATATTTATGCCGCTATAATTTATTTCCGAATGGCTGCGAGACAATTCTAAGTTATGCTAAATATTGTAATAATTTAATTTCTCTTGAATAAAGTTAAGAAATTTTTGTAAACGTGCGTGTCTTTATTTCGCAAAGTTTTTGCTGGACGGTTTTCTTCTAGAATATTCTTTACCCTCACTTCTAAGATTACGTGGCTCCTATTCGAAGTTTAAGCTGCTAACTTAATTGGTGACTGTAAACCTGTTTTTAATTGCACTCAAACGAAGTTTGAAGCCATTATTGTAAACGCGTCGGTTTTTTACTTGACCGTTTTTACGCTTTTTTCTAGAACATTCGGTGACTTCTCAAAGTGACTTTTTCAAGCTTCACTTCTTCATTTTAAGTGATTTCATTTGCTCTCATTCTGAAATGAAGTTTGTTGCTAATATGAAAGTGATTGTTAGCCGTTGAGTAAAAACGCGATTGTAGCTTAGTGGTTAAGATGTCTCACGGCTATCCTGGAGGTCTTGTTTTTGAAACCCTAAATGTTTTTTCACCAAAAAAATTCTATACACCCCAACATACACACCAACATAATTTGCCCCCCGCCTGTCGTTCGAGAGCAATTCTTCCGACGCTAGTCGGTTAATGTTTAATAGCCGCTCTCATGTTCTCAGCAGGCTATTATTTTGCAGGCTATTATTCCTATTTAATAGCCGCGTCAGCAATTCCAAGCGGCTATTATAGCGCTCCTAACTTTTTTTTTCGTCTAACAGATTTTTGTTTCGTCTTACCCTGACTTTTTCAATGACTTCTGCTTTGCAGTTACAATTTGTCTGCGTGACGTCATTTCTGCTTTTAGGTCGAGTGCGTGACTTACCTCACTCAAAAAAATGACTTCTGAACTCTCTTATGGAAATTTAATATATGAACATTTACTATTTAAAGATCAATAGTGTGCATCTAAGTAGTTCCATACTTATATTCCCTAATTCTTGAGTATTAGTCCTGAGTTTTTGATTTTGAAAATCAATTTTGAAAAAGCTATTTTCCTTATAGACCTTTTGTGTATCCTAAAAATGACAGTACGTATCTAACCCAAAAAATCTAGTGGTCTACAAAAGGACTTTTGGTCAATCTGCCTATCTTGTTTCCTTAGTTGTTTCAATTCTTGGAAGGCCACAAGCGTCTATCGCGTCTATTTTCCGGCAATCCGCTGGCTACGTTTGTTTATTTTTACTTCATCGAATAGAAATTTGTTTCGCTTTACCTCATTTCGCCGCTTTTTCGACATTTTGCGTGAAATATTTGACTTTTCTAGGTTAGTTTTTTTGTTCAATCATTATGCTGAAAATGCTTGTAAGCAACGGTTACTCTGCAAATAATCTAAATTGAATTGAATCAGTATCAAAACATGGAACTAAAAATCAAAACTGGAGAAACCCATGAAGCCCAATTTTAGATGCCCGCTACTTGAAGTTTGATCTAATAATTCTTAGTTACCGCCTCGTATTAGTTATGGTATTGATACGAGCCCCTGTTGAAGTTTGTAGCAATTCTCTAATTCCTGCTATTTTTTAATGCAATTTTTTGTAATATGGACTTTTCGTCTGATCTTTTTTCTTTTGTCCATTTGATTTTTCGTCTTCAGAAAGGAAGAAACAGATAATACCGGAGGGCATTAAGTTGGTCAGAAGTTCTCTTAGAGCCTTGCGTGCAACTAGTCTCTAAGTATACGATTTGCCAAATCTGTTTAGGAGACAAAGATTCCTCATGTGGTGGGCGGTTCTTATAATTTGAACCCTCAATTTTGGTCTCCTGCTTTTAGTGGACGGACGAGTTTTTGTTTTAATTCGTAGGTTTTCAATAGGTTAGTCTTGTAGCTATTCATTTTATTCTATTTGATTGATTGTCTGAGAATGTTTCAAAACGTTTTTTTTCTGTTTCCATCTGCTTTCTTTTTCATGATATACTTGGAGGTGGGATTTCATTTGTTAGCTATGTCAATAAGCTGTCAAGTTTTTTTATTTCTGGACTTGTCCTGCTGTTTGTAAGTGCTCTGAAACAAAGTTTGTAGCAATTTTGTCCTGCGGTCTTTTTTTGCGACTTGAAGCTTGACTTCTTGATTTTTGCGTGATCTATATTGCTCATTCACAATTTAAGCCGCTAACTCAAATGGAGGCGCTGGACTTCAAAATCAAAAGTCTCATTTTCATTTTTTTCTCATTTCATAAATCTTCGAAGTTGTCTATAATACGCTCTAACACTATCATTTTAAGCCCCGCCCCCACTGTCATTATACACCCTCCCTAACTCAAGTAAGCTATTCCTCAATCAAACCCCGTCTGTCGTTTGAGAGTAATTCTGTCGACCGTAGTCGGTTATGTTTCAATTGCTTTTCGATCTGTTAACAAATGTTAATTGAAAAAAAGTTTTTTTTTGCTTCTCGACTTATCTCACTCACTGTTTAATTAATTGGAATTCGGCCGTTTGTCTTCAATAAATTTAAGCAATATAGTAAAGTTCAATTTCAAAAGAGCAAGATCGAAATAGGCATAAACAGATAATGCTCAGTCCTTATAACATATTGAATAAAGCTAGAGTGTATTGTAAACTGTATTTGAGTTAATGCTAAGTGCTCGTTAGTATGAAGCGTATTTGCCTCCAATTTGGAGTTTGAATCAATCAGATTTATCTCGTTTAATGAGACTGTTTTTTAGTGTAATGAGACTGGAGGCTAGATTGTAATATTTACGGACACTTAGAAGGACATTTAAACATATTAGCTGTCAATATTCTGATCTTTTTCGTTTGTTTCTATTGCAAAACGGTTGCTGTTTTCCTGCAATCTATCGGCTATGTTCTAATGCAAAAGATAACATCTAAAATTACCCGCTGTCGCTAATCACTTGTTATTATTTCTTTTACGTACCCCATGGAATCTACGCAAAACATAGGCCTGCTTGCCAATTCATTGCAGTTTTGGTACAAATCGAATAGCCTATACTATTATTTTTTCACAAAGAGGTTCCAAAACGAGAACGAGCCTCATTTCTTCTGCACTCTTTTTAAAACGGTATTGGTCCCACAGTTTAATCTCAATTTTTATCATTAATGAGACTTAATGCTGTATTCGTTTTTTAATGACCAAAAACCAAAGAAAGTTGTTGTATAATTGTCAAAGTGACATAAGTGTGCTAGATATAGTTCTGCTCAAACGTAGGAGTTGGTTATCGACAATGATTTGTAAAACTTTAATATATGTAGATAAATCAGCGTGCTTACTAAAAATACGTTGAGTGCATCTTTTGCTATAGGCTGAATGCAGAGTTAGAGAAGACGTCAAAACTTGCGGAGCGAAAGGGAAGTGAGGCAACCATCTCACTGGCCGATGAGCTCAACATGACCACAAATGGAGGCAGCATATCTGGCGAGAAGAAATTCACACGACGCGAAGTCTCAACGCTTCTCATGGAGAGAAACATGTACAAAGAAAGGTGCGGCGGAAGTTTTGATGTTCTTTGTCGATTCTTTCATTTTCTTGTTCTGTCAAAATCGAGTTCTCAGTGGCGATACATTTGGAAAAATTTAAAGTAAAATGATTGAATTCTTGTTATAACTGCGAGACTGTAAGCTGAGTGTAGCTGTTTTTTGAGTAGTTTTTTTGTCGGCGTCTGACGCTATTTTTCGTTTTACATTTTTTCATTGCTCTTGAACGAAGTTATGGCAATTTGTAAACGTGTTGGTCTTTTTTATGCAAATTTTTTGCTTGACCGTTTTTGCGCTTTTCTTCTAGAACATTTTTGGACTTCTCAAGTGAATTTTTCACGCTTTCGTTCTTCATTTTGAGTGATCTATATTGTTCTCACTCCGAAGTAAAGCTTTTTGCTGAAATAAAAATGATTGCATCATACCAACAAGCAAGAGTGGATAGTGCTTCTGGTTGGGGATCGGGAGGTCCCTGGTTCGAATCGCGGCGTGGTCAAGTGTTTTTGCACTCATAAAGAAAATTTGATCTAGGCTACAGCCGCTGAATTAGATTGCGTCGCTTGTCGTTCGAGAGCAATTCTTCCGTCATTAGTCGGATTATGTTTTCCACGTCGGAAACTTCAAACGAGCAATTTCCTTACATTACAGACTAGCGCCCCTACCAAATTGGGACGGACTATTCGGTCCATTTCACATAATTTTCCACGAAATGTATTCTAAAACATGAAAAATTGGCTTAAAATGTGTAATTATTTTGGCTGATTTGTCCATATTGTTGATTTTGGTGACAAAATTTGTTCCTCAGATTCCGCATATTAAAACTACGATATGCTTTAAAACATGCTCATATGCTTAATTATGGAATATGGTGACAAATTTTGTCACTATATTCCACCGTCTTTAATTCTTCTTTTCCACAAAGTGTGGAATATGATGACAAAATTTGTCACCATATTCCGTAAAAAAGGCCATTTTGTGTAATTTCTGTTAATCTAGTTCAAGTTCCATTTTTTGGGGCGGTTGTCTGTAATGTGGTATTTTCGGTCCTCTACTTTTGCGGTGAGTTCTAAGCTGAACTGTTTAATAAGATTTTTTAAACAAATGACTTACCTGACTCTCGGAATGACTTGGAATTTTATTGAGAGCGTTTCGGGAGTATTTTAATCCCTTTCAAGGTCAATGTAGGACTCCTATATAAAGATCAATGTTGATAATCAAGAATGTGACCAGAGTTTTTTTTTAAACAATGTTCTATTTTGAAAACTTTGTCTTCAAAAAGGTTGGTATTTGCATCAATTCAGTTCTTTATCTGTTGCTATCTATAATTTAGATCAGTCTTTTTCTCAGCTATTTCTGCAATCTGCCGGTTATTTTTTGTTTATTGGTGAAAATAGAACCACATACAAATCTTACAGAAGAGCATAAAAATCTGATGAGCAGAACCACAAAATCCTATTAATAGAACCAGAAAAACATCTGAAAATCAGCGTAACATTGAGAGTGAAAAGGGGCAGCGTCCTTTTGTTCTTCCTAGTCTAATACTTAAGCGGGGTTTTTCTCCAGGTTTCTCGGACCTGATCAATGGAGGAAAGCTTCACTTGGAGTTGAGCTATTCAACCGAGAAAGGCTTTTTCCGGGTTGCAAAGCTTTTAATTCGTTGCAATCATAATTGAGTGTCTTGGTTTTGTGTCTAGGTATTTGGAGCTGCAGGAGACAGTAAGGTGGATGGGGATGATGCAGGCAGAGAGATCAAAACACCCTGATCTCCTCAACAACTCCTCTTTCAACTCCACCACTGCCGACCAGAGGAAGATGTCCAACTCTGGCGGCATTTGGAGACTGTGAGTGAACAGCAGTAGTGATCTATTTGTGTTAGATAACTTAACTAAGACATCTTAGTCAGTTCTTTTCGAAAAAGTTTCCTTTTAATGAAAAAAACTACTTCCGTGGGCTCATAAGTCGGGAAAAGTATTTCACTGCCTCGTAATTTGGCAATTATTTCAAACGAAAGTTGTAGTAATTATATTAGTTGTGTGTTCTGACGTGGTTTTCAACTTTTCGTCCTCAAAAACGGGATGAACAGGTAAAGCCCGGAGGACATTAAATCGCCGAGCAGTTCTCTTAGAGCTCTACTAATTTAACACCAATTAACGAACACTGTCGGCACCTCCCACTTACTCCTTGATTAGACGTCGCTTGATTGGTAAATGAGATTCGCAAAATACGAAATATGGGTACATTTTGTCACGCTTTAAGTAAAAACGTTAAATGGCCAGCTTTGTGCCAAATAAACGTGTTTTATTTTGACAGGTTCTCTGGCCTGTTTGGAAGCTCTGCTCAAGGCAGTCCAGGAACAGGATCGACCAACACAACTAAGCGACCTTCAGTGGCGGGTGTTACTGCACTGAAGTTTGACAGCACGAGTCCCACTGTGTATACTGCTGTGAAAGCCACTCGATCTCAAAGTACCACGGGCAATAGGTAAGTATTCTCCTAAAAATGTTTGGACGAACGCTAATTTTTTGTAGAATTCGTATCAGCTATCAGTAATTGTAAATAATGTCGGGTTGTCGGCCTGAGAGCCCTTGCTGAGCTGACTCTTCGATGACTTTGAAGATAAATTAACTTTTCTTATCTTGCTTATGGATCTTTACAAATGTTACATCCGTTAACTATTTGATAGTTGTTAATTGCTCTCAAACGAAGGTTGTAGCAATTATGTTAGTCCTGTAGTCTTTGGTATGCAAGGTTTCGCTTCATCGTTTTTTCGTCTGGCTCATTAATAGCCGCGTCGTCAGCAATTCCAGATGGCTATTATTGCGGTCCTAATTTTTTTTACAATTCAAAGAATTTGAATTGTATTGGGGCGCTGTCTTTTTACGACTCGAAGAGGAGTATTGGTTTTCTTAAGGTTTTTTTTACGACTCGAAGAGGAGAATTGGTTTTCGTAAGGTTGTTTTTTAGCGGAAGTATAATTCGTTCAGACGCTGTTTTGACCTAAAAGCGAAAGTGAGTAAAATTGCCATGTGAACTAATTTATTCTGAGCGAGAGAAGATTTTTGATCATGCGCTACGTTTAGTGAACGACTTTCTGACTTAGTTTTTGACTTTTAGTAGTTTTTGACTGAATGCACATATAGATAACCGTTTTGTTCCCGTTCTTTTGTCTAAGTGGCCCAGTTTTTTTGCTTCTATTTTGGTTTTTTGTAGAAATAATTTTATTTCGATGCTATAATGAAATGTAAACCTCGGAAATTGATACCACAGTATTTTGCATAGCCTGAAAATCCGTTTCAAGGTCAAAATGGGCACGTATTTTTTGATTTTTTAGTTAATTTTTTGCTTTTTTCTATTGAGTTCTTCATTTTTGGATCTTTCAGCTGTCTTTTTTGTCAAAAATCCGTTAATGTGGCAACTTCTCTTCGATAATTCATATACTCAATGCCTCTTTCTACCTCGTTGTAATTAATAGCCGCCCTCATCTTCTAGGCCGGCTATTATTGCGCTCGTATTTTTTTTTTTTACTTCGTCAAACTTTTTTTCGCTTTACCATTTTTTGCCGCTTTTTCGACATTTTGCGTGAAATCTTTTTGACTTCTCTAGGCTAGTTTCTCTCTTCTCTCATTCTGCTAAAAGTGAATTTGAACATCAGTTGCTAAGCAAAGCAATTCAAAATGACCAGAGTCGGTATAAAAAATTGAAGTCAGAAATAGAAACGGGATAAACCCATAAAGCCTAATTTTAGATGCCATCTATTTGAACGTCGTTCCTATAAGTCTTAGTTACCACCTCTAATGCTTATTGGTGTTGATAGTAGCCCCTGTAGCCTCTCTCTAAGAAACAGAAGTATGTTCAACTACGAAATGCCATCAAAATAAATCTGACTTAAAATATTTTTGTACAAAAATTTTTTTTTCAATATATTCTATTCGTTCAATCCCAATCATGCTTATTGGAATCAACGGCGGCTATTTTCCGGCAATCTGCCGGGTATGTTTTTGTTTTTTAAAATTGTACTTTTGCTAATCCGATTTGGTAGTTTTTTTCCTATTTTTCTGTTTTTGTTTGTATTTTGCTTTTAATTACTAGAAATAATCTTTGAACAACATGAGGGACTCTAATTTCGTTTCAAAAAAATTCAATCATTTTTTGGCGTTAAGTTTTTCAAAAACATTTTTTTCATAAAGGCAGTCTAGAAAATTTTCTGAATTTTTTTTTTGCAAAAGGTTTCAATGATTCGTGTGTTTAAATTCTGCTTTTTCTTTTTGTTGTTGTTTTGGAGGATGGATTTTTGTCTCAAATAAGTCCTTGTCTTTTCTATGTCTCGAATAATGAACAATAAAATGTATTCGTTTTTCTTGATTTTTTAAATTTGTTTTTAAACTTTCAAAAATAACTTTCACGATTTTCCTTACAGTTTGTCAATACTGTAATGTTTTTAAACTTTCACGATTTTCCTTACAGTTTGTCAATATTCTTCACATTCCAGTTTTTACCATTTTAGGTTTGTCATGGAACCTACTTTTTTTTCGTTATATTGATTTTTTCAGTTAAAGAATTGAATAATTTCAGCTTTTTCTAAGATTTTTGTCATTTCTTTGGTTTGCAATTGATTTATTTCAACCTTCAAGGCGGTACTGGGACGGGGAGTTTCTCGAAAGCCTTTTCCAATTTTTTTTACCTATCAATATGCATTGCAATTTTCTTCCGGCCTTGGTATTATTTTTAAACGATTTTGTGCCTTCGAATTTTATTCTGTTGCTTATGTCTTTTCTATGATTCAATTAATTTTTGAATTAGTATTAAATCATGTCGTTTAGCATGTATGCAACAAGGAAGGAGTGTATGTTTTTTTGTCTCAATTGCAGTGATTAGAAATCCAATTGTAGCGGTTCTCTGATTCTTAAATTTGAGCATTCTTTTTTGAAGAATTTAACTTTGTTTCTAAGATTTTTATCTGCCGTTTGCTTTCGCGATCTTTTTGAGATTGGAATCGTAATTTATTTGAGGACAATTGATAGCCCTGTGAATTTTTTCAGCCTATCAGTATTTTAACCATCTTTTTTATTTCTGACTTTTTTTGGATTTATTTCGGTCCAAACGTTTTCAATAGTGTAAAATTTTGCTGCATTGTTTCTCTTGGTGACAGTCGTTTAAATTTCACCAATTTTTAGATCAGACCTGGGAGGTAATGAGTTAATCGTTTAATACAAAAAGTAATGGCTTCAGCTTTTTTGTGAAGTTGTGACTCTTCGAGTCGCTTCCGGAATTCTTCCGGCTATGTTTTTTTAAGATCTGTTCACACATTTTCATTATTTTTGAAGTCAAATTGGAGTAGTGTTTTTACTCACGCCGAAACAGGAATTGGAGTGAAAAAGCAAGTGGTCTTCTGGCGTAAAATTGTTTCGTTCTAATTTTAAAGTAGAGTGAGCAAAAGGTTTTTCAACAAAAATTTGCTTTCTCGCTTGTGATTTTTCACATGCGACAATTTCACGTTGATTTTTTCTGTTTTTTCGATTTTTTGGAACTTATTATTTCGTAAATCATTTCCCAATCCATTTATAGTTCATTCTAAGCCTAGTTTTTTTAAACCGAATTTACAGTTCTCTCTTATGATTTTTTATTGCATTGACTGTTTTTTTTTAAATTTTTTCATCTGATTTTTTTAGAAATGGTTTTCCCAATTCACCCATAGTCCGTTCTAGATCTAGTTTTTTGTTTAGTCAATGAAAATTCGGATATTTTCCGTTTGTGCCCCCCAGCTTAGTGGGCGCATATTATTTGCACCCCCCAGACGCACGTGCAATGTTTTTACATAGTGATTTACTATGTAATGGCACGTGCTCTGTAACTGGGGGGCGCATAACGTACTGGGGGGGTGGGGGGGGGGCACAAACGGAAAAGATCCAAAAATTCTTTGAATTGTACGTCAGGACTTGTCCCGCTTTGTTTTTTTTACTTTGTCTAAGATTTTCGTCTTACCCTGACTTCTTGGAGTTGACTTTTTTAATGACTTCAGTGACTTCTACTGCTTTGCAGTTAAAATTTGTTGTTTGTGACGTCATTTCTGCTTTTAGGTCAATTGCGTGACTTACTTCACTCAAAAAATGATTTCTGAAATCACCTAATGAACTTTAATTTTTATTAGCATTCACTATTTATAGATCAAAAGTGTGCATCCAAGTAGTGCCAAACATATATGCCCTAATTCTTGAGTATTAGAGTCTGGTCAGTCTGTTTATCTTTATTCTTTAGTTGTTTCAACTCATGGAAGGCCACAAGTGTCTATGGCGGCTATTATCCGGCAATCTGCTGGCTAAGTTTTGACTTTTCGTCCTCAGAAACGGGATAAACAGGTAGCCTCTTAGGGCATTGAGTGCTCTTAGGGCCCTAAACCTTACTACGCTCTAAGAATGCGATTCACCAAAGCTGTTTTGAGTAGACAATTTCATGTTCATGGTGTGAAAGGGCAGTTCTTAATCTTAAAAGTTCGACCCTTTCAGTTAACCCCCCCCCCCCCCCCCATCAGCATTTTATAAGATCTGTTCACACATTTTTCTGATTTTTGAAGTCAAATTGGAGTGATGATTCTGGTCACGCCGAAACAAGAAATAGGGCAAAAAACCAATTGCAGTGTGAAAGTTTTTGTAATTGTAAAGCAGAGTGATAAAACGGTGTTTGAACAAAAAATTGGTTTCTCGTTAGTTGTTTTTTATTCAATGCTGCTTTTCGACATTGAGTTTTAATAGTTTTTGAGTTTTTTCGAGTTTTTGGAGCTGATTGTGTTTACAAATGGTTATCTTAAGCCATTCATAGTCCTTTTTAATTGTTTAAGTCAGTGAAAATTGTTTGAATTCTGTCAAGGCTTGTGCTGCTATGTTTTTTACGTCGTCGGACAAAAATTTGTTTCGCTGTACCTTAGCTCACAGCTGGTTCAACATTTTGGATGAAATTTTTTTGAATTTTTGAGACTAGTTTCATTCTCCTCTAAGTGCATTGAAACAGCAGTTTCGCAGCAAAGCAATCTAAAGTGAGCAGAACCCGAATCGAAAAACGAAATTTTGTACAAAATCAGTTCTTAATAGCCGCTGTCAGCGGCTCTTATTTAGGCGCTCTTTTTTATTTCGCTTTACCTTTTGATCACGTTTTTCGTTTTACATAAGTCAAGATTTTCCCGCTTGAATTCTGACTTTCTTCACTGTTTCAATTGAATGAATTTTCAAATTTTTCACGCATTGAATTATGCAATTTATAAATACGGTCAAAGTCAAAAGAGCAAAATCAAAAGATCAAAAGAAACAGGACAAGCATATAAAGCCCGGTCATTAAGTCATAGTGCATTAGGTTATCAGAGTTCATTAGAGCGATTACTTGCCGGCATTAGTGTTATACTTCATAGTGTTCAGTTTAAAAGTGTAATTTTAGAATCTAACCCAATATGCAGAATTTACTCACAAATATTAAAAATTTTGACACGTCAATTTCTATCTCTTATTTTTTCTTTTGTTTCAATCCAAATGTGCGTCAAGTGGGTCAGCGGCGGCTATTTTCCGGCCATTTGTCGGCTGTGTTTATCATGGTTTTTCTGTTCCTTCAATCCTAATCAATGTTATGAGAATCAATGGAGGCTATTTTCCGGCTATCTACCGGGTATGGTTGATGTTTAGAACCTTTTCTTGTAGTTAATATCGACGCCGCCAAGATTGGTCATGTGAGTTAGGAGAATATTTGATAAAAATTTAAGGGCTGAGCTTGACCGCAAGAGAAGTGACCGTATCAACCGCAAATTGACACCAAACCCCATTGCATCTGGAGATCAACAAACACCTCAGGCGGCAACCACAAGTAAAGTGCACTCCGTTGAAGGACGGGAGGACATCTACGGGTGGAGTGTGAACGCCAGTCTGTTCACGCCTCAAAAGAGTTCCTCAGCATCCGAACGAAAACGCACATCTACTGCTCGAAGGCAGACACTTGCTATTCCAGAGGAATCCGAGGTGAAGTCTTCGCCTGAGAAGGAGTTCATTGTCAATCAGAAAGAGATATCCAAGTCGCTGCCTATTCCGGCCTACTCGAGACCTCTGATGGAGAAAGATCCTTCCTTTAAAGTGAGTGAATTCGTAAAAACATGAAGAGTATAGTTGCAGCATTTGGTTTAATCCTCATTTGTATTTATGTACGTATTATGTTGTGAAAACAAAATTTTTTTAAATCTTTGAGCTCATGGAGGAGTGTTGCAAGAATAATTCACTACCAAAATTGTGTGCCTGATTCTGTAGATCTAACTGATCCTCTGTTAGTGTTTGTTACTGGGAAGTTTGCTTTAATTTGTTTTAGCAATATCACTTTCAAGAAGATAGTCCTGGATCAGCTTTATATATTGAGGTATCCCCAATGACTGTCGAAGCACTTCTCTTTGTTGAGAAATTTTAAAATTCTTACATTTCTGTCCTGATCATTATCTCACCGTTAATTATATTGGCACTATGTTGTATTACAGTTAACCTGATTAATGTAAGTGAACTTTGTTGCCATTGAAGACATTCATCGTCGGTTTTAGAAGTTCCTGACTTCATTAAATTGCTCCAAAATTAATTAAGTGGGATTTTTAAAATCCTGTTTGATGCCTAATTTGACGACTACGATTGAAGTGAAATTATTGCTTACGTCTTCCGGCAGCGCTTCTTGATTTAAAGCGAAAAATGCGAAATATTACTGACCACGAAATTTATTGATCATGTAATAGAAATCTCACAAGTGAACTTTTAGTCTCACCAACAAAACCATTTTGTGATTAATTGCTCTCGAATGAAGTTTGAAGCAATTTATCTAAACTTGTCTGTTTTTTTTGTGAAAAACTTTTGCTTTACCGTTATTGAGCTCTTGTTCTAGTACATTCTTTGACTTCTCGCGAGACTTTATGATAATATTCTTCATTTTTGAGTGAATTAAATTGCTTGCAATTCGAAGTAGTTTTTTGCTAAAATGAATGCGACAGACTGCGGAGGCCATGGGGTTTGAGTCCGCCTTCAGCCTCTCAACGGCTATTATTTAGGCGCTCTCCTTTTTAGAATTCAAAGATGTTCACACATTTTCATGATTTTTGAGGTCAAATTGGAGTAGTGATTTTGGTCACGCCGAAACAGGAAATGGAGCGAAAAAGCGAGTGGTTTTGCGGCATGAAATTTATTCGCTCTAATTTTAAAGTAGATTGAGAAAATGGTGTTTTTGTACAAAAATTCGCCTTCTCGCTGGTGGTTTTTTGTTCACATGTGGTAATTTCACTTCGTTTTTTACGGTTTTTCGATTTGTTGGATCGGCTTTTTTTCTAGATGGTTTTCCCAATCCATTCATTGATTATTCTACGCCTAGTTTTTTGTTTGAACCAAATTTTTATTTCTGGCTGGTGATTTTTGTTCCCATGCGACAATTTCACGTTGATTTTTACTGTTTTTTCAATTTTTTGGATCGTATTATTTCGTAAATCATTTCCCAATCCATTTATTGTTCATTCTAAGCCTAGTTTTATGAAACCGAATTTACAGTTCTCACTTATGATTTTTTATTGCATTGACTTTGTTTTTTTTAATATTTTTCATCTGATTTTTTTCGAAGTTGTTTTCCCATTTCACTCGTAGTCCGTTTTAAGTCTAGTTTTTTTGCTTAGTCAATGAAAATTCTTTGAATTGTACGTCAGGACATGTCCTGCTATGTTTTTAAATTCGCTTTACCTTTTGATCACGTCTTTCGTTTTACATAAGTCATATATTCACGCTTGATTTCTGACTTAACTCACTGGCTGTTTCAACTGAATGGATTTTGAATTCTTTCACTCATTGAATTACGTAATTCATTGAAAACGGTCGAAGTCAAAAGAGAAAAATCAAAAGAAACGGGATAAACCAATAAAGCCCTGTCATTAAGTCATAGTGCATTAGGTTATTAAAGTACACTAGAGCAATAACTGCTAGCTGGAATTACTATTAAGCTGAATAGCTTTCAGTTTAGAAGTTGAATTAAGTATAGTTTTAGAATCTAATCGAAACTGCACACCGAATTAGAACACTTTTTGAAACTAAGGGAAAATTTTCTATTTCTTTTTTTGCTTCAAGGTGAATAGAGGACTCCGATAAAATGAGGCCAATAGTTGTAAGGGTTTTGGAGTAAAGTGAAATAAGACTTTTGATTTTTTTTCAAATTTTTATCTGTTTCTATCAGTATTCAATGGCACGCTTGTATGTTTCTAGGATAATTTGGAAATCTGCCGGTTATGTTATCCCAAACCTCGAAGAATTTCAAGTTCATTGATATAGGTCGTGCTAGAGCGAATAAAATTTCTGTTTTGAATTCTTTTGGAAGTAAAATTTTTGGAGCTATTTATTGTTTAAAGCCTGGACTGAAATGTTAAATTAGTTTTTGTTAACGACTGAAAAGAAGTTATAGGTCTTAGTTCAGGAAGTGAAATGAACTTGTGTTTAGAACTTGACCCTTCAGTGTGCCTGCAGCCTGGTGCTGTCCGGTGGACAATACTCTCCACTCTTATCTTCATCAAGGTCGCTAGAGAGCTCTCTCGATGTGACACCCACCCTCTCAACACCCGAAGATTTAGCCTCCACCTTCTCTGGTGAGTTCGCAAGCTCTATAGTTATTCACATTTGATAGTTATTCACCAAATGCTTAAATTATTGACAGCGTTCATAATCGCTGATCACGGTTTAAAAAATTATAAATTCAACTCTTGCTAGTATGAGTTTTGAAGTAGTTGTTTTCGTGGATACCGATAAATTGAAGGGAAAATTATCATATTTGTTCAATCGGATTCTTCACTGTCTAAATGAAATAATAATTTGATCCGAATGTGTAGAAGGGATACGATTGCCTATAAATTGACGGACGAATTGGCCTGAACACCAGGCAGTTTCTTGAGAAAACTTTTATCGTTTATATAGGCTCTATCGTAGAATTTGTGGTTAAAATGAAGTAAAATACTTGAAGTTGTCTTCATTATATCTTCATCTATGTCAAATTATGGCAGGTCGTGTGGGTAACTGTTCAATAGTGTGGCTGTGCAGCAGCAGTGCCACGTGCAGCCGAGTGAGTCTGTATGACCTGTCCTCTCCAGCCGAGGCTCTCTCCTCCCTCACATTCGCCCACTCACAAATACTCACCATACATGCTGTACCTGGTAAGTTTCTATCTGCCAAACGTTGGTGTTCTTACTTTTTTTTAAAAAACAAATCTGATCATTGAAATGTACCGTTAACGTTGCATTTAATCAGATAACTTATTCTTAGAACAGTTCTTTTGGTTTTGAAAATATTTCGTGGGTTTTGTATCAGAACCGATTATTTGTCTGTCAACATAGCGACTGTCCATAACCTTTTTACGCAGTTTGATGGTATGTCAAAGGTAAGATGTTTTTAATTGCTCTCGTAAAGAAGCAATTATTGTAAACGTGTGTGTCTTGCAATTATTGTAAACGTGCGTGTATGCAAAATTTTCGCTTGACCGTTTTGACTTTTCGAGTGACTTTTACGCCCTTGACTTTTAGCATTTTGCGTGATCTAAAATTCTCTCTCAATCAAAATTTCTAGCAGCTGAACTCAACTGGCGGCAATTTAATACTAAAAGTCAAATGAAAAGCGCGCCGAAACTGGTACCATTTTTACTTTAAATATTAATAGTGGTATATGTTTTAGTGGTCTAATGTGGTTATTTGAAGCCAACTATTGAACTTCTTAGTCCCATTTAGGCGGGAGAAGGTTTTTGATCATGTGCTACGTTCAGTGAATTGTTACCGAATTTGAAAAGTGTTTTTTACAGAATGGCACATACAGATAACGGTTTTTGGCCGTTTTTTGTCCAAGTGGCCCAGTTTTTGGCGTCTAGTTTTTTTTGTGAAAATGATTTTTATTCGACTATTGGAGCTATACGTCTGACGCTTTTTTTCGTTTTACATTTGTTCACACGGCAATGCTCAAACGTCAAATTTTCTGAATGACTTGTTCCACTTAACTAACGGCGTTTGCGTGCGGTACTTCATTTCTCATTCTCTCTCTCTCTAGCAAAGATTTTAATATCATTTGCGTGATTAGAGTTTGATCATATGTGACTTACATCAATCAATGAATTGGCTTTTGCACTTTAATCTGAGTTAGTTTAAGTTCAAAGCAACTTATATGTGCAGTAAAGGTCCATAATAAAAGTCTTCTGCGGAATGAATGTCAGCAAGCTTTATTATTGTATCGCTGAATGTTTTGCCAAGCTTTTTGAGCGGCGTTGAATTAGTTTTCCAATTTAGATCTGTATCTGTTTCTATCTCTATTATATGGCACGCAAGTCTATTCTTTTGCAGCTATTCCGGCAATCTGCCGGCTATGTTTACAATAATTATCACTTTCACGTTTAACTGCGCGAAATTAGCTCACTCTTTTTCAACGGAATCGAATTTAATATTCGTTGAACGCTTTTACGCCATTATGTTCACGGTCAAAAAGCAAAATCAACAGAAACTTGATAAACCAGTAAAGCCCGGGCACTAATACCTAATGTTCAAAAACAACGCATTAACTTTCTTAATGTATACTGCAAATGGATACTATTTTTTGGCTTATAGTCCTCAAATTAAGACCATGTTTATCGAATGAAACTGCGGACCAAATTGGATCACTTTTTTACACCGAGAAATATTTAGAATCTCGTCAATTTTTCTCGTTATTATTTAAATGTTTTCAATCCCAAAGTGGGGCAGGGGGTCAACGACGGTTATTTTCCGGCAATCTGCCAGCTTTGTTTATACTTGAGGTTTATTTACTCGTGTTTGACAGTGCCGATTTTGTATGATATTATTTGAATTCTTAGCCAAACTGGGGCAATCGAGGCAGGTTTATTTTGGAAATTTACGTGGAGTGTTTTAAAAATTATTTATGAACTGCTTGTCTAAGAAAATAATGTAAATCTCTTTCTTAAAGTCTTTATCATGACTTCTAATATAGGTTATTCGAATCGCTTGACGGAGGTGGAAAGGCCTGCTGAGTTTGCGGGAGACACTTTAGAAGCCCAATCAGAGAACAGCTTTGATCAAAGCTCCAATATCCTTGACTTCGGTGAGTACATCATATAGATATAATAGGGTTTCTTTGAACGTTTTTGACGCAGTCTTTCTATCAAATTCTGAAATAGATTACCAATTGTCATATTAAAACTGTCACTATTTGAGCATTCCTTTTTGTTCGAGTATTTCTTTAATAAGTTAAGTGTAATTTTGATGTATTTTATTTTTGCTTGGTATAATGGGTAATCTTGTTGCTCTTTAGGAAAAATTTCCAACTGTGTTTCTACTGATCAAGGTAATGGAGCATCTCTTCTAAATGGCTTAGGATGTATGTGACATTAGCGTTTCTTATTCCAACTAGATTGCATAGAACCTCAAATCATAGTTGTATGTCCATTATTGTGTTCTGCTATGCTTGTCATGTCATTGCTCTATTTCCTCTTTTTATCCCGCTCTTTCTTAATTCTAATCGAGACCACCGACTGTTTTCATCCATTTTCTCTCCCCCAAACGATAATGTAGTCATAATAGAGCCTCTTTTAATCAAATTGTGATCATCCGGTGTATCTTCTGCTGCTTAGTAATTGGCTGGTCTTAATTTAGAATAGCAAGCATGCTCTATTTAAAATCTTTTAGTTCAATTGATATATCTCATGCTGGTTGTCATCAAAAGTAACGGTGCAATGTTGCATTGCTCTTGAACGAAGTTTGAACTGATCATTTTAACATGCGTGGTGCTTTTTTCAATGAAAAATTTTCGGTTAACCGTTTTCGAGAACGTTCTTTCGCTCGCTTGAGTTTTTTGACTTTTCGTCGAAGGGAACGGAATAAACTGGAAAAGCTCATTCTTTCGCTCGCTTGAGTTTTTTGACTTTTCGTCGAAGGGAACGGAATAAACTGGAAAAGCTCAAAGGCAAAAGTCTCCGAGGAGCTCTCTTAGCTTCTAGCTTTACCGAGCTCAAATATGTGGCTCAGCAAAGCTTCTGAGGAACGCTTGAGGAGGCAGATATTGATGATCTAATTTTGGACCCCGAATTTCGTAACAGGACCAATGTTCACTAGTTAATATGCAATGGGAATCTTGTCATTAGATAAAAACAAGTCGGTATAGCCCTGCCTACCCAAACAATAATTCACATGTTTAATTGCTCTTGAACGAAGTTCATAGCAATTATTGTAAACCTGTTGGTCTTTTTTATGCAAATTTCCCGCTTGATCTTTTTGCGTTTTTCTAGAACATTTGACTTCTCAATTGAATTTCACGCTTTCGTTCTTCATTTTTGAGTGATCTCCATTGTTCTCACTAAATCTTGTTGCTAATATTTAATCGATTGCAGCGAAGAAAAAATAAGGGCCTGATACCCGCCTGTCGTTCGAGAGCAATTCTTCCGACATTAGTCGGTTTATGTTTATTTAATGGTTTTTACGAATCGGAGTGGTTGTGAAAGGTAGTTATGGCGATCTACTTGGTTTTAACGATCCGGGGAAGAGTAACCTATCCTTCACTTCTTAATAGCCGCATCTTCCCGAGTGGCTTTTATAGATTTCCTGTGTTTAATTACTCTTAAACTGGATTTGTAGCAATTATATTAGACTTTTGGTCTTTTTCTGCGGTTTTTGCTTGACCGATTTTCCGTCTGACTCCTTATGTCTTTTGGTAGTCAAAATGGGATAAGCAAGTAGCGCGCAGAGGTTACTAAATTCTTTTAGATCTTTTGGGCTCACTAGACTCCGGTTCTTAGAGTTTGACGCCCCCACCCCCACCCGACAACTCATGTTGTGCGACCCCATAGGCTAGTTCAATCTTCGCTCAATCCGCATTTAAAGAGCAGTTGCTTTAAGTGGGCAGCGCAACTTGAACTGTGTAGATTCATTGTTGAAAAACACATTACAAAATAGAAACGGGATAAACCGAGAAAGCAGTGTTTTGTGTAAAGCAGTGCTTAATGATATTGATAATAATCCCTCCATCTTATTTAGAAGCAGGAAAAAGCTAATTACGTATGCCAAGCAAATGGTCACTTTCTTTTGTTATAGCTGCGAAGCTGTAAGCTGAGCGTAGCTATATTGCGGTGCTCTTGGTTTTTTACAATTCAAAGAATTTGAATTGTATTGGGGCGCTGTCTTTTTTTTTTAAGATCTGTTCACACATTTTCATGATTTTTGAAGTCAAATTGGAGTAGTGATTTTGGTCACGCCGAAACAGGAAATGGAGCGAAAAAGCGAGTGGTTTTGCGGCGTGAATTTTTTTCGCTCTAATTTTAAAGTAGAGTGCGAAACTGGTGTTTGAACAAAAATTCGCTTTCTCGGTAGTGGTTTTTTGTCATTAGATAAAAACAAGTCGGTATAGCCCTGCCTACCCAAACAATAATTCACATGTTTAATTGCTCTTGAACGAAGTTCATAGCAATTATTGTAAACCTGTTGGTCTTTTTTATGCAAATTTCCCGCTTGATCTTTTTGCGTTTTTCTAGAACATTTGACTTCTCAATTGAATTTCACGCTTTCGTTCTTAATTTTTGAGTGATCTCCATTGTTCTCACTAAATCTTGTTGCTAATATTTAATCGATCGCAGCGAAGAAAAAATAAGGGCCTGATACTCGCCTGTCGTTCGAGAGCAATTCTTCCGACATTAGTCGGTTTATGTTTATTTAATGGTTTTTACGAATCGGAGTGGTTGTGAAAGGTAGTTATGGCGATCTACTTGGTTTTAGCGATCCGGGGAAGAGTAACCTATCCTTCACTTCTTAATAGCCGCATCTTCCCGAGTGGCTTTTATAGCTTTCCTGTGTTTAATTACTCTTAAACTGGATTTGTAGCAATTATATTAGACTTTTGGTCTTTTTCTGCGGTTTTTGCTTGACCGATTTTCCGTCTGACTCCTTATGTCTTTTGGTAGTCAAAATGGGATAAGCAAGTAGCGCGGAGAGTACTAAATTCTTTTAGAGCTTTTGGGCTCACTAGACTCCGGTTCTTAGAGTTTGACGCCCCCACCCCCACCCCACAACTCATGTTGGGCGACCCCATAGGCTAGTTCAATCTTCGCTCAATCCGCATTTAAAGAGCAGTTGCTTTAAGTGGGAAGCGCAACTTGAACTGTGTAGATTCATTGTTGAAAAACACAATACAAAATAGAAACGGGATAAACCGAGAAAGCAGTGTTTTGTGTAAAGCAGTGCTTAATGATATTGATAATAATCCCTCCATCTTATTTAGAAGCAGGAAAAAGCTAATTACGTATGCCAAGCAAACGGTCACTTTCTTTTGTTATAGCTGCGAAGCTGTAAGCTGAGCGTAGCTATATTGCGGTGCTCTTGGTTTTTTACAATTCAAAGAAATTGAATTGTATTGGGGCGCTGTATTTTTTTTTAAGATCTGTTCACACATTTTCATGATTTTTGAAGTCAAATTGGAGTAGTGATTTTGGTCACGCCGAAACAGGAAATGGAGCGAAAAAGCGAGTGGTTTTGCGGCGTGAATTTTTTTCGCTCTAATTTTAAAGTAGAGTGCGAAACTGGTGTTTGAACCAAAATTCGCTTTCTCGGTAGTGGTTTTTTGTTCACATGCGGCAATTTCACTCTGATTTTTACTGTTTTTACAATTTTTTGGATAGGATTTTTTCTAAATGGTTTTCCCAATCCATTCACAGCTCATTCTAGGCCTAGTTTTTTGTTTCAATTAAATTTTCGTTTCTCGCTAGTATTTTTTTTGTTCACATGCGGCATTTTGACATTGTTTTTTTTGTTTTTTTTCTTATTTTTTGATCTGATTTTTTTAAAATGGTTTTCTCAATTCACTCGTCCATTCTAGGTCTAGTTTTTCTGTTTAGTCAATGAAAGTTCTTTGAATTGTACGTCAGGACTTGTCCTGCTATGTTTTTTTTTGTTTCGTAGTCTGACGCTCTTTTTTCGTTTTACATTTGTTCACACAGCAAAGCTGAAAAAGTCAAATTTTCTGAATGTTTTCTTCCTCTCATTAACAGCATTTGCGCGCGTGACGTCATTTCTCACTCGCTTTAGCGAAAGTTTTTTGGTTATTTGCGTGATTAGATTTTGATCATACGTGACTTACCTCACTCAATAAAATGACTTTTGCACTTTAAAAACTTAAGTTTAATTTGAATTTGTTTAAGGTCAAAGTAACTCCTATGTGCAGTAAAGGTCCCTAATAAGAGGCTTCTGAATTTTAACAAGCTTTACTAATTTATCGCTGAATGTTTTTTAGCCTAGTTTTTTTGAGCGGCGTCAATTTTTTTTCAATTTAGATCTGTATCTGTTTCTATCTCTATTATATGGCACGCAGGTCTATTCTTTCGCAGCTATTCCGGCAATCTGCCGGCTATGTTTATTTTATTGTAGGAAAACAATTAGTTACGTTTCATCTATCAGTAATAATTGGGATCACGGAATGCAATTGCAGCTATATTTCGACAGTCTTTCGGGTATGTCCAGATGTCCTTGAGGAATTGAAAAGGTCGAGATTTCTGGGGTCTGAATTTTATTCACATTGGTTTTCAAGCTAAGTGAGAAAATAGTTTTCAATTCGTATGGAACAATATAATAATATATAATAATATATGCTGATCGAGTAAATTTAATAGGTATAAATTCGTTCGCTTTCTGAAATAGTAGTATTACTTTGTAATGAGTAGATCTCTGTAAAGCTAATTCACTATTGTAGATCTGTTCTGTAATCGTTGAGCTTTATTTGTATACTTTTGCCACTCGTATACAATTAATTTGCGAGAGGTTCTTCAAGTTGCTCGTTTCATTTATTGACATTAGATTTTTGCCAATTGATGTGTGATTAGATTTCTCAGAAATCTATAAATCTCAAAAAAAAATACTATTTTCAGCTTACTTACAGATATCAGCTGAAGTCATTGAATATTACGCTGCACATTTGAATTAGGATAAAAATTTTTGATATTGTTTTGAAGAAATTTTGCTTTTGCTTAGGAATTTTATGTGGTCGCCTGGAACGTAATTCATTATCGGTGTGTATTATTATTTGTTTCAAAGCTTTAACTATCGCGAGATTCCATGTCCGGCTGCGTTTTGTAATGAAGTTTTTTATTGAGGCTTCGAACATAAAGTTAACAATTGAAACAGTTTTGTATTGTAGTATGCGTACTCCACAAGACAACTTTTTGGAACAAAAAGAAGTTGGAGAAAATTTAGTACTGTATTTGTCACCACAAATTGTAAACAAGACAATTGTCTTTAAAGGTCAATTTTTAACGTGCTTGCTTTCTGATGCTTGAGGTATGATGTCAATTTGCATGCTAAATCTGTATGAAAAAACAAGTTACAGTTTCTCTATTAACATCGTGTGGACTCAACATTTCATGTGAAGCGGTGGTATCGATGATAATTGTTGCATGTGATAATAGTTGAGTAGTGCTGTCTACAAATATCAATAATAGTGTTGTGATTTTAGGAAAAGAAGGTGGTGGTGGAAGCTCACTGAGCGGAAGTGACGTAACAGCTACCAACTCCACTACTCAGGATGGAGGACTGATGATAGAGTTGAACGAGGCTGAGGATCACCTGAACGACATCGCAGATGGTAGGAGTAATCAAATCATTTTCTCACTTTGGTCTCCTTTTTGTGTTTGAACAGATTCGATAACTATGCAGTATCATATTTAATTGGCCATATTTAAAAAGATTTAGCCCTTTTTCTTTTGTTTTGATGGCTTCCTCTATACGCGAATGAGCAAAGAGCAGGCGTATCTGTTTTTCTCGGGGAGATATAGCCTTTTTTACTCACGAAAATTTAAAATAATGAGAACCGTAACTTCAATAATTATTTTCATTCGATAATGTTTTTAATAGCCGCACAGCGAAAGCTGTGGCTATTATTGGCCTATTTTTGGTTTTTTTACGACTCGAAGAGTGGTATTGGTTTTCTATCGGTCTTCTTTTTATTTTTTCAGGAAGTCGTTTTGGTCATTAATTGTTGTGATAAACTTATTAAATAGTCTCCAATTGCACCCGGGAGCTATTTAATTGCATTTTCAGCTTTGTCCTGAATAGTTATTGCATTTTGATGGAGGCCGGATTTGCATTGGGTAGCGCCGCTTATAGGGGATTTTAGATTCCGGCGGACGATTTGAAAGTTATCTTTGTTCGTCATCAATTTGTTTAAAAAAAGACAAATGTGAACTGCTCACGTCCCTCGTCGAAAGAACCCAATGGTGTTTATCGTTGATGCCAGCTGTCTATACCGAGCTATTGAAAAACCTCCGAGCTGGTTGAAAAAGAATATTTAGATATCAACTTCTGCTAGACAAGGTCTCAGTTTCAATCCAAATACTGTCTCACACACAAACAGCATTTGATATTACGTGGACATCTCAACGAATAAAACATTTAATTTTATGGCATGATGTGTTGAGCAACTCACTAAGTGGGCATCGAAGTAATAATTTTTCACCACAGATTGTTGAACAATTATTGGCAACATGACATTTTTGGAGAGCCTTTTCGAGCGATTGAGAACGATAGACGAATTGAAAATCCAGATATTTTTGGAAAGCTGTGTAAATCAAAAGGTTGTTCAATAATTTCAGTGAAGAAACACCTATTATCTAAGCAAAATTAGAAATTAACGTGGTTTAAGGACGAACTAAGTAAAATGCATCCAGACGTTGATATAGAATTGAATTTGTTGTCGATTGTTATTTTTCACGAAAAGGACTTACGGGAATGAACTTTGAAGAAGAGATCAAAATCACAAAAACGGAAATCAAAAATTAATACGCTGAAAAAGCAGAAAAGGACGGCCGAAGGCGACTTGGAGGCATGTCAGTAGTATAAAGGTGCGCCATCTCTTCAGCAAACTCTGTGAGTCTCTCCGATCGGTAGCATTTGAGATTTTATTATCTTGGTGCCATCCAAAGAGTGAAATTTGCAGGTAGTTGCCCTAATTTATATTTCTCTACGTGCTAGATCTTTGATTCTCTGTTCTGATGTTTTCATCTTTTAGTACATCCTGAACCTCTATCAATACTTGTATTTTAATGATCCTCAACATATCAAGATTTTCAGCTTTTTAAAAAATGAACAACGAAGTACTTAGTCATACTCGGCCTGAGTCGTTCACTGTAGAAAAGGAATCTGATAAAGATGGATTTCCTACTCTTAAATATCAAGGCCAAACTCCTTGAATAAGGCAAATAACAAACGGGGCTTCAGTGTTCTAAGACCAGCCGATAACGCTTTCAATAATGCAGGCATCACACAAGCAATTGAATCGGGGGTGCAAAAAGCGGGAGCAAGTTTGAGTCCAACCATATTCCAAAGTATACGATCGGAGCTTCGATCAAATATGAACAAAACTGTCGACGACAAGTTGAAGCAAATGAAAGAGATGCAGCTGCAAAATGATTTAGAAAAAGAAGTTGAATTAATTGCGCTATCTGAAGTCGAAGTTCTCGAAAATTACAATAGAAGAGAAAATGTCAAAATTCTGGATTTGCCGGAAAGCCATCAGAGCGGACAAAGGGAGCCCTACCAGCAAACAACGGCGGGAGTCAAAGACTAAACGTACCGGTGACAGAAAACGAGATTTCAATTGCACACCGGCTTCCTGTTTCAACTAGAACACAAAATAGACCAGTCATAGTCAAATTTTCTCGACATACGGCAAAAATTGAAGTTCTTAATAACAAGAAGAACCAGTCTGATGTTCGTATTTTTGAAGATATAACCAAAGCAAGGCTGAATATTCTGAGGAAAGTTAAAAGTGATGTACGAGTCAATTCAGCTTGGACAAGAGAGGGTACAGTTTTTATGAATAGAATCAAGATGGCTTAATCTATAAAATCAATAATATTTACCAGGGTGGTTTAGATCTTAAATATGGTTTGAGAGACGCGTTGGAATGCTTCAGAAAATTTTCGCGTCCGTTTAATTCATTTCAAGAGACTGGACAAAATTCCGGGCCATTTGGGAATGACAACGATGGTTCCTAAAACAACTGATACTCCTATTCAAGTTCAACATCATAAAGATCAAATCCAAAAATACACATGCATATAGGTGCTTCATTTAAATGTGAGATCTATAATGAAACATTTTGGTGAACTAGAAACTTCAATTTACGGAATCGAAAAAATGCCTGGAGTTTTGTGTGTGATCGAAACTTGGTTGAACAGCGGCGATGCCGCCAATAGTTTACCTGTCAGACTATCATCAGCATGCGCTAACCAAAAGAAGTTCGAAGGGTGGTAGTGTTATGATACAGTTGAAAAGTGATTTTGATTTGTTAGCAATCCTTAAAAATCCTCTCGACGAAGCTGCTGTTGCAAAAATTAATGCTAATAGTTTACGGTTCTTTTTAGCAGTCATATACAATAAACCCATCATGCCCAAAGTGGACTTCTTAAAGGCTTTTGATATTTTCTTGGAGTCATGGAGAGGCAATTCAAAACCTTCTATCATCTGTGGCCACTTCAATATCGAAATTTTTGAGCTAAGTTACTATATAAACGACTAATTGAATTTAAGCTTCAAATGGTTTTGTTTTTGGAGTAAACGAACCAACTAGAGTAGCGCATAGTACTTCAACATGCTTAGATCACTTTAATTATCGAAAGGAACCCAATTGTGAAACCGAGGTACAGCTACATCATAGCTTCTCAGATCCTTAACCGATTTAACTCAGTTGGAGAGTTGGAACAAAAACAAACAAGGACTTGTTACTTTTTAGAGATACTAAGTTTGCAAAAGACCCAGAAAAATTTAACGCTATTTGGATGAACTTGATAAAGAGTTGGCATTAAGAAAAGAAATAATAACAATATACCAATCCTTCAAATGCGTTCCATACCTTTAGTAGCTTGTTGTTGGATGTTAGACAGAATTGCTCCCTTAAGACAGCTGGGTAGAGAAACAACAGCCTAAATGGTTCAGAGATAAACTGAAAAATCTCAAAATTAAGAAGAAGATTGCTCATCGTTATTTGAAAAGCAGTGATGATAATAGTTGGATAGAAAAGTTCAAAATTTTACAATCAAGCTTTGAAAACAGTGTTCTGCAGCCAAAAAGATTTCTATTTAAACGATTTTAAGTTTTACCTCGGTAATAAACGACAAGCCTGTAAATTACTAATTAATTTAAGTGGTGAAGTAATGAACGGTTCCAAGGTCCCTGTTCTGGAATCTGTGCTTAACAGTATCAGTCAGCCGAATGATCATGATAACGCAATAGCCTTTAATATTTATTTTGCCAATGTTGGGTTTGAAATCAGCAAGCATCTCGGTGCTGAAAATGAACCCAAGTTTAAAGACGTCAACACTCGATGTTTCTGTTTAAAGTTACAAAGGAGGAAGTTAAAGTGGTAATATCAAATTTGGATAATAAACCATCCTCACCGGATTTTGTTATTAATCTTTTGGCAAAAATGTCAGCGCCTGTAACTATTGAGTACGTTTTTTTTATTAAATCTTTTGTTCAACAGAGGCGAATTCCCACAGGAGCTTAAAAGAGCAAAACTTTTTCGTTTGCACAAATCTGGTTCAAAGTTAGCTGAAAATAATTACAGACCTATTTCAATACTTATTGCTAGGAGCAAATCTTATGAAAAAATTATGTTTAATCGGTTATACTCTTACTTTGAAAGACTTCCTTTGTTTTATTATAGACCATTCGGATTTTAAAACAAACACAGTACAATTGAATAATTTGTTGAATTTACGGAAAATTTGATATCTGTTTCTAAAGGGAAACGTCTTCAGTTTTTTCTTGGATCCGAGGAAAGCTTTTGATACAATTTATCACAAAATGATGATTAAGAAGCTAGAGTGTTACGGTATCAGAGGAAGGGTATTAAAATGGTTTGGTTTGAATCATACCTCGAGCATGGAATGCAGCGTGTTCGTTTGAACGGAGTTATGTCTAGCTGGGAAGAACCTAAATGTGGTGTGCCAAAGGGATCTATTCTTGGTCGTCTTTTATTCACTATCTACATAAATGAATTACCTCTAGATGTTATTCTGTTTGCAGGTGATACAAATCTAACTGCTGCAGGAATGCAGTTGATTGAAGTTGAACAAGAATTAAAGAATATTAGCAAGTGGATCAATTCAAACAAATTATTGCTCGATTTAGATAAAACGGTACAGATGGGTTTCACTTGAAGCTAATGCGTTAGACAGTTTCTGTTTTAACTCGAGGGAAATAATAAAGGCACCAGTTTTTAATTATCTAGGAATACTCGTTGATTCCAAGCTATATTGAAGAAGTTAAAAGGAAGTTAAGTAAGCAATGCGGTATTATCGCAAAACTGAGACATTTTGTTCCTAGGAAGCTGTTGATACAATATTACGAATCAAACTTTAGGCCTATTGTTCAATATGGAGTCTTAATCTATGGCTGCTGTAGTTCCTCTTTGCTTCTGCATTTTTATCTTTTACAGAAAAAAATATTAAAGTTCATTTGTTTCAAGAAAGAACCGATTCATGTAAGGACATTCCGGAAGCACTCCATATTGACTGTTTATGATCTGCACGTGTATGAATTGATTAAGTTTTCTCTAAAAGCAATCAGTGGGCTTCATTGTGAAAATTTTTGTAATGACTTGTTTGTACCTTATAACATAGAAAGAGAAACCAGGGGATCGGCAATTAAGTTACTCAAACAACCTTAATGCAAAAGAAAAGTAGAGCGCTGTTGAATCAATTTTTGTGCAACTAAGTTATACAATAAATTGGAAAGCCTAGAAAATATTGCTTATTTTGCCATATTTTGAGGTGTTCATTTTTAGTTTGCAATCACGAACTCGCAAGATTTGTAGTTGGTTTTTAATTTTTCTGTAACATTGCTTATCTCTCAAACAGTGTTAATTGTAGAATTTTTCTTCAATTATTTTACTTGTTGTTTTATTTATACTCAACTCGGGTAGACTGAAAAGTGGGCGTCTATAGACCCGCTGTCTCTCCTCTCCAATGCAATATATTGTGCAGTAAATTGTATATTTTTCAATGGAGAAATTTTTTCATTCATTTGGCCGCGTTTTGACCTAAAAGCAAAAGTGAGAAAGGCTGTCATGTTGAACAGATTTCTGCTGAGCCAGAGAAGATTTTTGATCATGCGCTGCGTTATGTGAAAGACGTTATGACTTTGAAAACTGTTTTTGATGGAACGGTGCATATCTATAACCGTTTTAACACATTGTCTCATCCATTTGGCTCATTTTTTAAGTTGTAATTTGTTGTTTTTTAGAAAGTTTTTGATCAATGCTGTATTAACATGTGAACTTCTGAAATCGATGATACTTTCGGAGAGTTTTGCAGAGCCTAATTCTTTTCAATTGTAAATTCTGTTCAATGATACTTATTTTATAACTTTATAGTCATTTTTTGGATGGATTTTTTTAATTGATTTCTTCATTTTCGGATCTTTGAGTCGATTTTTTTTTTGAAAAGTCTATGAATATAGCAACTTTCGTTTGGAAATGCGTGCTTTGAATACCTCTTTTGAACGTGAGGACTTGTAATAAAATTGTACACATACTAGTCTGTTTTTTTGCTATTTCTGTTCAATTTTTGTTTTGTGTGTTTTCGGTTTTAATTAGAAGGGAAAGTCTAAGTGCGCAGCAAGTGGTTCATTTTCGTGTGATTAAAAACTCTTTTGTTTTTGACGTTTAATCTTTGAAATTATTGAAAGTTGTTTCTTGATTAGCGTTTTAGTTTTAATAAAATTTTTTAATATTTTGACAATTTTCTTGCAAAGTTTTGTTTCTCGAATCTGTAATTTTTTTCACTTTTTTAATTTGGAAATTATAATCATTTTGCAACGTTTTCAGCTATGATTGCTAAATAAATATCTGCAATTGTTTTGTCCGATAATTTTTTGGAGTGAATTAAAACAGGATGTAAAACTGAGTGCCGCATGTGAAAAATGAGGATATAGGTCAAACAGATGAACGAATCGGCAAGCAGAGAGACGAAAAAGGCTTTTGTTTATATCATTTTAAAATCACATTTCGTTCCTGCTGTTCGCATGAATTAATGATTTGGCAGAAGCGTTCATAAAATAGTTTGCGTCAAATCATGGTTGTGAAGAGTTTTGCAAGCTAAACATCTTGAAAGCCAATTAGAAAATTGTTAATATAAATTGAACAATTTTCTAATTCGGTTTTTTTTATTTCATTTTTCGTTTTTTGCTTTTCTTTCATACAATGGGTGGTTGACTGATGTACAAGAGAATGTAATTAACACTTTTGCGTTTTAATGGCTCGGAAAATGCATTCAGCATTTGTAGAGAATATTTTGAAGATTATTTTTCGGTTTTGTCTGTCATCTCCTTTCCCTTTCCTCGCGTTTCTTTTTGAACCCATTTTTTGAGGTTGTCGGTCAATTGTTAATATTTTGATATTTTGTTGCTAACTGCCTGTATCACAGGGTTTTAACCAATAGTTTTTATTTCGGAGTCGCATCTAAAATTAGTTTTGTCAGATGGTGTATCAGGTTTTGTCGGTAAGTTTTCTCATGATGTTTTTCCTGTTGTTTTTTAAAGGCTGAGTCCAATTATGCATAATATGCTTTAGATAAGTGAGGATGGTCACTTTTCTACTTCGAGTCGTTCCGGAATTCTTCCGGATGTTTTTTTTTTCGTCATCATTTTTGTTGCGACAACATGACTTCACAATCAATTCAAATCTGGAGTTTGCTCATTTGTTCTTGAAATTTAAACTGAATTGGGTGCGTGACGTCATTTTTCACTCTTATCGGAGCGATTTTT
Organism: Convolutriloba macropyga; assembly: GCF_964194025.1. Lineage (NCBI taxonomy): Eukaryota > Metazoa > Xenacoelomorpha > Acoela > Convolutidae > Convolutriloba > Convolutriloba macropyga. Next base: position 23,717,313 of record NC_134469.1, on the reverse strand, counting down.
TTGTTCATTTGCGTGATCAAGTTTTTGGTCACGCTTGAATTACCTTACTCTCAAAAATGCCTTCATCACTCCGAAATTGATTTTTCTTTACTTTATTTCAAAGAGATAAGTTCAAGCGAGTGCTTGCCACTGGAATTGAATGGTGTTTGAGGGCAGCTACTAGAATCAACAGTAAGCTAAACAGACTTTACGTGATGTCTTTTTTCACTCTTATTGGAGTGAGTATTTTGTTCATTTGCGTGATTAAGTTTTTCGTCACGCGTGACTTACCTTGATCTCAAAAATGACTTCCTGGCTTTGAAACTTACTTTTCTTTACTTTAATTCGAAGAGATTAGGTCAAGCGAGTGCTTGCCACTGGATTTGAAGAGTGTTTGAGGGCTGCTACTAGAGTCAACAGTAAGCTAAACAGACTTTACGTGACGTCTTTTTTCACTCTTATTGGAGTGAGTATTTTGTTCATTTGCGTGATTAAGTTTTTCGTCACGCGTGACTTACTTTGCTCTCAAAAATGACTTCCTGGCTTTGAAACTGACTTCTCTTTACTTTAATTCGAAGAGATAAGGTCAAGCGAGTGCATGTCACTCTAAATGAAGGTTATTGGAGAGAATCTAATAGAAGCAGCAATAACTTATACGGATTCGTTATCAAAATATAACATCACAGAATTTAAGAAGTTACTATAATTTGGGATTACAGCTCTACGAAGCTATTGCGGCTATTTTTTGGCAATCTGTCAGCTATGTTTGCTTTTAAATAGTTTTTATGTTTTAGATGTTCTGAATTCAAGTGGGTCAGCAAACGGTAGCGTGTCATCGCCTAAACTAAACGGAAACAAAACAAATCAACTGCCCAAGTGTTACTGGCCGCCGAAAGTGACAGCTGAGAGAGATCTGTTGTCTTCGAGCAAGAACCCAACTGTGTGGATCGGGTGTGAAAATGGGAACTTGTTTGTCCATTCGGCCGTGGCTGAGTGGAACAAATGCATTCACTCTGTTCGCTTGCCATCATCTGTTAACACTATCGACTTTATTGAGCACCGAGTTTTTGTTGGACTTTCTGGCGGAAGTGTTGCCGTCTTCTACAGAGACTCCAGTACCCATGAATGGGACTTGCATAGTTACCAGTTGTTGGATCTGGGCAAACCAGCACATACTGTGCGTTGCTCAGTCGTGGCCCCAGCCGCGGCTGACTTCAGTCATATGAATCTTTGGCTAGGGTACCGAAACAAAGTACATATTGTTGACCCTGTTGATCTTAAAATAAAGGTTAGTTGATCGTGCAACCTGAATAATTTGTTGTGGAAAATGAGAATGTTTGTATAAAGCCGCTTTGCACTTTTTTACTTGTAAAGCAGCTTTTGTGCTAAGAAGAGCAACTGAGGCGCGATGTTCCTCAAAGAGAATCGTGTTAATGGAAGTAGCTTCCAATTGAATGCAGTTGAAACGGACTCAAGCTAATGATTAGGGTTACAATGCTTTTTCGTGATATACTTAACAAATTCAACAATGTCTCTAAGGCGCTTATTGTGAGCTGACCAGTACAATGCAGCAGTACCCGTGACTAAAAGTTAGGGAACATTTTTCATCGAAGACTTATACGGCGCCGTACCTGTCTTACTAGCTTTTTAATTGCTCTCGAACGAAGTTCATAGCAATTATTGTAAACGTGTGTGTCTTTTTTATGCAAAATTTTTGCTTGACAATTTTGACTTTTCGAGTGACTTTTACGCCCTTGACTTTTTGCGTTTCGCTTGATCTAAAATTCTCTCTCAATCACAATTTCAAGCAGCTGAATTCAATTGGCGGCCATTTAATACTGAAAGTCAAATGATAAGAGCGCCGAAACTGGTGCCATTTTTTACTTTAAAATCTTAATAGTGGTATATGTTAACCTCTAATGTGGTTATTAATAGCCGCCCTCATCTTCTCAGCTGGCTATTATAGAGCTCCTATTTTTTTACAATTCAAAGAATTTGAATAGTATTGGGGCGCTGTCTTTTTTAAGATCTGTTCACACATTTTCATGATTTTCGAAGTCAAATTGGAGTAGTGATTTTGGTCACGCCGAAACAGGAAATGGAGCGAAAAAGCGAGTGGTTTTGCGGCGTGAATTTTTTTCGCTCTAATTTTAAAGTAGAGTGCGAAACTGGTGTTTGAACAAAAATTCGCTTTCTCGGTAGTGGTTTTTTGTCATTAGATAAAAACAAGTCGGTATAGCCCTGCCTACCCAAACAATAATTCACATGTTTAATTGCTCTTGAACGAAGTTCATAGCAATTATTGTAAACCTGTTGGTCTTTTTTATGCAAATTTCCCGCTTGATTTTTTTGCGTTTTTCTAGAACATTTGACTTCTCAATTGAATTTCACGCTTTCGTTCTTAATTTTTGAGTGATCTCCATTGTTCTCACTAAATCTTGTTGCTAATATTTAATCGATCGCAGCGAAGAAAAAATAAGGGCCTGATACCCGCCTGTCGTTCGAGAGCAATTCTTCCGACATTAGCGGTTTATGTTTATTTAATGGTTTTTACGAATCGGAGTGGTTGTGAAAGGTAGTTATGGCGATCTACTTGGTTTTAACGATCCGGGGAAGAGTAACCTATCCTTCACTTCTTAATAGCCGCATCTTCCTGAGTGGCTTTTATAGCTTTCCTGTGTTTAATTACTCTTAAACTGGATTTGTAGCAATTATATTAGACTTTTGGTCTTTTTCTGCGGTTTTTGCTTGACCGATTTTCCGTCTGACTCCTTATGTCTTTTGGTAGTCAAAATGGGATAAGCAAGTAGCGCGGAGAGTACTAAATTCTTTTAGAGCTTTTGGGCTCACTAGACTCCGGTTCTTAGAGTTTGACGCCCCCACCCCCACCCCACAACTCATGTTGGGCGACCCCATAGGCTAGTTCAATCTTCGCTCAATCCGCATTTAAAGAGCAGTTGCTTTAAGTGGGAAGCGCAACTTGAACTGTGTAGATTCATTGTTGAAAAACACAATACAAAATAGAAACGGGATAAACCGAGAAAGCAGTGTTTTGTGTAAAGCAGTGCTTAATGATATTGATAATAATCCCTCCATCTTATTTAGAAGCAGGAAAAAGCTAATTACGTATGCCAAGCAAACGGTCACTTTCTTTTGTTATAGCTGCGAAGCTGTAAGCTGAGCGTAGCTATATTGCGGTGCTCTTGGTTTTTTACAATTCAAAGAAATTGAATTGTATTGGGGCGCTGTATTTTTTTAAGATCTGTTCACACATTTTCATGTTTTTTGAAGTCAAATTGGAGTAGTGATTTTGGTCACGCCGAAACAGGAAATGGAGCGAAAAAGCGAGTGGTTTTGCGGCGTGAATTTTTTTCGCTCTAAATTTAAAGTAGAGTGAGAAAACGGTGTTTGAACAAAAATTCGCTTTCTCGCTAGTGGTTTTTTATAGCTGCGAAGCTGTAAGCTGAGCGTAGCTATATTGCGGTGCTCTTGGTTTTTTTTTGTTTTGTCGTCTGACGCTCTTTTTCCGTTTTACATTTGTTCACACCGCAAAGCTGAAAAAGTAAAATTTTCTGAATGAATTCTTCTTACTAACGGCATTTGCGCGCGTGACGTCATTTCTCACTCGCTTTTGCGAAAGATTTTAGGTTATTTGCGTGATTAGATTTTGATCATACATGACTTACCTCACTCAATAAAATGACTTTTGCACTTTAAAACTTAAGTTTAATTTGAATTTGTTTAAGGTCAAAGGAAATCCTATGTGCAGTAAAGGTCCCTAATAAGAGGCTTCTGTGGAATGAATTTTAACAAGCTGTATTAATTTATTGCTGAATGTTTTTAGCCTAGTTTTTCGAGCGGCGTCAATTTTTTTTCAATTTAGATCTGTATCTGTTTCTATCTCTATTATATGGCACGCAGGTCTATTCTTTCGCAGCTATTCCGGCAATCTGCCGGCTATGTTTATTCACATGCGGCAATTTCACTTTGGGTTTTACGGTTTTTTTTCAATTTTTGGGATTGGATTTTTTTCTAAATCGTCTTTCCAATCCATTCATTGTCCGTTTTAAGTCTAGTTTTTTAAGTCAATGAAAATTCATTGAATTGTACGTCAGGACTTGTCCTGCTATGTTTTTTACAATTCAAATAGTTTTCACAATCCATTCACAGCTCATTCTGGACCTAGTTTTTTGTTAGAATCAAAATTACATATCTCACTAGCGGTTATTTGTTCTCCCTAGCAGCATTTTGTTTGACATTGATTTTCTGTTTTTTTTTTGTTTTTTCATATGATTTTTTAGAAATGGTTTTTCCAATTCACTCATTGTCCGTTCTAGGTGTAGTTGTTTGTTAAGTCAATGAAAAATCATTGAATTTTACGTCAGGACTTGTCCTGCTATGTTTTTGTTACTTCGTCGAACAAAAAATGTTTCGCTTTACCTCATTTTGCCGCTTTTTCAACATTTTGCGTGAAATCTTTTTGACTTCTCTAGGCTAGTTTTTCTCTTCTCTCATTCTGCTGAAAGTGATTTTGAACATCAGTTGCTCAGCAAAGCAATTGAAAATGAAAGAGTCAGTATAAAAAAATTGAAGTCAGAAATAGAAACGGGATAAACCCGTAAAGCCCTATTTTAGATGCCCGCTATTTGAACGTCGTTCCTATAAGTATTAGTTACTCTCTCTAATGCTTATTGGTATTGAGAGTAGCCCCTGTAGCCCCTCTCTCTAAGAAACAGTAGCCCCTCTCTCTAAGAAACAGAAGTATGTTCAACTACGAAATGCCATCAATATAAATCGGACTTAAAAAATGTTTTTGTACAAAAATCTTTTTTTTCAACATCTATTCCTTCACTCCCAATCATGCTTATTGGAATCAACGGCGGCTATTTTGCGGCAATCTGCCGGGTATGTTTTGAAGCCCACTATTGAACTCCCTTTGTCCCATTTAAGCTCCCTCCCCCCCCCCCCCCCCCCCCCCCCCGACTGAAGCAGACTGCAATTCATTAGAGCTCCAACTAGACGTTCGAGAGCAATTCTTCCGACGTTTAGTCGGTTGTGTTTAATTCTTGACATCTTCATTTTTGTATGATCTGAATTTCTTTCTTTCCGGGAGGTCACGGGTTCGAACCCCTCGCCTGTCCATTCTTTTGCTGGTATAAAGTTATTTAGGATTCACAGCCCTCTGAATTTAATTGCCCCGCCGGTCATTCGAGAGCAACTCGTCCGTCGTTAACCGATTTAGACTCTATGTTTTATCAGCCTGGGGAAAGGTTCATGAATGTAAAGGTCCAGGTTAGCTCAATCCGTGTTATAGTATGACATCAGTTCAGTATAAGTAATGAGTGTCCGTTGTCATAGGCCACAATCTCAGCTCACGTGAGGCGTGAGAGCCAGGTGCGCTATATGGCAGTATGTGGGCTGGGAGTGTGGATCTCTATCAGAATGGAGAGCACTCTGAAGCTGTTCCATGCCACTACACACCAACACTTACAAGACATAAACCCCGAGGCATCCATCATACGCATCATTGGTTCGTAACAGTCCGTTTGTTAAATTAAACTAGATATCTCTAAAGGTGCTGAACTGTCTAACTTTTAAATGCTCTAAAACAAAGTTTTTAGCAATTATTTTAGATCTGTTGGTATTTTTATGCAATTTTTTGTCTAACCGACAAATTTTTTGCGACTTTTTGGCTTGTAAATGGGATAAACTGTCTAAAACATGGGTTTTAGACACTCTGCAGTTCTCTTAGAGCCTCACTGGTCTTTTTAAGTATACGATTCATCGAAACTCTGCTGAGGAGATATGAACTCACGGGCAATTATTGAAGTGGCGGGCCATGTCGAGTTTCTTACTCAAAAGTAGGGAAAAATGAACTAAGATTAAGCACCCGCATTCGTGGACCACTGCTGTGTTTTCATAATGATTTTTCACAGCAAATGATGTTTAATTTCCATTGGCACACAGGAAGTTATGTGTGGTTGCCCCTCTCAATTAAAAATCTTTCTATGTTGTTCATCGATGAATGTTCAGTGAACCTGCAGGATATTGATTGTGAGCATCTCGCGATTATCATTGTGACTGAGACGTGTGCTACTTTTCTTCACTCAGCATGAGCGAGAAAATCAACTACGGTTGATAGGCCATTTAATTTACATCGTAAGGTTACAAGGTCGTAAAAATTCTAATCATACATTATCTTACTCCACTCGAGTGAGGAGGGAGGTAAGGGGACTGTAAAGCTAACTTCGGCGAAAACTGCTTGCTTACTTGTGTTCTCCTCTCAAGTCAAGCAACGGTGACTGGTTGACAGAAAATATTTTTGATTGCTTCATTTTGATTAAACATTATAATGATAAAAAACGAGAAAAAATGTGTGACAGTTTCTTGCCAGTTGCTGGGAAGCCATTCTTGGCTCGCGTACTGATTCTCCCATATTTTCTTCGAAACTGTCCTTCGCTTAACCGTCGGAGTGAAAGATGCTCAGCTGACTTCAACTTCAACAAATAAAGTAAATAAAATTTGTTTGCAAAGTGTTGCAAGTCATGTTTGAAAGAATAATTAGCGCGGATGAATAAAAATTTTTGTTAACAGAAATCCGATTTGAGGACAGTGGACAGAGAGTTATATAAACGCGAAGATTTGGAAACAACCAATATACTTAACACAAATTTTTGCTCAATTATAGCGCCAAATGCGATTAAAATTCACTGAGTTGAGAGAGAGTCTCTCTGATATCGCAACTATTGAACTCCGACTAAGTCAATGCGACGTAAGAACAAAAGATTGTCATCGCTTAGCAAAGTTATTTACAGAACAGTTGTTATTAATAGCCGCCCTCATCTTCTCAGCCGGCTATTACAGCGCTCCTATTTTTACGATTCGAAGAGGAGTATTGGAGAAGTCCTTTTTACAATTCAAAGAATTTTTACAATTCAAAGAATTTGAATTGTATTGGGGCGCTGTCTTTTTTTTTTAAGATCTGTTCACACATTTTCATGATTTTTGAAGTCAAATTGGAGTGGTGATTTTGGTCACGCCGAAACAGGAAATGGAGCGAAAAAGCGAGTGATTTTGCGGCGTGAATTTTTTTCGCTCTAATTTTAAAGTAGAGTGAGAAAATGGTGTTTGAACAAAAATTCTGTTTCTCGGTAGTGGTTTTCTGTTCACATGCGGCAATTTCACTCTGATTTTTACTGTTTTTTCGATTTTTTGGATCGGATTTTTTTCTAAATGGTTTTCCCAATCCGTTCACAGCTCATTCTAGGCCTAGTTTTTTGTTTTAATTGAGTTTTCATTTCTCGCTAGTGGTTTTTTGTTCACATGCGGCATTTTGACATTGATTTTCTGTTTTTTTTCTTATTTTTCTATCTCATTTTTTAAAAATGGTTTTCTCAATTCACTCATAGTCCATTATTGGTCTAGTTTTTCTGTTTAGTCAATGAAAATTCTTTGAATTGTACGTCAGGACTTGTCCTGCTAAGTTTTTTTTTTTAATCAATTTTATTGGAGTGATTTTTGAAGCGGCAAATGAAACGCGTGAAAAAATTAGGAGTGATTTTGGTGCTGAACAAAAGTGAAGAGCGGAGCGAAAAGAGAGTGGTTTTTGTTCATACCGCTGTTTTTGAGAGAGCGAGAAATTGATATGTGAAAAAATTTTCTCTAAGCGAGCGAATTTTTTTTGATCACGTGCGGCATTTTAAAGCAGTTTTTTTCATTTTTTTTCGTTAGAGGGTTGGTTATGATTTTGTTTTAATTTTAGGCTGGTTTCGGTAGTGGTTTGAAGGTTTCTGGAAATTCATATGAATTTTATGATAATTCGGAGTTAATGTATTTTGCTGATTTTCGGGCTAATTTTTGCGTTTTTTTGACGATTTTGTTTTACTGGCTCAAATGGGTATTGAAGAAACCCCTTCTACTTGAGCAATATTATGATAACAATTGGTTACAGTTTTGTGGGCAACAATCTTTTTTTTGTTGAGAAATAAGACAGAAAAATGGCGAAAATTGGAACAATTTTTCTTAATTTTTTGCATTTTTTCGTTTTTCTGTTTTTAGCTAAGTTACTTTGCCTATTATGACTTGCCTATTGTTTTGCGACCATCTGGATACCCTATTGGCTGAAGGGTTTTTTCTTTGGATTTATATGTATTTTGAAATATTAAAAAGTTTAGTAACTTTTTCCAGTTTTTCAGTACAGTTGTTTTTAAAAGCTTTTTTTTTCATAATTTAGCCTAAAGTATTTTTTTCAAAATTCACATAAGTGGTAGTTGTTTTGATGAAGTTATTTTTGGCAGAGATAGTTTTTTCGGGATCTCAATTTATAACAATTTGATCAGATTTTTTATGATATTTGAACAGATTTGATTTTATTGTTTTTACTTTCTTGTTTCATGACTTTGTTTCAAGATAATCATAAATTAGTGAAAGCACGTTTTGTTTGATGAGTAGTTGGATGGCATTTAAATGGATTTTCACTTCGAGTCGTTTCCGGAATTCTTCCGGCTATGTTTTTTTTTACTTCGTCGAATAAAAAAATGTTTCGCTTTACCTCATTTTGCCGCCTTTTTAACATTTTGCGTGAAATCTTTTTGACTTCTCTAGGCTAGTGTCTCTCTTCTCTCATTCTGCTAAAAGTGATTTTGAACATCGGTTGCTCAGCAAAGCAATTCAAAATGAACAGAGTTAGTACAAAAATGGATGTCAGAAATAGAAACGGGATGAACCCATAAAGCCCAATTTTAGATGCCCTCTATTTGAACGTCGTTCCTGTAAGTCTTATTTACCATCTCTAATGCTTATTGTTATTGATAGGAGCCCCTGTAGCCTCTCTCTAAGAAACAGAAGTATGTTCAACTACGAAATGCCATCAAAATAAATCGGACTTAAAAAAATGTTTTTGTACAAAAATCTTTTTTTTTTCAATATCTTCTGTTATTTCAATCCCAATCATGCTTATTGGAATCAATGGCGGCTATTTTCCGGCAATCTGACGGGTATTTTCTTTTCCTTTCACCTTGAAATACAGCCATCTTTAACTGTTATTTTTACAATTTTATACTGGATCTTTAATTACGCATCAGCTACTCAAATGGCTATCCTAAATTTAGGTATTCTTTTGTGTATTTCCCTTCACTTTTCATTTCCTTTTTTGTTTTAAAGTTGTTCCATTGCACAGATTGAGATTTCTCATCTAACGCTTTTAACTTTTCGTCCTTAAAAATTGGAGAGACAGATAAAGCCCGGGGACAGATTAAGTCGCTGAGCAGCTCTCGTAGATCTCTGCCAGTCTCTGTCAATGTACAATTCATCGAAGCTACTGAGAAGACATAAAATCATAGTGTGAAGGGTATTTTTTGGCGATTTGGGGCTATTGCAGGCCTTCTCTTAGGTTTTTTTTCAATTGTTCAAGATTTTTGTTACGTCCACATGACGTCACAATATCTTCAATTCTGCTTTTCTTTCATTCCTTCATGTAATTTCAACTCAACTGCGTGCATGATGCATCATTTTTCACTTAGTGGACTGATTTTTTTTTGTTCATTTGCGTGATTAAGCTTTTGTTCACACGTGAATTACCTCACTCTGAAATTGACTCTCCTTTACTTTAAATTCTAAGACATAATGTTAAGTGAGTGTGTGTCTCTCTAATTGAAGCTAATTTGAGAGCAGTCAATAGAAGCAACAATAAGTAAAATAGATTCGTATTTAGGCTATTATTTAGGCGCTCTCCTTTTTCAATTCAAAGAATTTGAATTGTATTGGGGCGCTGTCTTTAGATCTGTTCACACATTTTCATGATTTTTGAAGACGAATTGGAGTAGTGATTTTGGTCACGCCGAAACAGGAAACGGAGCGAAAAGCGAGTGGTTTTAAGACGTTAAGTTTTGATAGTATTTTAAAGTAGAGTGAGAAAACGGTTTTTGAACAAAAGTTCTCTCTCTCTCTCGCTAGTGGTTTTTTGTTCACATGCGGCAATTTCTTTTTCATTTTTACTGTTTTGTCGATTTTTTAGATCGGATGTTTTTCTAAATGGTTTTCCCGATCCATTCATAGTTCATTCTAGGCCTAGTTTTTTTTGTTTGAACCGAATTTCCAGTTCTTGCTTGTAGTTTTTTGTTCACATGCGGCTTTTTGACATTGAGTTTGTTTTTTTTTATAATTTCTTTGATCAGATTGTAGAAATGGTTTTCCCAATTCACTCATAGTCCGATCTAGGTCTAGGTTTTTTTGTTTAGTGAATTAAAATTCTTTAAATTGTACGTCAGGGCTTGTCCTGCTATGTTTTTTCATTCGCTTTACCATTTGGTCACAATTTTTGTGTTTCATGAGTCACTTTTTCATGCTTGACTTCTGACTTACCTCACTCACTCTCTCAATTGAATTGATTTTAAATTTTTTCACTCATTGAATTACGTAATGTAGTGAATACGGTCAAAGTCAAAAGCGCAAAATCAAAAGAAACGAGATAAACAGGAAGCGCGGTTATTAAGTCATAGTGCAGCAGGTTATCAAAGTTTATTAGAGCAATTGCTAGCTGAAATAAGTATTTAGCTTAACAGCATTAGGCTTAAAGCTGAAATAAGTAGTTTTAAAGATCTAACTGAAAATGCACAGCAAATTTGAACAGTTTTTGAGACTGAAAAAAAAACAAAATAAATTTGGCCAATTTCTATGTTTTTTTTCTGTTTAAATCCCAATGTGCATCAAGCGCGTCAATAGTGGATATTTTCCGGCAATCTGTGGGCTATGTTTGTACTTTTTTGAGACAGCAGATCTACAGAGCTATTGCGGCTCTTCTTGCCAGCTATGTTTGTTTTTTAATTGCTCTTGAACAAAGTTAATAGCAATTATTGTAAACTTGTGTCTTTTTTATGCAAATTTTTCGCTTGACAATTTTGCGCTTTTCTTCTAGAATATTATTTCACTTCTCAAGTGACTTCACGCTTTCGTTCTTCATTTTTGAGTGATCTCTATTGCTCCGAAGTAAAGCTAATATAAAATCGGTTGCAGAATAGGAGAGCTAAGTGATCTGTAGCGCAGTGGTTAGTGCTTGTGGCTGTGGATCGGGAGGTCAGTTGTTCGAATCGCGGTGGGGGAAATGTTTTTTGCACCCATAAAGAAAAATTGATCTAGGCTACAGCCCCTGAATTAAAGTGCCTCGCCTGTCGTTCAAGAGCAATTCTTCCGACATTTGTCGGTTTATGTTTGTTTAGTCTTAGCTTGATTTGAATTTTTGCTCAAATGTTTGTATTGAAATTTCAGAATTAAAAATTGTTTCTGGTGTACTAAGTGTGATTTTCGGTAATGTTATTATAGCTGCGAAGCTGTAAGCTGAGCGTAGCTATATTGCGGTGATCTTGGTTTTTTTTTTGTTTCGTCGTCTGACGCTCTTTTTTCGTTTTACATTTGTTCACACAGCAAAGCTGAAAAAGTCAAATTTTCTGAATGACTTCTTCCTCTCACTAACGGCATTTGCGCGCGTGACGTCATTTCTCACTCGCTTTAGCGAAAGTTTTAAGGTTATTTGCGTGATTAGATTTTGATCATACGTGACTTACCTCACTCAATAAAATGACTTTTGCACTTTAAAACTTAAGTTTAATTTGAATTTGTTTAAGGTCAAAGGAACTCATATGTGCAGTAAAGACCCCTAATAAGAGGCTTCTGCGGAATGAATTTTAACAATTTTTATTTATTGCTGAATGTTTTTTACCTAGTTTTTTGAGCGGCGTCGATTTTTCAATTTAGATCTGTATCTGTTTCTATCTCTATTATATGGCACGCAGGTCTATTCTTTCGCAGCTATTCCGGCAATCTGCCGGCTATGTTTCTTTTGTTTCTCGAGTATGCTCCTTTATTATGTCGATCGTTTTGGTTTTTCTGAGCTTCTCACGATTTGTTGGTATTTGGATAATTTTACTTTGGCTTGCCTTTCGGAATGGTGACTCACTGATGCTTTCAGCTTTTTGTGAGCTTTGTTTTTCTATTTTGATTGTTTGTTTTTTAAAAAATTATTGATCTTCGAGTCAAGGCTTGATTTTTTTGTGTTTATTAAGATGCGAATGGTTTTCTTTGATCTCGAAGGCAACTAGAACAATGGAGATCACTAGCGAGATTTTTCTGCGCAAAATAATTTTGGAAAGTTATATTTTACTCCTAGAAATTTAACTTAATGTTATTCTCAATTTAATTGTATCAATTTTTCGACCTGTTTTTGTATACTTTAACCAAGCAACAATGTCCTAAAGCTAATTTTGCATTGTACAAGGCTGTTTCAGTCTTAAAAAGTACTGCGCAACAAACTTTAGTATCCAGGAAATTATTCGAAGGTGTTCTATCTGTCAAAAATCACTTTGACTCATACAAACTTTTTTCTGCTTTTCTAATGTCTCCGGGTTAGAGTCGTAGAAAGGTTCGGAGATTATAATTGATCTCCGGGTATTTTTAATAGCCGCCGCTGTCAGTCTCTCATTGGCTATTATGTAGTTGGTCTCCTTTTTACTACTCGAAGAAGAGTATTGGTGATCTGTTTTTTTAAATAAAAAGTTAATGACTTTGTATTTAGAGGATGTCGATATTTTTGATCAGGTGCACCGTTTTTAAAGCGGTTTTTGTTTTGACTCCTTTTTTATTGACTTCTGTTGTTTTTTTGCAATCCTTCGCTTTGGTTGACGATAATCTGAGGAATTCCTGCTGAAGAAATTGGTGTAATTTGAATCGAATTTTAATGGTTAGGCACTTTTTTGTTTTTGATTAGTTTTACCTTTCGTTCATCTTTTTCGTTTTACGTTTTCAAGTCTTGACTTTCACTTTTGAGTCCTGACTCACCTCGCTCACTTTCATTTGAATGGATTTTAATTTGTTCCACTCAATGAATTACGTAATGTAGTGAGATCTTAACGATGCACTACAAGTGCAAAATTGGCTCACATTTCTCATTTGTGGTTGCTTTCTAGTTTCCGTTAATTTTGTTGTTTTTTCGATCTTTGAGCTCTGTTGTGTAATCATTTTTCATGGTGACGACCCTATGAAAATTTATGAATGGAATTTATTGTTTCAGACTTGAGTTTTGGTTTCGAGAAATGTTTAAATATGATTTCTATTTGGTGGGTTTTTTGCCAATTGTTCCTCATTTTTGTTTGATATCCTAGGAAAAGCTTTTCTGTGCACCGTCAGCGATTTTAATTTCGTCGTAACTAATATTTCAACTACTTTTTGGGTGTAACTGTAAATTTGGGTGTAAATTCGGTGTTTGGAATATTTCGGTTATTCAAATCATTAAATGTCTTTGCATTTTTTGACTGGAGGAGGGCAATGTAATTTTACAGGACCCCCAATGCTAAATTAATTTCACTTGTGTTTAATTAAATTATCTCAATTTGATTTTCATTTTTAAAATTTTTGAAGATACCTTAGTTACTTTTTCGTACAATGTGTCGGCATTTTAGCGTTTAGCACGTTTTCCAGCATATAAGCTGTGTTGTCCTATAGTTTTGCTCTGCTTTTTTGAGTGGTTCAAACATTACATGATTTGAGCGTTTTTTTATATTTTTATTTTTTGTTTGTAAATGATTTCATTAACATTATGCAGCTCTGTGATCTATTTTTTCTTTATTTAGTTTCTTTATTTTCTGATATTTATTTAATGACATTTTGCAAAATTTCTCGGGCTAGATTTTTAAATAAATTTGTTGACTTGGTTTTAATCTGTTTCGTTTGTCGTTTTCCTGAAAAATTTATTTTCAGCAACAGGTTAAATTAATTTAACCAAGGTATCTGCAACAACCGAGAACTGAAATGCAGTGACGCAAGAATTAAAAACATTGTTCTTTGAGACCTACAAAATTCATTTCATTTTTCAAGATTGCCTTATGATTTTCCAATGTATCTTCGTCGCAGAGTTAATTTTAGTTTTGAAAGAGTTCCTGAGACAGGTTATCCTACAATATTTCGACTGGTCAGCTTTTTCAGTTTGTCAATTTTGTCCATCTTAATAATTTATCGCAATTTATTTGCGTTAACAGATGTTTCTAATTTCAAGATTAAAACTTTTCAAGATTTTACAGTGAGGTTTATTTGTCCTTTTTGACAAGATTTTTAAAATCCGTGCGTCTGTTTTTATGGTTCTGAATAATGTCATTCTTGTTTGTGTCCTTGCTTCAATGGTGAATTTTTTATGTTGCGACTTGGGTTATGTGTTTAACTAAATGTTTAAGTTAACTCTGTGGAGAAGAATAAGTTTAAGTTAACTCAAGAATAATTTTTGCCGACCAAGATGATGTTCTGAACTGCAGTTGCTGAAGATCCGACGCTTTGTGTTGCTTCCGTTGTTCTTTGGCTATGTTTTGAGTTAGTTTTACGTTTTGATCACAATTTTAGTTTTTCATAAACCAGCGGTATGTTTTAAACAAAGAACTTTTAACTGAAAGAATCACTTGATGCCTGATGTCATGCCAAATGAGGAACCAATCATTTGCTTTTTTTTAGGTCAAGCCTGTCGAATAAATTTTCTGCGCATTACATCACTGAGCTGCATTGGGAACATTCTGTGGATTGGGACAAACGTGGGAGTCATCGTCACACTTCCAGTTGGAGAAGGTCCGTATCTTAAGGGAACTTAATTTAAGCTTCCAATTTTTAGTTTACTGGATCAAATATTGCAATGCTTGCCACAAATCAGCTCTCATAGATGGATAAAATTTTTAATTGCTCTAGAACGAAGTTCATAGGAATTATTGTAAACGTGTTGGTCTTTTTTATGCAAATTTTTTGCTTGACCATTTTGTGCTTTTCTTCTAGAACATTCTTTGACTTCTCAAGTGACCTTTTCACGCTTTCGTTCTTCATTTTTGAGTGATCTCTATTGCTCGCACTCCGAATTAAAGCTTGTTGCTAATATAAATTCGGTTGCAGCAAATCAAATGTTTTTTTCCACCCGCCTGTCGTTAGAGAGCAATTCTTCCATTAGTAGGTTTATGTTTGATGAATGCTGAAACAGCAACGCTGAAACATTTCTATAAGTCAGTTCGCTCAAATCGTTTCCACGTGTACCTGCCCCCTCCCCCACCCACACCATGACAGGGAAGTCCAATTTTTGCAATTTGAAAGGCAATCATTGCAACGAAATGGATTTTTCAGAGAGCCAGTCAGCAATCTTATCTTCCTCCAGTCGAAGGTCCAGCATGTATAGAGACAAGGGAGCGACTGCTAAGCCAGGGGGAATTGTGCGCGTTTTCAATCATTCCGAAGATCCCACCTCTCCCAACAGTCAACAACAGACAGCCACAATAGCTCTTACGTCATCACAAAGTTCCGAGAGGTCAATGACCTCTTCGTCCAGCAACAGTGGCTGGGAGGTCCAACTTGTATCCAACGGTGACTCACCCGGCAAGTCACAGACACTGACTCCTCAGGTGCAGAGGACTGCAAATACGTCTTTGATGGGACCGAGGTCCCCTGCTGGGGGGAGTTTGCTGTCGACGATCAGTGTGCCCTACTGCAACCTGTCTCAAATGCGTTTGTCATTTCACGCGCATAGACACGATGTCAAATTCTTCGTTGGTGCTAAGCGTAAGAAACGTACCTATTGATTTTGTACCCATAATCAGTATTAGCTTTCATGATTCTGCGACTTAATTGGTCTCAGAAATTGATTTAAATAGGAACGTAGCGATAACCCTGCATTTTTTGAGTTTATTAATAGCCACCCTAATCTGCTCAGCCGGCTGTTATAGTGTTCCTATTTTTTTTATTTTTACAATTCAGAGAATTGGAATTGTATTGGGGCTCTGTCTTTTATTGCTCTCGAATGAGAAGCAATTATAGTATACGTGTGCGTTTTTTAGTGCAAATTTTTCGCTTGACCGTTTTGCGCTTTTCTTCTAGGATAATCTTTGACTTCTCAAGTGACTTTTTCACGCACTTCTTTTTGATTTTTGAGTGATTTCAATTGCTCTCACTACAAAATAATTTTTGTTGTTCAAACAAAACCGATTATGAGAGGCGATGACAAGTCCGTGATAGATGAATGGTTAATACCTCCGTGGAGGTGAAGGATGCGGACTCAGAAGGTCGTGGTTCGAAGCCTACCGTCGGCCGATGTTTTCGCACCTATAAAGAAAATTTTTATCGAGGCTACAGCCCCTGAATTAAATTGCGCGCCCTGTAATCTGAGAGCAATTTTTCCGACGTTAGTCGGTTTATGTTTTAATTTACTGCATCAGACAATGAGTCGGGACGATTCGAGTCGTTTCCGGTATTCTACCGGATATGTTTTCAATTGCTCTCACTCCGAAATAAAGTTTGTTGTTCAAACGAAGACGATTGTTAGAGTGACGATGACAAGAAACATACCCGAGTGGTTAATGACTCTGTCGAGGTGACAGAATCGGGTTCAGGAGGTCAAGGTTGGAACCCGACCTTAGTCTGTTGTTTTTGCGCCCATAAAGAAAAATTTATCTAGGCTACAGCCCCTGAATTAAATCGCCCCGCCTGTCATTCGAGAGCAATTTTCCGACGTTAGTCTGTTTGTTTTTATTTCGACTGGAAGTGGTGATCTATTTTTACGGCAATATCTTAAACCTCCCAATCGCAACTTCTTGCATACGAAAAACTATACGAATATGTGGAGCGTGTGGAGAATATAAGCAGCTTCTTATCGGAAGTAAGCAAAAGTACCTTAATCCAGGATAGCTTTACAACTTAGTTTAAAAATAACGGCGCTTTGACAAAAATCCGAGGACATGGTCACCTATAGTCTCAGATCATTTCTGTCCAGTAACAGCAATGCCATTCCGTATATTCCATTTATCTGCCCAATATAAGGTTGAATGTTGTACCTATTGATAAACTTTCGGCACCCTTTTCCTGTGTAAAATTGTTGAGTTATGCACGACTAAGCGTTCGCAAATGTCACTAGATTTTTAGTTATTTTCGATTTAATTTTTAATAGCCGCCCTCATCTTTTCAGCCGGCTATTATAGCGCTCCTATTTTTTTTTTTACTTCGTCGAATAAAAAAAATGTTTCGCTTTACCTCATTTTGCCGCTTTTTCAACATTTTGCGTGATATCTTTTTGACTTCTCTAGGCTAGTTTCTCTCTTCTCTCATTCTGCTAAAATTGATTTTGACAATCAGTTGCTCAGCAAAGCAATTCAAAATGACCAGAGTCAGTATAAAAATTGAAGTCAGAAGTAGAAACGGGATAAACCCATAAAGCCCAATTTTAGATGCCCGCTATTTGAACGTCGTTCCTATAAGTCTTAGTTACCATCTCTAATGTTTATTGGTATTGATAGTAGCCCCTGTAGCCTCTCTCTAAGAAACAGAAGTGCGTTATGTTCAACTACGAAATGCCATCAAAATAAATCGGACTTAAAAAATGTTTTTGTACAAAAAATTTTTTTTTTCAATATCTTCTATTCTTTCAATCCCAATCATGCTTATTGGAATCAACGGCGGCTATTTTCCGGCAATCTGCCGGGTGTGTTTATTAATATTTAATGTCTTGAACCTCACCATTTTTAATGGAAATAATACCTCGACTACGTTATGTGATTAGCATGTTGTGTTACACCCTTTTTTGGGTACTTTTTCACAAAAAGAAGCTTAGAATGCTCTTCGATAAGTAAACAAACTGAATGATATATGTTACAAGCTTTATTAATTGCTCTCAAACGAAGTTTGTAGCAATTATATTAGTCCTGTCGGTCTTTTTTATGCATTTTTCGCTTGACCGATTATTCGTCTGACGCTTTTGACTTTTCGTCCTCAAAAACGGGATAAACAGGTAGCGCCCAGCGGGCATTAAGTGCTCTTAGAGCCTTTCAGCTCAGTTTCAGCTCAAACTGTTTTGGAGACTTATACTTATGGTGTGAAGGGCGGTTCTTAGAGGTTGGCACACCCACCCCCCCCCCCCCCCCCCCCCTGTTGACCCCCCACCCCCACTATTGCCTCCACCACCCACCGCGCTGTTTCCCCCCCCCATCAGCCTCCGGTGCACCCCCCCCCCCCCCCCGTGGCTAGCTAATGACGAAGCCAACCGCTCGCAGGTCGTTTGGGAGCAATTGGCCCGACGTTAGTCGGTTATGTTTGTCAACTTACAAATTAGTTGCTAGTTTCTTGGAAGACTGCGTGTTCTATTAGCCATTTCGATATGGAATCAATTAGTTTCCTCAAAATAGTTTTCTGATGCTTATTTTCACAGGATATGCGAATTTCCAAGTTAACTGTGTAAAGAATGATGACCGATAACTTTGTAATCATTCAATATCGAGTTTAAATTCATTTCAACTTTTGCTCATTGAAATTACTTAGTGTCAGTAACGACGTTCCATCGGCTATCCTCATAGGGAAAATCGATTGAGACTGTTTAATAATGGCTTGAGTTTTTAGCTTTTGGTTTAGTTGTCTTTGACGCCAATCGATTACGAAAAGATTTTGTGAGCTTTTGATGTGTGCCTGCATTTACAGTTTTCCAACTTCCTGTAATGTTAGCGTTTTTTATTTTGTTATTTGATTTGTTTTTGGAAGTTTTTTATCTCAACAAAGCTGGTCCAATTCTTTTCAATATCCAAAAACCAGGTTTTTATTTTTGAAGGTTTAAATTTGTAGGTCGAATTTCTATTTCATTAATTTTTTGCTGTATAATTTTTTCTGTAGAACTACTACTCACGGTTGCAAATTGGATGAGAATCAACGAGGAAGAAAAAATCGATCAAGCTCAGACAATAAAAATTGCCAATCAAACTTTTTGATACGTTGATATTTTGTTTCCGGAATTGGGAAATTAAGACGTTTTTGCTTTATTAGACGGGAAAATTAGACGGATTGTGGTGCAGGTTTTTCATAGTTCTGTTTGATTTTCTCGCTTGGTTTTCTGCTCTTTTTTGAAGAACTAAGATCTTAATCCAGTGTGTTTCTTTGGAGATATTAGATGTTCAAATTGAAAAGAAATGAGAGTTTTTCAAACGCAAATCTTAGTTGAATTTGCTTTTACCTGAAACATAATTTCTACATCATTGGCCCCTTTCCTAACTTTTGATAAAACAATGTTACAAGGTTGCGGTTGTATACAGGCGTTCTTTTTTGAAGTTTACTGAAAAGAAATCATGAAAAGTTAAATCATTGTAAAAAGTACCTCTTTTTTGCGCGTCTAGCCTTCCTAAGCTGAAGCTAGTTACAACTAAAGCTAACCCGTGCGAGTCCCCACAAAAGGACTTATTTCTTAAATTTCTCTTGTTATGCTACTTTTGTTTGACCGAGTTTTTCTTTACTTTTCATTTTGTTTGACCAATTTTTTGGTCAAACGAAGAAATGCTACTTACTTACTCTAGAAATGTTACTCTAGGCCTAGTTTTTTAAACCAAATTTCCATTTCTCGCTAGTGGTTTTTTAATCACATACGGCATTTTGAAATTTTTTGATCTCATTTTTTTAGAAATGGTTTTCCCAGCTCACTCAGACCATTCTAGGTCTAATTTTTTGTTTAGTCAATAAAATTTCTTTGAATTGTACGTCAGGACTTGTCCGGCTATGCTTTTTGTACTTCATTTTCAAAAAAGGGACAACAGGTAGCGCCTGGGGAGTGCATTGTTCTTTTAGAGCATCTCAACTTATTAGACTCTTAGTATGGGATTCACCTCGTCGCTCCCCTCCTTCCACTTCACGCCCCCTTCACCCCCGTCCTTGCACATCGTTCCACCCCTAACCAAGCGCTCGACCCCGCCTCCGTGCGGCTCACCCCACGCACCTTCAATCAAGCTAAGCTAGCCTCCCTAAACTGTAGCTACTAGCCGCTGACGAAGCAAACCGCTCGTCAGTCATTTGAGAGCAATTCGCCCGACGTTAGTCCGTTATGTTCTCAGTTTCGGAGCTGGAAGGAGGGTTCTATTCGAAGAGAAAAATCAAGTGTCTGAATTTAGAAGCGAGCGTGGCAGATCTCCAGTCATCAATGTCCTCGACCTCATCATCCACCTCTGCCGATAAGAAGAGTGACTCTGCAGAGACGCTGCATGTGATGAGTGGTGGCAGGGGATACATAGACCACAGGATTGGAGACAAAGTCGATGACAGTGAACAGAATGTTCCTGTTGTGGTATCATCGACCAATGCAAACGTACCATCCTTGACATTGGGACCCTCGACTATAAGTGGAGCACCTAACGGAACTTCGCCAGCACCTGGCGCAGGGAATACCAGAGCTTCCAAACAAGTTGCCAAGAGCCAAAGAAGTCACATTATACTGTGGAAACAGGACTTACCTTCAGAATGACAGTAATCAGAAAATATTGACATTAAAATGAAAAATACCTAACAGAACGTAAATTACGTTTGCTTTTAATTTAACCTTGTAGTAGTGTAAATAGTTTTGGCTTGGTTTTGAGCAGATTTGAAATTTGCCGCCTTAAAAATGCTCTTTCTTTAAGTATTGCTCTGTTGCATTCGTTGTATGTAAGCATTACATGGCGATGTTTCGCTTCATGGTGTTTATTTATATATATTTAGTGTCATTTTTCATTCGAGGGTTCTTTTGTTGATGGCCCTTTCCTTCCATTGCTAAGTCAATATTCCTCAATCACGAATGATAGATAATTTAATATTTTATGATGAATATGAATTGCGGTTTTAGAGACACAGAATGTACGGTGAAATATGAATTGTGGATATTTTGAATGCGTTTAATGAATTGTGACAGATTCAAATTCTTCATCAAAATTAGATCTAATAGAAATTTATTATGAATTCTATTCTTTCGATAGCGAGTGACTGAGAAAAAATTAGTGTTTCAAAAATCAGCGAATGATAGGTTTGCTTTTAGGCATTACAGTATATTTGTATGAACTAATCTTTTTTAAAATCGAAATCCACTCTACATTTTCATAGTACCGAAACCAAGGTCCGTCCTACTCGTGCCCTCGCTGAACTTGGAATTTTGCGAATTGACCAATTTTTGCTTTAAAATGAGAATAGCGCCTTAATCGTAATAATAGTGCTTTCATTTTGTCTCGACCCGAATAATTTGGAGCTCTAATACTCGAAGCTTACAGAGCTTTCCTATTTTTCATGACACACTCCATTTGCATTTAGCCTTATACTTCACTGATTAGTGACTGTAAATCTATAGTGACTAATAATGACTATAAGATCTGAAGTTTTGTATAATTAATGTAGTGTACGATTTTAGCAACTCAACCATGTCAATAAAAGATTGCAGTAAAAGCTGTCAATTGGACGCATAGTACCGTGAACAGGGATGGATAATTTTGAGTGCTGTATTAACGCATTCCAACCTGCCTGAGACATGTTCGATTTCTCTCAAAAAACATAATTACACGAAACAATATATTAACATTGAACATAGATAGAAGGGAAGTAATTGTTTTTTCCAAGAGAGATCAGCATCACATTGAGCAATTTTATTATAATGGTAATATCATAAAACCGAAGGTCAGTTGTAATCCAGGCTCAATTATTGACGACAAATTGAAATTTGATGCTGAGCTAAACAAAATGTTGACAAATTGGCGACTGCTATTATGTCAATGTATATAGTGAGACATCTTTTACAGTTAAAAGCAAATGTACTTTTTAAATGACTTGTCCTGTCATCAAGCCAGAGAACAGATAGGCCAAAAATTGTGTATTGCAGTTTACCAAATGCGTAAAAACTTAAAAAGCGGAAGGGATTTGCCAACAAAAAATTGCTATACTGTGCAGATTTTTCCGAATATAATTGTCAATCTAAATGGAGTGACCACTCAGTAATCAGAAATCTTTCCAAAAAGTGGAAGAAGATGGCAATAGAAATCTGGAAAGAGAAAAAAATTCAACAGAAATTAATTAGAGAAATGATCAAATTACGTATACGTGTTCCAATAGATAAACAAGTACAAGGTTTTAGAAGTTATTTGTACTGGTAATTTAGGGATCAAACTTTTCATATGTTTATGAAGTGATTAAAATGTAAATGTTTAACCTAAATGATTATAATATTTTGAATTTACATTTTAGATTAAAATACCTTGACTGTTTTCCGAAAATTAGCTTTTTTAGAACTCAGCGTTCTGATTCTCTTAAAGTGTTTAACTATGATTCTCTTCAATATATTATAGCCAACACGGAATTAAATCTTGTTTTTCAGTGTAGAGGTAGATTTTCAATTCTGGTGGACTCCAAAAACTTGGCAAAACAGGAATGGAGCGAGAAAGGCGACAACTAAAAACTCTTGAGAGTTTAGAGTTAAGATCTATCTGAAGCATACCTTGATCTCCAAAAGGAACCCGTTCTATATGAACATTATCAGTGTGATCATTTGGATCGAAAATATTTAAATTTTTTCTCACTTTTAGCCAAGTTCTTCTCGATAGCATTCCTCAAATGAAAAATAAAACAGCCGCAGGCATTACTTACGCAGAAGAACCAAGGGTTTGCGAAATCACAACAGACTTGATACAACATAAAATGTAAAAAACTATAGGTGCTGAAATTCATCAAGGATTATGTTTAAAAAAGTATCATAGCTAACATAAAAACGAAAATACAAATCCTTAAAACGAAAGTGAACTCTGGAGGCAGTAGAAAACTGATAAGAATGAGATGAAGTAAATTTACAACCGTTTGCATTAAATTTATTGGGATCAATCTTCTCATTGAAGTGCCTATGATTCGATTTTTTTCTATAGTTTTCATATATATCAATCTCAAGAAAAAAATTAGTAAAGAAATTCTCCACTCTTCCCCTATCATGACTGAAAATTATTTTAACAAAAGATCAATATTCACAATTTTAACTTTGCTCTAATGATTATCTGGTATTTTTCTTACGTCAATAATTTTGATTCGATAGAGTTAAGTTGTTGAAATAGCAAACAACAAAATTACTACAGGCAAAATTTTTTGTAGGTAAAAATTGTGAGTGAATTATTAAAAAACTAAATTTCAGTTAATTTAACCTTTGCGATTTTAATTAGCTGAACTCTAGTGGCGGCAGTTCACTACTAAAAATCAGATGAAAAGTGCGCAGAAATTAGAGTATTTCTTAAATTTAAATTTCATTAGTAGTTTTGGTGGCATATAGTAGCCTCTAATGACAGCATTTGAAGCTCCCTTAGTGATTTTAGTTACTCCCTTCCTCTGACTGAAGCAGGTTATCATAGATTCAAGCTCCCATTAATCGTTGGAAAAGAATTCTTCGGACGATAGTCAGTTTTTTTTATGTCAATGAGTCAATTTAAGGTATAACTTGTTTGACGAAAATGTGAATTTCAACATCAGATTTCAAAAGGAAGGTCTCCTTCGATGTTTCAGTTATTCGTGTAATTTTTTTTTAATTGTTTTTGTGGTTTCGTGCTCAAATTCTCCTCTACGACTAATTTGCATTTATATAACACTTTTAATTTTTCTCATCTTAATTAAGTTCTCTGTATAACGCTACACCTGATTTTAAATTGTGTGATGATAAATTAAGATTTCTGAACGTTTCGCAGCAGTAGTTTTTTGAAGAGGTATTTTTGCTTTTGTGAATTCATCTCCTTTGTTGTTAAAATTTGTTTTTTTTTTCTGTATACTTTGACTACCAATTTAGAGCAGCTATTTCGGTAGTATTCTTGCTCTAGATTAGAATCACCCTGATTGTACAGAATACATATGAATTTGTAGTTCTCTAAAAAAACTTAAATGAAATAATTCTCCAAGAAACTATATTCAAACAATTGAAAATACCATTTGTTTATACCAATAAAAAATTTAAAAAAACAATTTGGCTAGACTTTAAAATTAACTCGATTGAAAGTTCAGGGTTATCTTCTTCACTTTTTCATTTTGCAGTTCTTTTTTGGGAAGTACTTTTTGTTATTGCCTTCATGTAAACTAATACATCAATAGTTCCGGTGTTTACCAAGGGGTACATAAAAATACAACATATTCTAAGCAGTTGAACATATATTTTGCGTTGCAACATTTATATTTCCTCTAGCCTTGATTGATTTTAGGCTTAAGTGTT
This sequence comes from Convolutriloba macropyga, assembly GCF_964194025.1. Taxonomy (NCBI): domain Eukaryota; kingdom Metazoa; phylum Xenacoelomorpha; order Acoela; family Convolutidae; genus Convolutriloba; species Convolutriloba macropyga. Next base: position 23,693,330 of record NC_134469.1, on the reverse strand, counting down.
TCACGCTCAAGGAAACTCCACAAAGAGGAAACAAGTAATCGTATTAGAGTTGCGTGACATTAATTTAGTTCAAATCACGTGGCCGTTATAACATTCGTGACTCAAACGAAGTCAGTGAGAAAAGCTGGCATTCGACGAAAACCTAGAAAGGGTTTCAGATGTAAGTTAGAATTTGAAGTAACCTTAACCGAGTCAGTTAACTCTGCTTGGAACATGTAATTTGTAAGATTTAATATTAAGAATTGCGGATAGAAAAAATGGCTTTGTAGAAATATGGCTTTTTAAAACTTACAAGTGACTCTTTCGTTTATTGTTACAATTATTGCAGAAGAAATTGTTACAATTATTGCTGACCTTCAAAATTTTCGTTGTTATTTGATGGAAATCATTTTGTTTACAGAACCACTGAATACCATAACCTCCATTTAATGTTGAACGAAAATTTCATAAAAAGTTCAAATAAAAATTGTTTCTCAAGCCAGTGAGTAAAGTCTGTTTCAGCTGTTGAAGTCTCATATTCTGATTATACGTCATCGCTGTAAGAATTGCGGGATGAAGAATTATAATTTGTATTTTGGTAATGCATCCTTCTTGTGTGTACTTATTTGGATCCCGTGACTAATACGGGGTTATTTGAAATAAATTGACGTACTCATTGGGGAATCAAAATGACGGATTAATATCGCCATATGAATAAACATTAATCATTTACCAACTATTATTAAATTGTTACGCTTTTACGGAATAGAAAAAGACAGAAAATGATGCTTAAATTTGCGTTACCAATTTTTGCTTTGTTGATTTTAAAATTAAACTATTTTCAAATTTGTAAATAAAAAATTTCGTTTCCAGTTGACAGAGATCTCTTCAGTCAGTGATCAAGTGTGGATACTTCTTTGTTTTCATTCTCAATGTGAACACTTCCGTTCGCTCTGAAACAATTCAAAGTTATTGTGAATTTTCCATCAACAATTGATAATACAGGCACCTTCAATTAATAAAAAAACTAAAATAATGTACATACTTGAATGAACATGTGTGTGGTTCTATTTTGTGAGATCAAATTAATTCAAAAATTGAATGCAACGTAGTTTCACCTTTAATTAGAAAAAAAACTCTGTGGTCTACGACGGCGGTTTCTAAAACCATATTGTTCAGGCCTTCATCCTTGGCTTTCGTCTTTCGGAGGTCTTTCAGAATGAGTTTGGAAGACCTTGAAACGTATAGTTCTTCTTTCCGATAGCAGATATTTGCAAGCAGTTGATTTGTCAAAAATCCAACTGTCGGCTAGCCAGAACAATGTGACCCTAATGCGAGAAAAAGTCATAATGATTAGATAAATTATTAACTCACACAATCAGTGGTCAGCTTTACTCATAAAAAAGGTAACATAATACGCGGGGACTCTTGCTTCTTAAATATCGGATCATAAATGTTCGTCTCTCCCATGAACCACGAAAACAACCAAATTCCACGCAAGCCATCAAATGATGAAAAAAATGAAGAAAAAAATAAAGAGAAATGGAGAACAGGGAAAAGAAAAAAAATGAGACATATAGAAAACAAAAATGTATTCAATTACTTTTCTTTTTTGTTGCAGCCAGTAAAATAAAATATAACCATGAGTAAAATATACTTGCAATAAAACATTACTTCAATTCAATCTAGTACAAATTTAAAAACATCACTCATTTTTGTTAGAAAAATCACATAACATAAATTTCTTCGAAATGTTTTCTTCCTAAAAATAAAGCTGCCACGTTACTAATCAGAGAAATTGTTTCATGCTGTGAGAACAAAAAAATCATTTAACGTCTTTTCCTAAACAAAGCAATAATTGTAACTTTTCCATTTTGTACGCATTGACGAACAATTGAATTCATTCCAAAATTAGTTTTGACAATCTGTCCTGTCTAATTTTGAATTTGTTGGAGCGTTATGTTGAAGACGCATATGCCTGTGAATCTTTTCACAATTTTCTGGTTTGAATAGTCATATAGAAATTTGATTAATGAGTCTTTTGCTATTATAAGCTCAGTTGATAGAATTCTTGTCTTCATTAGCAGATCTCCTGCTCTGTCATATTTTTGTCCTTTAAAAGCACACTTTAATTCAGCTGCTCATCAAAATTAAGGATCCTGTTGATTTGAATACCAAGATATCTGCCACTTTTTTGTGTGTCGGAAACTTCGTTTTTATTAGAAAATGATCTCAAATTGGAACTGATAATTCTTTTTGTTTATATTCAAGGTAAGTTTGTTCATCTCTATATATTCTTCTGTATTCTGCAAAACTTCCTAGACTTTTCCAAGTCCACAAAATAATTTTTGTGAATTTTACGATATAATTACGTTAAATCTTACAATTAATCTCAGGTGTGAAACTTCTTTGCATGCATTTTCTGCACTGGATTTGCTCTTGGCATTCGGTAAATTTCATGATTCTTTGCATATAAAAATTTACTTACACAGTAGAAAATTACTAGATTCTTTCACTTGATAACTTTTGCGTTGAAAAAAAATATTTTGCTCATTCAAGAAACAAAAAGATCCAGAAAATGCAGTTGACTAACCTTGATCATCATCTTCAGCTTTGTTCATGCGTTTCAGTCTCTCTTGGAGTTCTTGGATCACACTCTCGGGAAGTTGATTCTCCTCGTGACTTGCCTTCCCATTCGGGACAACATGAGCTCCATAATCATGCATAAGATTCATCTCTCTACCATTGGAATGCTGATTCTGTTGATGCTGTGCCTCGTCAACAATCTTGGACGCCCGTTTGTTCTTACTAATCTTAAACAGGCCCGGCTTTTGGGATGGGTTTTGGGCAACTTCGGGAGGGGGTGCTGGTATGGGAACTTGATTGCCATGACGATCGTTGGGGTGTGACACTGAACTGTGTCGTACAATTTGGTCGGGTTCTGAGGTTCCGGGTTGTCCCACGATCTCTGAAGTTGGACGTCGAGTAATCTGTTTGTGATTGGCGTGTTTTACGAGGCCTTGATGCCAGTTTTGGTATTCCAGTTGGAAAGCGCGGGATATTGCAGTGACAAAGGATTCAGCCTGTGGAATACTGTCGCACAGGAAGGTGAAAACGCCAACCTTGTCGGTGAAGCCGTTGCGTCTCTTGCCAGCTACACAGAGGAAGCACACTTTGCGGTGCTTAGGGTCAACTCCCGTCACTTGCATGAAGTGCGTCGGAATCCTCATCGAGTTCTGAAACAAGCGAGTAATTTAAAAATGGGAGTCTTAGAGTCGAGTCCTTCCAATAACAACACCCCCCCCCCCCCCCCCCCCCCGAATAAGCATAGTCATCATATATGGCATAGTCTCCCGATTACCGTAAAGAGAGGAAAGCATATGAAACAACATCTCCCGAGACAAGATTCAAACTTTTGATTCGAATTAGATTTTTATTTGAAAACTGCAACACGAAACTGAAGAACGATTTTTGATAACCACGCAAATTGTAATTACCATAAACAAACCATAGTAGGGGCTATAATTTCACGGGAGCAATAATGGGGAAAATACTAAATCGGTAGACCCGATACCGTAAATATACAAGTATGGGGTCTTGGGCAACCCCAGACGAGCTCCAGAGTTCCAAACTCCAAAAGCGCTTCATGGCAAAGCAATGCATGTTTCCTTTTCTGGATTTTGATCTTCAAAATAAGGGATGTACGTTTTTGTTGTACCTGTTGTGTCTCTTGTGGGAAGTATATCTCCACACTGTGAACAAATACTTTGGCCATGCACTTCCTCCTCCTCTTGTCGTCCTTCTTGGCCTTTGAGATGATAGACTGGGTGGCCTCGTGGCAGTGCTTCAAGTGAGCACTCTTCGCCTCCTCCACCCCAATGTAAAACACATCAAAGTTGCTACTCGTCTCCTTAACAATCAATTATCACTCAATGCGCGCTTGCAGGTTTTAACTCAATTATCACTCAATGCGCGCTTGCAGGTTACCGCAAATCTTCAGCGACCATTTTACCAAATCAGAAGTTTCGTGTTGTTCGGAGACTACAGTTTAAATTATTCTCTTAAAAAAACATTTAACAAAGTTTTTTTCCAATAATGGGTAACAGATAGTAAACAAAAGTCAACCAAATTGAATCAAAGATAAAAATGAATCACTTATTGATCTTTGCTTAATAAAAGGAAATCAGATTTTTGATACAATAATATCTGAGCAAATGTTTGGGAAAAAAAACTATTTTTCAATGGTAATTATTTCATCTTTCGAAGTTGATAATGTAAAAAAGCACAATTCATTTACTGAGATGGCAGAAATATATCAAGAGCTGAAATATATAAAAGAATTGCATCGTCCTATTGGAGACAATTGTATCAACAAAACAATGCAAATTCCACATTTCAAATGTTTTCAGAACTGTTTGAAATTGTTTTGAACAACATAGCTAAAAAAAGTGAGAACCAACGACAAGTCCAAACAAAAAAGTGGATATTTTAAGAGTTTTTGAATCTTAGGAATATCAAATTTTTAATATTGGAATGAAAATGCAGATACTTTAGCATGGAGCAAATCAAACTATTAAGAAAAGTCACAAGTTGATAGCTGAAAAAAATTGACTGTACTCAGAAAATGTACCAAATTCTTCGTGAAACAAATAAAAAAACAAAAATTTGTGAGAACAAAACTAAAAACAGAGGTTAAATAAACAACGTTTCCAAAACTCTGAAGAGATATATTATTTTATAAGGAAAAAGGAAAGTCGCTAAACATTAAAATATGTTTTTCCAGGTTACGTTTGTAACAAAGTGTGATAGGAAATGTTGAATTACAGATTTGCGTTTACATTGAATCATATATTTTTCAGACTTATGATGAAAAAAGAGTTATATGATGTTAATGCTAGATTGCCACAGAAAGAAGCGTCGGATCTTAGAGACATTCCCGCATTGTCCTGCAAAAAAGTAAAAATTTATTTTTACAGTTTGCAATTACCAGAATTGCTGACTGTCAGACAAAAACCAGCAGTTTTTCCTGAACTCTGATACTTATTTAAAAGACAAAATATTGCTATTGAACAGAAGCTATAGTTTTTTTAACCAAACAGCACAATTGCACCATGAAGCACTTCATTTTAAAACGGAATAATAATAAAACCGAAAATTTGTTTGTCATTATCTGGACATATTCCTTGCCAATAATTAAAATTTGATACAAAATTAAACGAAATAATGAAAAAAAGTGCTACTAGATCAATCTGAATAAAAAGTCTAATACCGTTAAAATCATGAAATGTACTTTTTATTCAGTTTTCATGTCACTTATCAATTCAATTGCTGTTTGATTTCTACTGTTTTCCAGCTTCACCACCTAAGAGAATAAATAAAAAAATAGGATATAAGGGTTTGCTGTGTACGAAGAAGAATTTACAGCTCAAAAGATCTCTAATGAGATATAATTTGACCTGCTGAACTTTTAATTGAAAAATTCTCTTCAATTTTTTTTACAATTAAACCCAAAAATCAAAGCAGTGAAAATGTCAAATACGTTTTTCAAAATCTTGGGAAGATATGAGAAGAAAGAAAATGATTAAATTGTCCGGTCTGGAAAAATTGGAACAACCAGTGGAATTCCGGAAAAAAGGCAAAAAATTCAAAGAAAAAATAGTGAACTGGTCAGATCACATGAACGCGTTCCGTTAGATGGACGGATAAAAAGTTTTAGAACTTATTTCAACTCTTTGAACAAGAAAATAACGTTTCAGATGACTATGAAGTTGTTCTCAAATGTAACTGTTCAACCAAATTTTTTGTTTTTGTTAAAAAAAATTAAAAATACATATTATAGATAAATTTAGACAAAATAATACAACGATACCTAGTATTTTCATACATAATAACAATTCCGCCAAAAGATATTTATTTTTATGGACTCTGTTTAACTCAATCATGAACCTAGACTTTTGGGAAACAGCATTTTAACCTCCGATTGGAGCAGACAATTGAAAAAATCACTTTAAATTAGCAAACGGGTCGAAAGAAAACTTGATACCGTACTGGAAAACAATCCTGACAAGCCTGACATCGTGAGATCGTCACCTGAGCTCATCTACGCTCTGAACGTTACACGGTCAAATACAAACACAGATCAAGAGAGAAAATAAACGCATACACTACTGTTACTCAGAACACCAAGCAAGTACTTCATCACACTTCATCCGCTAAAATAAGCTCAGTCGATCAAGTGTGAGTTCGATTACAATTGAAAATCAAAATTCGAGTAGATTTAACAGTACGACTAAGAAACGAAGGAAAAAAGTGCTGAAACTCTGCATTGAAATAGGCCGCCATCCATCGTCCAATTTTTTTCGTCATTTAGTGAAGCATGATGATCAAAAAGACCGACCACTTGAACAACAAGTCTAAATATTCTAAATGGTAAAACAGGACACCAAATGATGCTCGACACATGCATCGCATGTACATTTGTTACCCATGAAATTGAAGAAAAACCCAAAAATTGCACTACTGCTAAATACATTGAGCACGCACTGCAAAACTTACAACCATTTGCTCATTTTCAAAGGATTACGTCAAGACAAGGGAAATGATTAAATCCCGTCATAAGAGTGATTAAAAACATCATAAAGCATATAGTTTAGTTGGAAAATAGGATACGTTTAATACTTGGACGTGTTCTCTCTTCACCACTTGGCTTATTGATCCAACAAAAATCACGAAAATTAAATTAATAAATAATATACTTATTTGCCGCCTAAATAAAAAAATTGCAACTGAAGTTCTTGGTCTCAAAAGTGGAACAGGTAAAACAACGAATTCGAAAATTCACGCAAAATATCAGGCACGTCACCACGATAGAAGAGAAATATTCAGACTACAGTCCAGAAATCAGGAAAATAGATCAAGGAGAGGAAAATTCTTTTTCTCTTCCTTTTCCAGCATTGTATTAACAGTTAACCAGAACTACTCCATCAAACTAGCAACAGACTCAAAAATACGTTTCAGAGTATTACAATATCCTTTTCACCGATGCAAAATACGCAAAGGTTCAACTAATTTTTATCCCATTACTGCATTTCACTGCAACTTTATTATAGTTAATGGAGAAATAAGAGGCACATATTGCTTATTGTTCCGACCCCTCTTGAGGGGGGAGGAACTATATACTCAAATGGGTTTTTTACAATTCAAAGAATTTGAATTCTATTGGGGCGCTGTCTTTTTACGACTCGAAGAGGAGTATTGGAGAAGTCCTTTTTTTAAAATCAATTTTAGTGGAGTGATTTTTGAAGCGGGAAATGAAACGCGTGAAAAAATTTGGAGTGATTTTGCTGCTGAACAGCAAAAAAGAAGAGCGGAGCGAAAAGAGTGGTTTTTGTTCATACCGCTGTTTTTGAGAGAGCGAGAAATTGATGTGTGAAAAAATTTTCTCTAAGCGAGCGAAATTTTTTTGTTCACGTGCGGCATTTTGAAGCAGTTTTTTATCATTTGTTTTCGTTAAGAGGTTTGGTTATGATTTTGTTTCAATTTTACGCTGGTTTTGGTAGTGGTTTGACGGTTTCTGGAAATCCATATGAATTTTACGATAATTCGGTGGTTTTCAATGTATTTTGCTGATTTTCGGGCTACTTTTTGCGTTTTTTTGACGATTATTTTGTTTTACTGGCTCAAATGGGTATTGAAAAAACACTTCCTACTTGAGCAATATTATGATAACAATTGGTTACAGTTTTGTGCGTAAGAATCATTTTTTAATTGAGAAATATGACAAAAAAATTGCAAAAATTGGAACTATTTTTCTTAATTTTTTTGCAGTTTTTCGTTTTTTTCTGTTTTTAGCCAAAATTTCTTTGCCTTCTATGAATTGCCTATTGTTTTTGTGAGCATCTGGATACCCTATTGGCTGAAGGGAATTTTTCTTTGGATTTATATGTTTTTTGAAATCTTAAAAAATAGTAACTTTTTCCAGTTTTTAAGTGAAAGTTGTTTTTGAGCTTTTTTTCATAATTTAGCCTCAAGTTTTTTTTGAAAATTCACATAAGTGGTTTTTCTAAGTACTAGTTCGTTTGATGAAGTTATTTTGGCAGCGATAGTTTTTTTCGGGATCTCAATTTATAACAAAATTTGATCAGATTTTTTTTTATCAAATTTTAACAGATTTGATTTTAGTGTTTTTACTTTTTTGTTTCATGACTTTGTTTCAAGATGATTATAAATTAGTGAGGGCACGTTTTGTTTGATGAGTAGTTGGATGGCGTTTAAATGGATTTTCACTTCGAGTCGTTTCCGGAATTCTTCCGGCTATGTTTTTTTTTAAGATCTGTTCACATATTTTCGTGATTTTTGAAGTCAAATTGGAGTAGTGATTTTGGTCACGCCAAAACAGGAAATGGAGCGAAAAGCGAGTGGTTTTGCGGCGTGAATTTTTTTCGCTCTAATTTTAAAGTAGAGTGAGAAAACGGTGTTTGAACAAAACTTCGGTTTCTCGGTAGTGGTTTTTTTTTCACCTGCAGTTATTTCACTCTCATTTTTACTGTTTTTTTTTCGATTTTTTGGATTGGAATTTTTTCTAAATAGTTTTCCCAATCCATTCAAAGCTCATTCTAGGCCTAGTTTTTTGTTTGAATTAAATTGTCATTTCTCGCTAGTGGTTTTTTTGTTCACATGCGGCATTTTGACATTGATTTTCTGTTTATTTCTTATTTTTTTGTTCTGATTTTTTTTAAATGCTTTTCTGAATTCACTCATAGTCCAATATAGGTCTAGTTTTTCTGTTTACTCAATAAAAATTCTTTGAATTGTGCGTCAGGACTTGTCCTGCTATGTTTTTTTTTGTTCAGTCAATTTTCGCCGATCGATATATTCATCGTAGAGAGTTGAGACTGGTACCATTAGAAAGCTCGTCCAGCGTAGAATATGGAATTAAAAAGATTTTTTTAATATTAGTTTTCTACACTGAGTTATCGAGGTTTAAACTTTTGAAAAAAGTAGAGTGAATTCACGTTGTTTTATTCACATTTTCCGAAATTTTTGCCTAATTTTTCGTCAATTTTGCTAAAATTTGATGAAATTTTTAAGAATAGTTTCGTAAATTTTATTTTTAAGGACAAACAAGCCCTGTTGATTATTCTGATTGAGTTTTTTGGTAAAACATTTCAAAATAAACATTTCAAAATTTCATAAACATTTCAAAATTCTGCCTTTTTCATCAAAAACAGCACGAAATAAGCTACTTTAATCCACTTTGATAAAAGTTGCCGGCACTACACCCCAAAACAACACTAACACAATCTTTGTAGACTCACAAGGGGGCTAATCCCACTTCAACTTCCGCTGGGAGTACTCTGTAATTCAAACTTTGCCGTTTTTTGCTAGCTTTACTCGTATTTTATGAAAAATGCAGAATTTTTTTTTGAGTTTTTAACTAACAAATTATCTATATCTACAAAATTCGAAAAATCAATAGTTCCTAACGGACAATAAGCATTAGCAGGGCTAATGTTTGGTCATTCTTTGACTCTTACAATCCAAAAAGAATTCGGATTGCAATCAGTCGGTCTTTTTTTGAAAAAAGACCTTTTTTTAATTATAAAGAACAGAACATATCAAATGAAAGCTCAGGAGTGATAGGACCAATTGGCTTCCTAAACAGCTCCAAACTAATGCATTTAGTTGTTTACTTGAAAGTTTAGGATTGTTTCAACTTTTAAAAATAATTGATTTTTAAATAAATAATGGCTTAATGACATTTTCCTCCATTTTTTTCTTAATTTGGTCAACTTGCTGCTTAGTGTTAGCAAAGAAAGAATGCTTCTTCATTCTAATGAATTGAGACCTGGTCTCGGTTGCGTTTTTAAGCCTAAAGTTATTGTTTTCTGGCTTTGATACTACTAGATTTCATATTTTTTGTTTTCAGAAATTTGCGAGTTTTTCAGGTTTTCCAGTCACATTATCACATTACTGACAGTTCTTATGTCACATTGCTAGCGTTCAAAACGAAAAACAATTGAACATATTAAAATCATTATAGATATAGATCATCTTTTTAACGGCCTCGACACTTCTTTCTTCAAGAAATTAAGTCAATTTTTTATTTTTGTTTTCAACTGTCTTTTTTACTTTGTCATTTCAGTTGTATGAAATTTCCTGTATAGTGATAGGTTCCAATGGCTTTTTATGGAAGAATAGACCAGGCATTATTCTGATATTAGTAGATAGCTGATGCCTTTCATGACTTGGAAAACAATCGTTTTCCAAAACTAAAAATAAAAAATTTTTTAACTTCGCAAGTTTGTTCTTTTTATTTTTCTTTTGGTACCTAATCTCGTTAATTACAGGTCAAATATGACATTATGGGTGTCAAAGGAAGGTGTCAAAAGGGATTGATATCCCAAAATCTGTTTTTTAAAGAATGCGTTATGACGTTACTGACTTCGACACCGGTTTTGTAAAAAAAAAACTAATTTGATTTTTGTCATGTTTGTCCTTCTTTTTTAGACGCACGAGAGATTCTGTATAATTGCAAGTCTCAGAGAATTCCTTTGGATGAATAAACGACCCTGTTGAATTGTTTCATTTTTAATTAATGTTTTTCATGACCTTGGGCATAATTTTGTTTCGGAAAAAAAATTTATTACAAATTTTTGCCCTTTTCTCTTTCTTGTCTACTGTTACCTAGTCTCACTAATAAATGGCCAAATACTGCGTTATTGGTGTTTGAAGAAGACGCAAACGAATATATTTTGAGGGCCGAAATTTGGCTTGACGGTTTTGACAGCGATTTCTGGTAAGTTTCAATTGAATTTTTGTTTGTTGTTTTTTGTTGTTCTTTTTAGCCGCTTAAAGAAATGAATAAGGACAGTTCCTGATGCCCTTCTATAGAAGCATTGGCAATTGTAAAACTTTGGGATATTATGCTTGATTTCTAATGGTTTTAATTACTTTCAAGTTAATTGTTTAAAAAAAATCAATTTTTTTTTAACTTCACTGTTTTTGTTCTTTTTTGTCTAATTGTTACCAAACCTTTTTATGGACTGGTGCATATCTTTTCTGGTGATTCCTAAGTTTTTTGTTTAGTTTTAGGTTCATCTGACGGTATGTTGATTTTGTTAATAAATTTTGTTTTTTAAAACGGACAAAAAGTTTTTGATGTAATTATTGTTTGTTGTTGTTGATTTTGCTGTTCGTCTTGACTCGCTTTCTTAATATTGGCATATCATAGCAATTTAATGCTTCAATTTTACTCCGCTAGGTTATTTGCTTTGGAGGCTATCTTATCGTTCATACACAATTTTTTTGATTACTTGTGCTTTTTGGGTTTTTTGTATTCCCAAAAAATAAATTTTGGGTTTTCTATCTGTTCCTCATTTGGTAGACAATTATGCCAAAATTGTGGATGGGCGGGGTCGAAATTTTATGTGCCATCGCACATTGCTGAGCCGCCTTGTAGTGGGCCTTTATGGTCAAAGTGATATGTGTGCCAGATTCCAAAAACCATGGACTAGATACTAAGTGGCCTGATTATTTCAGGCTGTATTTTTAACGTTACATTAACTGAGTCGAGAAAGTCAAGAAGACAATCGCAAATTGGTAGATCAAAAGGCCACGGCGCAAAAAATGATGCACTTTGGGCATCTAGTTTTACTGAAGTAAGAATTCAAAACCAGGTATTTCAAAAGGAGCTCTGATTCTAGCCTTGATTTTGCCAGAAACATCAAAGCATCGTCAATCAACTTAGAATATGTATATCATCTCGCAAAATTTGTTTCCGAGTCAGCGAAAATACATCAATCCTTATGACCCAATTTTAAAAAAAGTCCCAGAAAAATATATGGACTCAAACGCATGAGCAGATTTCCGAGCAATTAAAGAAGGAACTGCTAATGTAACACAGAAGAGCCATTTTCATTCAAACCCTGAATTTCGCAAAGCCAGCATTTAGCGGTTTAGCAGCAGCATTAGAACGGTTAAAGGGACTGGAAAACGTTGGCTTTTGCGTCTTGTTTTCTAAAAACTAAATAAAAAAGTGTATCATTAAAGCGTGTTTTTGTCGTCTCTATTGAATTTTTCAAAAATTGGTTGTGGGCCAAGCAAAGTATCCGATATAATGTTTTTTTTCGCCAACAGAGCAAGTTTGTACTGCGCCCTCCACTTTCTCACTCTGAGGGCATCTGTTGTTGGTTTGTCCCAAAAGGCACCAACCCCCAGCGATAATCCTTTGGTGTTTGCTGACTTCGCCATATCGTACGTCACTGGAATTGCGTACTGATTTCCTATTCCGAGTGCGCGAGAGAAATTTCAATGCGGAGAATGCCTAGCAAAATACGATTTGCTTTTCAAGCATCGCTTTGAAAAGGAGTTTTATGAAGACTTGCTATTAATTCAGCAATTTGACAAGCGCGAATTGCGAAACTCAAGAGAATGAAATGCTGATTTACTAGACACATAAACAACAGATAGTCAGACAATCATTCCAACAAAGAAGGAAGTTGACATTATGTGAACAAGTAATAATAACACAAGAAAAAGGTCTAGGTTTTAGAAGGTAAAGCTAAATGGTATTCATTGAACTCTATTATGACTACAAAAAAAGAACTCGAATAAATTATTATATGACAAAGGTCAAGGATAATATTGAAGGAGTTGTTCAAAAATTATTTTGAGTTAAATTAAACAAGATGTCAAAGAAACATAATGAATTTTCCAAATCTAAAACAAATTTTCATCAAATTAAATAACTAATAATGCGTGGTTCTCTATTGCTTGTTATTTTTAAATGCATTCTATTGTTTATTTTAAAAAATGCATTTTTCTAAAGCGGCGGGTTTAAATTTTCAACAGTTAATTTTAAAAAAATTTTCTGTTTGACCTATCAAACCTCTTCTAAAAACAATGACTGGTGCTTATGAAGTCTATCAACTTAAGTGGAAAAGAAATATGAAAAATAACTTTTTTTTCAATAATTGTGAACTGAAAAAATTCTGATACAAAAACAAAATTTCTATTATAAGAATGATGCAATAGTTATTTCAATAAAATCTGAATTTTTCAAGTTAGCTGTGCTTACCAAAACCATATTTGTGAATTCTTGTATGTGACCATTAAATCAAAATTCCATTGATAGGTTTCAATCGGTATCAGATATAATTTGTGCCAAACTATTTATTATTGGTAGAATTGGTAAAGATGAGCTGACAAATAATTTGTTCCAAGATAAACTTTGGTCTGAACAATATTTTTATGTCCTTCTTCAAGAAAAAAATGCCGTGTGCAACTAAAATTAAGCGCTCTTTGATATATGTCAAAACAATGAAGACAAAACTAACCAGACTAAAACAAATAAGTTTTATTTGTATTATGATGCGGAGAAGAAAAACTTATATCGTTGTACTTTGCCTCATATATGGGAAGCGAGGACAAAAAATTAACTAGAACAAATTATGTGTCGATGAAGATTATCAACAAAGCGTATTATAGAGATGTTTTACTTACTGTAGCAGCCATATTATGAAGTTGTTTCTGGGTCCTTGGCTAATTATAATTAGGTAACACTGAGAGTAAAAACTGTACCATCATAATATGCAGTACCATCTTAGTACTATAGTGTACTCTCTGAATAAAAATTGCTTACGTATTACATAATTGAAAGCATAAACTTCAAACAGTCGATGAACAATAATTCAAATTAACTACCAATCAAATTAATATCGTGCCTTTTGATACCTGGCTGTGATAAATGATATGTACTAAGCTTTTCTCCGAGATTATTGTATTAGTCGGTATCAGACATTCGCTATTGGTAAAGATTATGTTTTATTATAACCGCAGCAAATTTTAAAAAAAATTGGCATCATTTAAAAATTAATTTTGACTCCTACAGAGCAAGATGAATTTTGTTGACCTCTGGCTATTATATTTATACTGTGCTGTATAATATGGCGTGTCTGTTGTAAAGATTCAAACATAGTAATAAATAGTTAAAATGTAATTGAAAAATTTTGCATACGTAAAAACGTTTTGCTAAAGCGCTTTATTGTGGACTTCAGTGTCCGTGGTAAGAGCACACATAAACATACAAACATGCAAAGCAAAATGTATGGTATTTTTGCGAGAAGAGTACAGTGATAAACAAAGCTAGATTCTTTCAGGTCTAATAAAATTGTAATCCCCTTTTTCAAAAGACATGATAGCTTTGAAACGCAAAACCGGTTATAAAAACAAACCAAAAAAAGACAAAAGGATGTCTTCAAGCATTGGAAAGAAAGAATGATGAAAGAGAGAATTCATGGCAGAAAATGATTAAATTCAAACTAATCTTCAATTTGTTCCGACTATTGACTGATTGAAATTTTCAGAGATAAATTATGAAAACTACAGTAACGTAATATAAAACAGTGAAGTAGCTGAAAAGAAATGATTATAATATTACAAAAGTAATACAATGATCTTCAGTTTCGGCCACGAAACCTGATAAAAAATTACCCGACAGTTTAATTTGAATAGCTTTCCGGATCACGCTAACATATGTCAATTCTGTATTTTATTGTTGCTATACTCTGATCATGTCATTTTTCACTATATCAAATATTGAGACATGACGGATCGCAACTGACATACTAAGGAATTAGGGTCTGGGCTGTTGAATTCTAATTGCAGATCGGGGAGGGGGCACCGACGGAAAATATCCCTAATTGCATCAGGAAAAAGGAGACAAATAAATTAATTGAACAAAAAAGTCCCCGACTAGAAAAAGGTTTCATGGCAGCCTGATGGCCTTCAGAGATGCTCCTAGGGGGAAATGTATATTAAATTTTTTATATTCATTGACAGTTACCATTGTTTAAAGAAGTTATTACAAATACAACTAGCAAAATATTTTTCAATGGGTTTTTACGACCAATTTGGTTTTAGGAACATTTGGCTCACCGGGCGTTTAGCCGTCGGGGAAGAAATAAGAAAACTAGTCTCTAGCTTAAATCTTATTGGTCCACAAATCTAGTTAAAAAATCACTGATTCGGCAAATCATTACAACTGGTGCGCGGCCGATTTATGTCGGCTTAATTTATCTTTTGTTGTTGCCGGTTAAACTCCCTGTTGGCTACTTCTTCTCGCTTAATAATATACCTCATAACTGCTCCATCAAAAAAACAGTAACCAAGTTTTATTTCAAAGGGATAATAATAATACGTTATTTTGTGACACAGTACGCGTTTTAAGAATACATAAGAAGGATGTCAGAGTGAAGTATGAAGAAATGCATCCGTCTTTTTGTCACGTGATTAAATTTTAGATCCATTGTTTGTTCAAATCTATAAAGGGAATACAGCGTGCTACCATGGAATTGTGTTTCCACCAGTAAGGAGCTCGCTTGCTTCAGACATTTAGGAACGTCAAAAAGAACGCAAACATTCGAACAGATCTGTGATCTAAAATACCAAGCAATTTAAGGAAATGTTTGGTTTCTATATTTCAGAGCATCGTGAGACCATTTCTTCAACCACTGATGAAAAATAAATTACCTCAGAACACCCAGGGCCCAATTTTTTCTATAAAATAAAAAGCTTATCAGCTTTGGATAGACAGAACAGCCAATTAAGCATTCGCGTACAATTTTACTGTTAATATTGGCCACTAATCATGGTTTCAAGTTTTTATCACATTGACCATCTACCCAGCTTGAGGTCCCAGACGGAATCTAGCATGTTCAGACCGAAGTCTGGCAACATCAAAAAACGCATGAAAGTCTGAACATGAACGCACAAAAGTCTGGACACGAAGGCACTAATTTTTTCAGCCTTGTTAAGATGACTAATATCTATCAGACGACTTATAGCACTCTTAGTCCAGAGTACCCACTCACGTAGCCTTCAAAGCTCAGTGACGAAACTCACATGAATTCAAAATAAATAGCAATATGTCGAAAGCGAAAAGAGTTGGACTCAGTCTTTTGCGCTATGTTTAAAACTTTTATTTCTTGTGTTACAGACTGTAGCTGTAGATTTAAAAAAATAAATTCATACCCTACAGGCCATTGTTTGTCATATATAGCCAAAAGATTTTTTGCAAGGATTTTTTTAATTTGCGGAAAACATTTTCAAAACATTTTCAACCAGTTAATGATTTTGAGGATGTACACATAAAATGCATAAAATATGTTAATTTCAAGTATGTAAGCAGTTTTTCGAGTATGTGCTAATGCAGTTTTTCGGACTTTGAACGCACAAAAGTCTGGAAATGGACGCCCAAAGCGTTGTGAAGGCACGAAAGTCTGGTGAACGCACTAAAGCCTGGACATGAAGGCACGAAAGTCTGGTGAACGCATGAAAGTCTGGCGAACCCACAAAAGTCTGGACAACATATTTCCGTCTGGGACGGTATGGACATACCAGTTTCGGTCCGGCACCTCAACTTGTGAAGAAACTTGTGAAATATAATTTTTCGACAGACAAATCTAGAACTTTTCTATGCATTCTGAAAAATAAGAGTCGTACCAATTGAAAGATCATAACGTGTCAAAGTGAAATCACAACGCACTCTCACACAAACACAAAACCACCACAATGATTTCCAATATCACCAACGACCAAAATTGTGTTTACAACTGAAAAAAAATTTTGTAGACGCGTCATCAATCCAGTCTGTTTCGATTGCGCTCCTTTTAATATAATTAGGCAAATTTGGATTGTATTCTTTTTTTGATATTCTGTTCTTTCTGTAAGATGTTTTCTCACTATTTTCAACGACTTCAGCTAAAATAGAATCAGCAGTTTGAACCCAAATGAGATAGATTGCTAATGAGTCGATACGCACGCTTTAATAATCCTATGATGGCTGCTTCAGAGTAAGTTGCAGAGAAAGCATATACGAGCACATGGCGGCTCGTTAATATGCGTTCGCAATTGATGTTCCGACTCGAGTTCATCTACATTTTTGACTTAATTGTCAACCAAAGGAAGAGATAACAAAAATAGATATTTGAGTCTAAAAAGTCGTTTTACAACCAAACTACTAAATGATTACATAATGGCATGCGTTGTTACAACGCTCACCAGATCTGCCATTAAAATAACTACGAGAAAAAACAACAAAGAAAAAAATAAGCAAATCCAAAAATTTCACGGCAGAAACCCTTATATCTAAATTTCAAAACACCTAGTAAAAACGTCAAAATGCAATCAGATAAAACTTTACCAAAAAGTTTTCACCTAACCCTACAGCAGCTGCATGTTTTCTTTAATGAAAATAGGTAACAAGTCGACAAAAAGAAAAAAATGAGGTTCAAATCAAAAGTGAATCAACACTTTTTAAACGCAATAATTTCAAAAGTCTAAAAAATTTTTAGCTTCTAACAAAAAATCTTGATAAATTTACAAAAGGTTATTATAAAACCAATGAGACCTCTCTTTGGTTCAGACTAAGCCATATGAACGGACAGAAAATCCCAAAAAAATACGAACAATTTGCAAAACACAAATTATTGAAGCCATTAAAATCATTAGCTATTATCTGAAAATTAGGTATTTTTGGATCTATTCTGTTTCGGCCCACCCAGCCTAGTTAGAATAAGTCTTTTATGACGCTAAGGTGCACGTGCTATTTTTTACATAGTAAAGTGCTATATGACAACATATAATTTGTAATTGGAGGTCATAAAAACACTTGGGAGGGCCTAAACGGAATAGATCCGTTTTTTTATATCAGTTTTTTTATATCTTTATTCAGCTCAATTTATCCTGAAAGAATAAATAAGTTCAATTGGGCCACATTTGAAAATAATTGGGTTCTGTTATTATCTGAATGTGCTGAAAGAAGAGAAAAAGATACACAAATAAATCACTCACAAAATGAAAACCCATATTGTCCACCAAACCATAAACTTTTCTCTGAAAAAATATCTATGATCCATTGAACGTCTTTTCTAAGCCAATGGGAACTATGAATAATAGGAAACTTTGATAAGATCTCAAAAGTAATCAAAATTACGAAACATAGTATCCGAAAGTTATTATAAAAAATTTGAAAACTCGTGTACCGAAGTCAAAAAAACCAATACTTAGAACACAAAGCCGCTAACTAGATAAATTTTTGTTGAAGTAGAAATAAAAGGCGTTCTCTTATTTTTGAGACTAGCTTACAGTTCACAAAAATAAGTGAAAGATTAATTAATGTTCAAAAAATTTTTTCAAAAAATTTTTTTAAAAATTTTAACAGACATTAAATTCAATAGATTTCAACGGAGGTCAACAACTTTGCTCAGTGATTGCTCGATGAGAGAACAAGTATGCTCCTCATGCATAGGTAACTAACAAGACATCACTATATGTCTTATGACTATGAAAAAAAACAACAATTACAAGCAAAAACCAAAAATTCTGTAGGAAAGTTCGAGAAGAAAGTGTTGAAGCCATTTAAACCATAAGTTTTAGTCTGAAAATTTTAGCTATTATTCATTGAAAATATCTTCTAAGCCAATTAGAGCTATTAATATTAGGAAAACAGGATAAAATTTCAAAAGGAACCGATAATTGGAAATGTCCAAAAATTAAAAAAAAATTGAGATCTTGTGGCATTGAAGTCATATAACCAATAGTTAGAAGATAAAACCGCTAATGAGATAAATTTTGGTTGCAGTAGGAACGAATGGGGGTCCTGTAATTACTGAGACTGACTTACAGTTCACAAAAAAAAGTTTATGATTGGTTGATATTAAAGAAAGATTTCAAAAATTTATTTTCAAAGTCTTAACAGTCATTAGTTGTCCCCTCAAAGCACTAGATAGGTTCACTTAATGCTCATTACAAAACCTATTACACTTTTAGTCAACCAATTTATGCCATAGGATTCCAAAATTTTAGTAAAACCACAAAAAAAAACAAAATTTCAAAAAAAAATTACGAAAAATGAGAAACGAATCCAAAAAAAACATGAGCGATTCTTTGGAAACTAAATTTTTGTTCATTGGGCTCCATTTGATTGTAAATGAGGTTTTTAATTAACGGAACCTCAATATGAAAAGTGACTAGTCTCTAGGTGACTTGAAAAACCAAAAAAAAATAATGCAAAATTTTCCAAAAAAAGAGCTCTCAAATAGAGTTCGAATTTTTTTGATAGTAAACTTCCCTATAGGACCACAACTAGTCTTTATATCGCCTTTCCTTCATTAAAAACACAAAATTGATATATTTTGTGGCGTGAAGTAAGATTTTGATATAAAATTTTCATAGAAAAAATGTTAATTCGAACAAAAATTCCGGTAAAAATGAACAAAAATTGGACCAATTATCC
The DNA here is from genome assembly GCF_964194025.1 of Convolutriloba macropyga. NCBI lineage: Eukaryota > Metazoa > Xenacoelomorpha > Acoela > Convolutidae > Convolutriloba > Convolutriloba macropyga. The sequence continues at coordinate 23,674,054 of NC_134469.1, read as the reverse complement.
CGTGTGCAGATGAAACTTTAAACCTAACTTTAACTCATCGAAAAAAAACGAAGTTCAAAAAAATCTTTTACAAGTGGGTTTGTACTGCCCATTTTGTCATAAAATTCATTCATTGCAAATAGTTTTTAGTTTGCACTTTTGGATAAAACTTTCTCAGCAATGGATTAAATCCATTTCTGTTTCTTCTTTCTATCATAGACTATGTTGGAAGTTTCTGCGCGAACTCAGACTCACACGAGCCGTCCCGTTTGAGTTTAAATGGAATAAATCAATCGGTTTTGAGTTTTAATTTTATAATGACCAACTGTCTAATTTTTTTGATGATCGTTGGTATTGTTTTTGAACAGCTGGATTAATTGCATTTGTGATGCATATGGGATCAGCATCTGGTTGAGATAAAAATATCACACAACCTGCAAACAATGACCTGGTCATCAACAAGATTGATTGCTAAATTCATTTAAAATGTCGCCACCGCTCTTCGACTCCTTGGCGGAAGAAGGTTGTTAAAAAAGTTTCTTGACTTTATTGCACAACAAAGCTGATATACGTTCTGATCACCTTGCCAGTTGAGCGTGCAGTGTCGCACAGCTTGGATTGTCGGATCACAGCCCAGGATGAAGTCCGCGACCCAAGACAGGCATTGGGAGCCGCGCATTCTTCCACTGTCTCTTCCATTGAAAAACATTTGTCTTAAATTGCGAAACTTTGAACAATTTCACTCTATTTAGCACATAAGCGCCCAATTTGAAATCATGTCATTTTTTTAGTCCTACCGTCTGATCATGGCCACTTTTCGTATTGAGCACACGTTCAGATAATCATTGCACATTTTCTTATTGTCCCACTTTCAATCTATAGTTGCAAAGCTTAGCATAGTCCAGCAGGGTCGAAACAAAAGCGCGTTTCGCCGAATTTTTGTGTGGTAGCTCGCGTTAATAGGAGCGAATTCGAGTCATGGTCAGTTTATCGTCTTGAATAAAAAATTATTTTTTTTTCTGATCAACCGCTCCAAATTTCCACCAGGTCACTTTGGACAAAATGAAGTAAGTGTCAACAATATGGAGCAAGTAATTTACTTTTTTCATAAAACGGTGTTTTTCATAAGCACCTTTAATTTTTAAGAACACTTTGCAGAAAATATTACTATATTGTTTTTTCTGCATGTTTTTAGTGCGGTTCCTGTGAATAGTGTTTTCTTGTCGTTATCTGAGTTTCTATCTGAAACAAGTTTACTGGCACAAGTCTGTTGTCAGCCTTGTCAAAATTGTTAAAAGTATTTCTTAGATGATTAAATTTGAAACAATTTGATCGCGTCAAAACAATCTCACAAATTTTGCCGATTTAAAGATCTAGCAAAACTAAACCAGAAAAACAGTTTGATTAATAACTGAATCATAATCAAAGTGAGAACCAACTGCACCTTGTAACGGCTCCTAATTGTTCTAAAAGAAAAATTGTTGCAACACTTTAACAGTTCGGTTAAAGTAAATATCAGTTCAATATCATTTATGACATAATTGTTACTCGTTTCTGATTGGTTAGTAGATTGAGTGATTTAGGCCAATAAGTACACAGTAAATTTCAAGTTGTTGCTTTAATTGCGATTTCCAGCATAGGCAAGGATGATTTGTAAGTACCATATGTCTAAAAATTATTGAATATGATTGTGAATAAATAACTAAGAGTTCACACATATAATATTTTAAGAACTTTAGCAAGAACCGGAAAGTGTAATAAAGAAGCATATTTGCACCAAAAAAGTGTTAATAGCCACACTTGTAGGTGAAATGCATTAATGATCTTTGTTTTAATAGATGGTTTAGGGTTTACCTTAACCAATTGCTAAGATCTTTGGATTCTCAGGGTTTTTATTTCAAAAAAGGGGTTAACTGGTTTTTCGTCCCAATATACACTTTTTTGAAAAAATTTTAGAAAGTTTGTGTTTTCGCTAAATCTATGCTCTTTAAATTCTAAGAGTCATTTAATGCTTTCCGATGATTCATGCTGCTGGTTAGAAGTTGTCTCAAACTTGCCAGCCCTGTTTTTGATATCTCAAACACTATCATAGAAAATTGGCACCAGTTTTATGACTGGCTTGTTAAGCACTTCATGTGCCATCTTTTGTTGTGCTGATCACACAACATCTTAATTGCAGTGAAATTTTTCAAGATCCGACTAACCTCATATTAGTAACGTTTATCAGAGTCGCCCACTAGCAATACAAATTTGCCTTCTTACAGATTTTCCACACGTTGCATATACCGGTTCGATCTCTGGATCCATTGCGGGAGTTATTCAGAATTTCACCATTTCATATCAAGTCACCATTTGTCAGAGACTTTTTGGTGGATTTTTTACAATCTTGATAGCGCTAGCTGGACGGTGTTTTTGCATTTTCGCTCTCCAATAAAAAGTGATTTGATGTGAGCGGTGTCAGAAGTTTTTGATGGTCGCTTACAGCTGCCGTTTGTCACGCGTTGAGGATCCGCTCTACCAGACTAATTGATGTGCTGAGTGCCCAATCGGTGAGGCTATGGTGATCCAAAGTTGCAAAAATGACTTTGTTGCATTTTGGAATTGGTTGTTTTTGTGTTCCACCAAAGCATGGCTCTCCAGGTGGGATCAATTTCCGAATCAAACCAAATAACTCGTTGCGATTAATTGCTGTCCCATTCGTTCATTAAAGCTTGCAGTTCCTTGGCTGCACCAACGCAGTTCGTGCCGTTTTCACTGATGAAAATTTTCGGGTAAGGATGAATCTTGCAGCTGAAGCTGAACAAGATTTTTTGTCCAAAAACTGTACTACGTGAAAGTTTACTGCCTGGCCGTTAGACAAGTGAAGAGGCAGCATCATCATTTCAGAGAACGCCGTAAAAACTTGATTAATTGGGTCCGAATTTATTTAACTCTGGTATTTGTGAATGGGAGTAAACGTCCATCAACATGCCTTTGGGTAGCGTCCGCGAAGTGTGAGTGAACTGGTTTGGCATCCCTGTGTATGCAATTGATTATTATCGACATAACTTCACTACTGCATTTTGCAATCCAATGATTTAGAATCCTTGTTTAAGAATGTTTCTCACATATTCTGTGCCATCATGGATGTTGGCATTATGTGCTCTCTCCAAAAGACTGTTTACCACTGAAATATTCACCGTAATAAAAAATGGGCGTTTTGCGTGTTAATCGAGATTCGAAAGCCTCACCTGACCATTAACTTGAATTGTTCCATCTTCTTCTTTGAATTGTGACCGCCCGCTGCCTTTTGTTGACTTTAATCAGCTTGTTGAATCTCTTCTGCTTTGAGGTTACCCCCCTTATTGTCTCCTGCTTGATACGAAAGAAAATGAAGTTCTTGTTTTTGCAGTTAATTAATATTTTTACGGATCTTTTGTTTGTTTTTGGGGTCACCCTTTTCTTTGTCTTGAAACTGATACGGCAGGCAAAAAAATTTTTGTTCAATCTTTTTTATTGTGTCCATTAAGCTGCTTGACCCTATCTAACTACTGTTGCAACATTACATTTAGCTCGTCCCACTTTGATATCGGTCACGTAGAACCACGACTCTCTTCAACTATCTGGAGCAATGCCTGCAACTTGAACCACAGAGATTACTTAAATTCTCCAATAGAAATTCCTTTGGTGCCATTATTCGTTGGGTTTTCGATACATATATCAAGTCTAAATTGACCCATTGAAAAGTTTTTCAGAACTAGGGCTACTCTGTTGGCGACAAACACTTGTTGTTTACTTTTTACTGACTCTAGCCGTAATAGCACTGTTCACAAATTTGTCCAATCATAGATTTTACCAATTTTCTCTCAGTATCTGCTTCCTGAGGTGAACTCCGTAAATAGCCCCTTAATGATCTGTTTTGTCAGATGCCTTTTAGGTGCTAGACAACATTTTACTGTTGCATAGGTCAGCTTTAACGTTGCTTCTTTCTGCAGTTAGGCCACGTTAGTCAAGGTTTCTTGGACGGAACTCACCTGTAATTTTATTAGTTCTCAAATTTGTGCATCTGTTTTTGAAATAGAGTTGGTTTATTAACAGTGTTCTTATTTCTCTCAATTCAGAGAATAAAACACTGAAAAGTTTTGTGTAATTTGTTGATAATTGTTTTTCCAAAGCTTGCTCCCTGGCTGCTCTAATGCTTCAAAGCAGAACCCGCATTCGTATCGTGAAGACTGATTAATTCTCCAATTGGTCGAACAAAAGATATATCAAATGCCAAGACAAAGATTAACTCTTTTCTTTTAGTTACTTTTGCTAAAATTTCTTGCTTAATTCCACGACCGCCAAGGAGGCTATGTAAGTCCTAAATCTAATCATGTTCAAAGATTCAGGAAGATTGTGGTTCAGCTTTGAATGTTTTGACTTCTTGGTCGATTGTTATCTGTTTCGTTATTCATTATCCACTTTGCGAGGATATTTTGAGATTTCATGGTAGATTTTGAGATTTTTGTAGGGTTTCATTTGCTTCTTAAGGGGCTTAAAATGTCCTGAGGGAGTTCCCTACATAGAATTTTCGCTTGGCAGTTCTGATGACACTTTCCTTGTTGCCTTTTTTATTTTTTTTTGTCTCAAATGTTATACAAATTATATTTTGGCTAGCAACTTCCTCAAATTGTCAAGTTTTCCCCCAAAACAACCTGTCATGTGTGCTCTTAATCTAGCATCATCTGCGCTAAATTTATCAACAGATGAATCACAATAACCGCTTGTAATCGCTCAGGATAGCAGTTTGAAGAAACATCGCTTCTTTTTTGGCTGATAATTTATTTGGTGTTTACTGAAACCAAAACTATTTCTGATTAGAGAATGAAGCAAATCTGGTTCCGATAAAAGATTTTTGTTTATGGCCAGGCCTCTATACCTTGCTTCTGCGTTGAACTCACTATTGACTTTTCCGGTTTATCTTGGTTAATGACAATAAATACCCTTGTATTTTCTCGCTGCTTTTATTCAAAACAAATTGTTCAGTTTTCCAATTATAACATATTAAGAGTTTGGTGTTAGTGATTCCTTGATAGCGCCCTGTTGGAGTCTCTTAAATTAAAAGTTTGAGTTATCTAATCACGGAGTGAAAGTCGTTTGGCATCTTAACCTTGTCTTGTCAACACATAAAACCATATAGGTATCTCTCTCAGCTGGATCGCGTTGTTCGCTCCAACGTCTTGGTTGCTTGTTGTTCGTATTTTGAATGACTGATGATGTCGCAGTATGAGGCGTTGGAATCAATTTTACTGCAGAATCCACTGCTTTTATTTTTTGTCATCTGCTGTGGCTGTCGCTGCTTTGAAGAGAGGTGCTTATTTCTCTCGTGGCAAACCACTTAGCGAATTTGTGACCTTACTGCTCTTAGGGCAGTGTCTTCCGATTTCTTGGAGTCTAATGGTTAATGAATATTGTAACAGTCTTTTCCGAAATAAGATAGACTCCACTTAGATTTTAGGTCTGATTGACAAGTTCCTTATATGTGGGTATCGGATTTTCCATTCCAGCAGATCCAAAATACGGCTACCTAGCCTTAATTTCTAATGAACATGAGCTGTAAAATTGTCAATGGTTTAGACTTCTCACGGGCTGAACAACTACTGGATGAAATGCTATGGCTGATAGACCACTATTTGAATCTTCACATACTGTGAATCACGGATCAATGCTACGGACAAAGAGAATTTTCTGCACTGAACTTGAGATTTAGACACAATTGACTTATCTACGAAAAAAATAGTATCCTTTTAAAAAAATTGCTAAATTATTAGTTTAATGTGTACTACAGGGAGTCCGCTTTGTCTGATGCATATTGCTACTGCAGTTGTAGCATCTAATAAACACGTTGTAATTTTGGAAATTCAATGTGCAGGAGTTTGTTGTGTTGTTTGCAATAACTGGACAAACGGCAAGCTCTAGTTTTGCAATCATTTAACCGATGACTAGGTTTCCAATAATTGAAACGTAGTCTGAAGTTTTGCAAATGTTTTGGTCGCCGGTTTAGTTTTGTCGATATTGTTGAATTTTAAAATGAGGTGCTTCAAATCTTTGAAAATACTTTCCCGGTTAGTTGCTTTTGGAAACTCTTCAGCGTTGGATGCGAAAGCAATATGTTATTGGTTTAATGGCTTTGAAACTTAGCGTTTATTTGATATAACCCGTTATCATGTATCAAAGCTGCTAATTCTGCCAGTATTTGAACACAATCAAGTTTCCTCCCACTATTTGATGATATTTCAGATAATTTAGCCATTGATATTTCGGCTGATGGGAAAATAATTGTAAAAATTAAGCATAGAACTCGCCCCAATTTCAAGACACATTTTTATCCGAACTGAGTTAAAAAGCTCTCTGTGTTTGTGTTCACTATTGAAATTTGAACACAGCGACTGGTATCATTGTGTCCTACTTGAAAAAGTGATAACATATCTTCTTCAGTTGAGCTCTAACTAAGAATCGGTCTGCCGAATTTTTTACGGAGAACATCTTAGGCATCATAATTTGATTTTGGGGAAATCGCAATTCACAATAATCTAGGTTTGTTGTTTTTGTCTAACCTATGAGGCTGAAGTTCAAATGTGTTTTCTCTAGGTAGCAATTAACTGCTTTTGAATGACAGGGAAATCAAAGAGTTCAGATTACCGGGGCAACTGGATCTGCAGAAATTTTGTTTAACATCACTTTTGTTCGGCCTCTGGTACCACTGCTAATTACTGGCTGACAATAATTTCGTTTGGCTCAATGAAGTTTGGCTCCGACTCTCGATTGATGTATATCTCTTAGGAAGATTGTGAGACTGTGATTTCTCAGCTTGTTGTTGAATGCTGACGGCCCTCGCTGTTGAAATTTCGTCCCTGGCAGCTTGGTTTGCGGGTGTGCCAATCTAATTGATTTTGGTAGTTTTGGTTTTCTGTGATTTTTCGGATCTCAAATTTGCTCTGAAAAATATCCTACTCCCAGATGAAACAACTAGGGGATACCTTTTGGGTAGGTGCACACACCTTTCTCACTTTTTATATTATGATATTTTGGATGGGAGACAAGTCAGTTTGACAATAGTGGCTGGCTATAAACAGACTGCCCGGCTGCTGACTTTGACAGTTCTGCTGTTTTTTTCTGTCTTTCGTCTGAATCCCACACTTTTCATATCATCTACCACTGATTCTGACGTAATTAGATGTCTTTTTGTTGTAGTTGTAGACAAGTAACTTTTAGATTTAAGTGCAAACGTTATTTTTCTTGTCTTTGACGTAGTTCATTTTATTGAGTTTCCTTTTCTAACTCACTCTGCCGCTCTTGCAGTTGTTGCTGGGTTTCAGTTTTTGCTCTTAGGTTTTTGAGCACTAATTCTACAACCTTTAGTTCTTTCGATGAACGTGAGTTGGCTATACTGGGTTCTTTTGTGCTTCGGGGCGTAGCAAAATGCGTGACAGAGAACTCAAAATTCTATCCAAAGTTTTCTGTCACTTCTTTTTTTGTTCCATATAGTGTTTTTTAACATTATTTTCAGCCGAAGAAAATGACACTCACGAAGTCTGATTCCCTACATCTCTCATACACGTGGTGTCCAGATTGCGTTTGAGTAGGTGGCAATTGTGAAATTTGTTTTAATTGAAAACCACGAACCATTCAGAAACAATATTTGGCTTTGTTGTTTGAATTTCGTGAAATGTGCATAAATTTTTGGTTTATGATTGTTTTTAATTTTTTGACGTTTCCCTGAAGTTTAGAGCACACTTTTCTACTAAAGTGTAAAGTCGCAGTGTCTTGATAACAATGTCAATACGATGTTGTTCAAAGTTTTAGTACTTGGTTGACTTGCCACTTCATTACATTTTTTGCTTAGAAAGCAGTTCGTGTCGGCATCGAAAAATTTCAAACATTTTGGCCCCAATTGTTGCCTCTGTTGCCGTCTGTTGACATCTAAATCCTTGTATGTTTCAAAGATTCATCGACATGCGCTTCCCGAGGACACAGTTTGTTCTTGGTCAGATGGCCTTCTTCATCGGCAATACGTCAAGCGTGTGTCTGAAGCAACTTAACTTTCTCATTTATTTAACTTCCTGTACTGACTTTAAATTAAATGATCTGTTCTGTTTTCCAATGTCGGTTGGGCTCCATTCTGTTGCGGTAACGTTTTGTTTGGGTCCAACCAAATCATTTTGAAGATTCTGTGCTGTTTGCGGTGGTGTTAACGATTGTTCTTAGAATTGGGTTCCTCCAATATTCCAACCCCACACCTTACTCCGCTCCCCCATACTCCAACTAATTGCAACCGTAACCACCTAACCCTCGTTTCTATCCCGCGCTAACAACAACCCCGTTCCTTTCACCTTCCCCTGACCATCGCCAAACAATTACTCAATTTTGCAAAAGCTAGCGTCCCTATGTCCAGCATGTGTAATTGTTTGAAGCCAACGACTCTCAAGTCGTGGAGAGCAGCTTGCCCAAAGCCAGCCGGTTTTTTTTCTTGTTTAATTTGAAGCACCAGTGTATGTCTCCGCGTAAAAAAATACAATGGATTACAGCAAAAAGTAGGCTCTCTTTTATCAGAAGTAGAACACCTGTAAAGATTATTTTTTATCAACTAAGTTTTGTTCTCAATTGTTTGATTTCAATTTTTGGTGGAAATTAGCAAACCAGTAGTGGCTCAAATGGTTGAGGAAGTGTGATAAATTTTTACAGAGGGAAGCTTTTTAGGTTATTACTAAAACTTCAGAAAGATGCAAAATGACATTTCAAATCGGATCTTGATTCCACGACTGCATTTTGAGTTTTTTTCAGTTTCAGATGAGCAGCGGCTTTAGACTGGAACTAGTGGTTTCTTGGCCAATTTGTTCAAATTGTTTAGTCCTTCAAACAAAGACACAAATACGAACAAAGCTAAATTTCTCTATTCAATAGAAGAGGCTCTGAAATTCGGAACGGACAGTTTCGTATCTTGGCCAAAATTTTATCAAGTGGTATCAATTTATTTCAAAAAAACTTTTGAATGTTTCTGGTATGACCAAATTTCAAGCCTAATGCATTGAGAAAACGAACAAGCAAAAATTTTCCGGTAAACCAATCTAAGGATTTCTAAGCAACAAAAGTTACTCTCATTCTTCTTATTTTTTGCGCGAAAAATTTTGTTCATTTTGGTTTGTTCATTTTAGTATTCCTAATTTTGATAATTTCTTCACTATTTCAATTATAGTTTGCTGAATTATGTCGTTTGAATCTAAATAAAATTTTTCAAACAATTTTTTTATTGTGTTATCAAAATAAATAATGGGGTAAAAGACTTTTAATAGTTAGTCATAATTCAAACTAATAGTGTCTATAAAAAGAGATTAGCCTAGGTTTAATAAATTTTGATATTTTCACTACTTTTGTCTGCTTTCAACACTTTCCAGTTTCACTTGCATCCAACTGATTATTTTTGAAAAATTGCAAGAACAATTTAAAAATAGATTACAGCAAGAGTTCGAAAACCTAGGTTGGGGGTCGATTTATTTCCATCATATCGAAAAATGGTTTAAAAATATTTTTTTTTATTTTAACTACTTTTGTTTGCTTTCAACACTTTCCAGTTTCACTTGCATCCAACTGATTTTTTTTTGAAAAAATTGCAAAGACAATTTGAAACTAGATTACAGCAAGAGTTCAAATACTTAGGTTGGGTGGTCGATAGTTTGCTCCATCATATAGAAAAAAATGGTTTAAAAATTAAAATTATTGATATTCTCACTATTTTTGTCTGCTTTCAACACTTTCCAGTTTCATCTGCATCCAACTGATTTTTTTGAAAACAATATGGATACTTTAGCCCACAACAAAATCTCACATAATTTAGCGCTTTTTAGCGTTGACACCTAGGCCTGGGGTCGAATAGCGGTGAATTATTTTTTTTACCGCATTCACCGCATTTCTTACATTAATTTGCCATAATAGTCTATGCGGTGAATTTTTGTAAGAAATGCGATGAATTTGGTGGTGATTTTTTGTAAGAAATGCGGTGAAAAGCGATGAATTAGTTTTTTCACCGCATTCACCGCAATCACCGCATTTCTTACGAAAATTCGCCGCATTCACCGCATTCACCGCATTCACCGCATTTCTTACGCAAAATCAACAAAAAACCCCGACCCGGGCTGACCGTTTTGAAAGTGTGATCACTCGTGTTTAATTGAATTTTGAGTGATGTAAATAGCTTCACCTAAATTTCGCTCTTTAGTAATAATCTATAAAATAGATTGAGTTAGTGACGGTTCTGGAGAATGACAAGGGAAGCGAGTCAATTTCTAAGGCTGTTTTTGGATGAAGGCAAAGGATCTTATCATTAGGTGAAGTGTAGCGCCTCGGACAGAAAAGGTGGTCATTGTGACTTGTGGTCGAGTACCAGGGTCGCTGAACGAGTTCCTGTCGACCTCGTCTCTCAACTTTTCTCTGTGGTTTATAATATGCAGTTAAACTCGTGTCCGGACAAAACAGTCCCAGACAAAACAGTCCTAAATTGCAAAATAGTCCCAGACAAAACAGTCCTAAATTGCAAAATAGTCCCAGACAAAACAGTCCTAAATTGCAAAATAGTCCCAGACAAAACTGTCCCAGACAAAATAGTCCGAAGAAAACATACAAAACAGTCCCAAATTGCAAAATATTCCCAGACAAAACAGTCCCAGACAAAATAGTCCTAAGAAACCAGACAAAACAGTCCCAGACAAAAATAGTCCCAAATAAAATGTACCTAATGCCATTATACCCAATGTACTTTGAAATGTTCGTTCAATAAACCGACAACAAATTAGCAGTCGCTATTACCCGTATGTTTTAGCAAAGTTAATGGCCATGGCCATGCCTCAGCGGCCCGTGGCACTTGATATGAAACTATCACAACCGAACAAGGGATTAAATTATCCGCTTGTTAAATCATACGTGTAAGAGCTATTATTATAGAATCTGAATATTTAGGGTGGAGGTTTTACCCTATTCACAATTCCACAATTGTTCCTAGAATCTATCTTTAGAGAAAACTACTGGACTGGATAGTAATTTCACAAACCTACTACTCTTAACTGGACTAAAGGGTTATACCAGGCCCTCCGTTCAAGTCCTAAAGAAAGTATTTTCAGGGCTTAAGTCAATTGCCGATAATAATGATGGTATTGGCATATGTTTGTAATGCTTCTCTATGTTACAAGATATTTTAGCTTCTAAGAAGTGTTTTACCAAATGAAATAAATTGGTGACTCTAAGATTGAGAATTATACCAGGTCCTCAATTCACTTTCTAGTTAATCGATCAACCAATATACTTAAAACAAATAGTAGATGACGTGAAGAGCTCGTCGGTGTTCACTCCACAACCCAACCAGACGACTATTAACCAACTTGATAGAACGTTAAGACATTGCCCATCAGGTACTTCAGGTTACTGCAGACCTTTTTAATTGTCTACTTGGTTCACCATTCCATACTACATGGTTTAACTTAACTTGCCAAGTCTTCTACGAGCAGGCAGGCCTACCCTCAGAGTGGCTTCACTATGCGGTCTCCGAGAAGGAGCTTGGCCGATTAATACTCTCAGAAATCAATCGTCTTGATGTTGTCCGGGATTCGATGTTGTCCTCCAGTTCGTTAACCTAACTTAACCTAATTATTGATTGGTTGATCACTACTTTACTAGTCACCAAAATATTTTAAATCCAATAAATTGAAGCTAGATTGAGTATGATTTCAGATCCTTAGAGATGTATTGTGAAGTTACTAAAGTTGTACAATTACGCTGTTGATTAACAGAAAACCGCAAGAAACGATTAAGTCTTACCCAGTCCTAATTATTACAGGCTATGGTTACTACAGAACAACTAGTTACAAAAGCCTACGAGTGCCAAGTATCGAAGCGGTTAGCAAATACCTACTAGATACAGTTTAAGCTCTACTAAGTTATAAGAAAATGTCTAAAAAAATGAAAGTAGTTAAAAATTTGCTTAGTTAATTTAACGAAAAGTATAGTTACCACAGTATACTAGTTCAACAATTATTACAATTTTCAGTCTACGACAGAGATCTGTTAACTCACTCGTCTAATAAAATTTACTCCGCAATTCGGATTATCACGGCAATATAGTTATTTTCAGACTGATTTTGGTTACAAAAATTGGCTAAAATTGAACCGTATATATACTGCTTATTTATGTTTGGTTACGATAGTTTAGTCCTATTTTTACCAAATGATCCGAATCGTTGTGTGAAAAATGCCTTTTTGGCAAAAATTTTCAGAAGGTCAATCATGACTTTGATATCCTAGGCCCCTAATTTGGGTTTCTAATTCAATATTACGTGGCTGAGAATTTTGATGTTCAATCTGTGACATAATCTTTATCAGAGTCCATATTTACTTATTCAACCGTTCTCATCAGTTTAAATTTCTTCACCATTATTATCTTTGTACAGTTTCAAATTTAGAATTCGCTTTTGTGTTGGGAATAATTCAAGGTCAGTATTATTTTGGTTCTTTTCCGAAAAACGCTTAAGTTTAACTTTCCATTCCTACAATTATAATGGCCTTGGGACTATTTTGTCTGGGACTATTTTGTCTGGTTTCTGGGACTATTTTGTCTGGGACTGTTTTGTCTTGGAATATTTTGCTATTTGGGACTGTTTTGTCTGGGACTGTTTTGTCTGTTCACCCCGACTTCAAAACTTTCTTTCAAGATCAAAGCTGCGCTTTCTTTTTGATCAGTGTAACGAGAGCTTTGAGCGGGACTGTTTTGTCTGTTTTCTTCGGACTATTTTGTCTGGGACTTTTTTGCAATTTAAGACTCTTATGTCTGGGACTGTTTTGTCTGTTCACCGTTTAACTGACTGAGGTCTAACTAAATTGCAACACAACAGTTGATCAAAGAGGGTTTGATTTGGAAGCTATTGAACAAAATGGCAAGCAAACATAGATCCGCATGTATGGCTAGAATTAAAATGAGGGCAAAGACCTTTATCAAAGTTGACGAAATAGCTGAGAGATGTGGAGTATCGCTCATGAGAGGGTTAAAGTGTTTGTCATTGGTTATCTGCCATGAATGATATGGTATAAAGCCTCTCATTGTTAAATTTGTCTGTCGTGCGAAAAACCGTGAGGTTATGTAGAGCAGCAATAAGTTGAAAAATTGCGAACAAAAAGTTAGGATGTCACCCCTTTTCGTGCTAAACTAATAAGAGTCATGAGATAATTAGAAAGACTGGAAATTTCGATGTCAAAAATGAGCATCAAGAGTTTAGTATTTTTTGTTGAAGGACCCTCACTCATCATCTAATTTAGGTAAATTGTGACTTTTTTCCTTGATTTTTTCCAAATGTCACTTCAATATCATTAAATAAAATTTTGACAAGGTGAGGTACTTCGTCCTATCTAACCCCATTATGCTCTCTGTTGTATGTCTGTATGTCTCACTATTATGTGGCTCAATACTTCAACTAATGCAAATGTCTTTGACGTTAAAAAAACTATGTGCTCTTGCCTAAGTTTATTGGGAGCAAACACCAATGCCTCGGTATATATGTACATGAATCCCCAAAATTAGAGGTGATCATTTTTGGAAACATACATGAACATATTACCAACAATTTTTACGGCAGTATCTGGTAGCTTGTTTTATGTAGGGTGTTTCTATAAATCATCATGGAATACCGATATTGACTTCATGTACGCTTGATGTTAAGAAGTAAATGAGCAATGCGCTTTTTTGAGATTTACATCTATGCAGCGAGAAAGTTTTATTGCCTCCTTTCTGAAACATACAAGTATCTAAATTGGGTACAAAACACCAAAATTTTCAAAAACCTTGTTTCCGATCAGCCTACTATTGAACTATATCGATTTCGCCCTACTTTGGCTAAATATTTGTTGTTTCAGAGATCTATCGATGACTGATCTTAGACTAAGACCTGCCAAACATGTCGCTAGATCTGCCGTTCTTCGAGCAGTTAGCTATTGCTTTAACTTTACAAAGAAAAGCTGCCTCGTTAAAATGTAAAAATGTTTGAGTAGTGTATACTCACCTTCATTTTGGTACCGCTACCCAGATCTGGCGTATAACTCATCTGACTTAACGGCTGTAATCTCACTAATTAAACGCGGTACATTTTCCTGTGGAAGCGAGGAAAATTTGCTTGTTCCATGGCCATGAGGAATATCAGTACTTGAAAGATGCTATAGTTTGATCTGTCAATTTTCATTTTACAAACGTGCGTCGATCAACTTTTCTTGTTGATATATTTGCAAAAAGTGGAAAAGGAAACTTTATGTCAAATCACTTATTTTTGCACCAGGTATTAAAACAATGTTTATTTCGGGGTTTTCGACAAAAGCGAAGACAAGCAACAGTTTCTCAATCGAAGAAATGGATCTTAACTCTTTCTAATGCAACAATTTAAATTTCTGGTCAGAAAATGTATGTACCTTTTATTTCGACAAAATTTTTGTCCATTTTTGATATGTAATTTTGTCTGTCACAGGTAAAATGCACCCGCCAGTTTTCTGTTGAAACGAAAAACGAAATTAATAAAAAAATTTCTGACAATCTTTTAGGTAATCTGAAAAAATCAGAAAAGCGAACAATAAAGCAATGAAATTTTGTTTGTCTATTGTTAAAAAAGATGAAAAAATTTAAGCAGATTCCAAAAAAAATCTGTTGAAAAAATTTCAAATGCTAATTGCTGTGGGAACAATACTTCATATTTTGGCATTCCTCATTTTTGCAAGAAAATTTTGAGTGCTCTGATTCTAAGAGCGCACTCAGTCCTGACAAGTTCTTATAATCAGCGAAAAAACACAATTAGTTTTGGAATTTGAGCAAAGCTTACAACAATCCAGTTGTAAAAAATAGATAGTTGTCAAATTGGATGCAAGTTCACATCATCAATCCATAGCAACTTTGCCTCAATCGTTAAAAGATCATCACAAACAAGACATTTTTCCACTACCTAATCTCCAAATTAACCCCACTGCTGTAAATATACGAAAAAATGCACAACTTCAACCTTTAATGATAAAAAGCACTTAGTTACATGGCATCATGTGTCTGATGGTAAACAGAAAAACCCGAGTTTATTTGAAATGTACGGAGCGTTACATCAAAAAACAGTACATGAGTTGAAAACCCTCTATCTATTGCTAGCAGATAGAAACAATCATAGGTCCATATTTGCATTTTTCCGGCCGAAAATACTTTCTAAGCGCCGTCGGAAAACGCTTGGTACCCGTCGACTGTTGGAAGAAACGGAACTTACTGAAAACTTTGATAACTTTTATTTTTCCTAGATTTGTTCTTCCGATTCATCGAATTAGAAGCTTCAATCTGATTGTCTGGTTTCATTTTTTTAGTTGCCTTTCTTTTTGCTTCCTTCCTCTTTTGTCTATCGATTTATTTCTTGTAGAATATAGTGTGTTCAGTTTTTGCTGTTAAAAGCTGTTTCCTGCTGCTGGTATGCTTGTTGGTTGCTTAGTCTTACTCCTTGCTAGGGTGGGACATAATTTTGTTTTGGAGTTAATGTTGGGGTTGTAGTCACGTGAATTTAGCTCTTCTAGTTTGAAAGTTTTTCTTTGAAGCTTTTTAAATTTGTTGTAGTTTGCTCTGTTTTGGTCTAGTTAAGGTTTTTTGCTATGGTGTGACATAGTTTTGCACTGCAATTACGGCTAACAGTTTACTAGCGTGCAAAATGTTTTCAGAGCTGTAGGTATTTTTAGTTATCAGATAACTTCAGCTGTCGGCGCGAATAACACTGAGCTTGTAGTTGTTCCGGGCAAAGCCCGCGTTGGACCTATGAAACCGCTCTGAACTGCAAGCTGACCTACTTGCTGCCAACTTGAAAAATAAAAATGGACAAGCTTTTCCGTTACTGTAGACAACTTTTTGTTTGGAAATATAGTAGAATTGTCTTGTAGTGGATAAACTCGAAGCACGAAAACTATATATATATATATATATATATATATATATATATATATATATATATATATATATATATATATATTTCAAATCGATTAAGTGAAAACCTGGAATACACAGGCAGTGAACAATTGAATCACGTCACCACTTTCGATAGTTTGGCAGATGCTGGCACACGTGGATGTCCGCTGAAATTTTGCAACCCAGTGGGTGAGGGTTGTGAATTTTTCAGAATCAACCAACTCTTTTTCGTACCAGATAACGGCTTCGGAGATAAGATCAAAATCAGCGTCGTAATTAAAAATTGATGATGACTTCAACTCTTTGGTAGCTGCATCCGCAACCGATCGAGTAAAGGAACGAAACATTTCATTAACCTCGTTTGATAAATTCAGCTCTTATCCACAACTAGTTGGTGTCACCGTATACACTCTTCGCCTTTTATCGTCTCGCAGTCGATCGTTGTCTCCGATACATTTCTCAAGGATAATCTTTCAGTACGGAACGCAAGGATCTTTTGACCACAAATCCTTCAATAGGAGTGCTCACATTCATCAGTTTACAGAGTTTTTTGGGCCTCATGATGTCATTCGTTCTTTTGTTCACCTCCAATGGCAAGTGGGACTTTGATACCGAGCATACAATTGTACTGGATGTGCAACATACATTTATTAAACTGTTTTTTCTTCATACTAAGAAAAAAAGTTAAAATCAGGGCATTGTCCCTTTAGACGCTAGAATTCAGGAACGTTATGCGGTCCCCCAATTAAATTCCCCACTACACTCCTATCAAATCAAACTGCGACTTGTGCAGAAAACTTCTTGCGGCAACCATTCAACCGATCGTGGCTGAGCATGATAAAAGAAACTAAGATACCAGTCTCATTCCCTTACAAACACAGGTGTTGATTACTTTGTCCCACTTAACGTCTCATATCCTCGGACTACTCTGAAGAATAGGGAATTACTTCTCACTTTTCTATCGATTAGAGCTGTCTTTATTGAAGTCTTCCCGTCTACGGACACTAATTCTTGTGTAATGGGAGCGGAACCGTTTGACTCCTGTCCGGTTATGCTAGTTGTGATGTGGTCTGATAATGGTAGAAACTTCAGCGGTGCCAGGAGAAAGCTTCGCGATAGAAGTGAAAAACGGAGATCAGTGATCAAGGCCTTGGATCTTTTTTGCATAAAGGCATTAAATGAAATTTTAATCACCTAGTGCGCCGCACCCTGTTCGCATCTGGGAGAGTTTAGTCTGTTGATCTAAGAGAGTACTTCATACTATCCTGGTTTCCGTTTTCTTATCAATGAGATTTTGAACGCAAAAACCTGTCTGGTGAAATACGCACTAACTTCTCTTGCGTTAACGCCCGGAAGCGCTGACCCGTTTAATCTAGACAAACCCACCCCATCAGTTTCCACTTGGTAATCAACAACAATTTAGTCAATCGATAAAGTTGAAAACTTGGACCACCAAAAGCAGCAAACTCGCACGCAGTCTTACGCAAATGCAATTTGGGCGCGTTGGCTTAAAAAGTAATTACTGGCCCTGAACAGCAGATCTGTTTGCCAGACGCCTACCGAGGAGCACCTCGAGATTAGTGATTTCGTTTTGGCGTCGAGAATGGCGTCCTCCGCTCCGCGAGCATCTTCAGGGCCAGCTTATTCTTTCAAAAAATTATCGGTGACTGATCTTAGACTACGACTTGCCACAATTGTCGCTATATATGCCGTTGTTGACGCATTTGTCTACGTTGTGAAAAACAACTGCCTTGTTAGAAGGTGAAATCATTTGAATTTACATTCCGAAGATGTGTAACATCTCCTCTCTTTGAATCATTCCTAAGACAGTTTCACCTTATCAACTAAAAATTGTTCCGGCTATGAGATATAACTATAAATTTGTTTTAGAAAGACGAAACCAAAGCCTTTTAATAAAAAAAGCTTTCAAAATGCACTTTTTTGGCATTTTATTCATTCTCAAAAGCGTGTACCTGAGACATCAACTATATTTATGGATCATGTCTTGTGCAGTTCGTACTTATCTGCAGTCTGTAATGATGTTCAGTTAGCAACTCCGAATCACTATGCCATCACTAAAACCATAAAACTAGCTTATTTGATTGAGATAAACATAAAATTATCAAAAACTGCTTTCTAGTTTTTTGGACAATAAAACTAGTTTTTTTTGAATTTAATGAAATGGTTTTCTTCCCGCCTGAAGAACTTATATTCTAGTTGCATGGTGGTTCATATCATAATGTTTATTTTTTGTTTATTCCCAAGTGCTATCACCAATGTGTACGCTGTCCAAAAAATGCGCAGAGTGAAAAGGAGTATGTTTCCTTGTTTTTTATACTGTGAAGAAGTGTCTTGGAAAAAAATGTTCCTTTTGAGTAAATATTAAAGAACTTTCAATATTTTGAGAGCTTCACAAAGCAACAAAAAATTGTTTATACGCGAAAAAGACTTTGTTCTATCAACAGTTTTTCTCACCAAATTTATAACACTTTTCTGAAGCTTGAGAAGATCTGTCAAGTCTTTCACAGCCCTGCAAACGAATTAAATTGAAAACGTTTGAAGGAGATATCAGCTACGACGAACAGGCCGCAAAGTTTTTCACTTCTTTTTTATCACAAATTGGTTCCGGCAGACATTTTAGTGTTAGTATTATTGTAACTGCTTGTGTTTTTGACAATCTTAAATCTATATTTCCTATTCTTGCACAAACTGGCAGCTCTACCATTTTTCGTTTGCTTTGCGTTCTATAAAGGACAAAGAATAGATGAACTATCGGCTAACAAAATATCGGATGATGGCTCCATCAATTCTTAATATCTTAGCATCCACAAATAACTTGTCATTTCAAACTGCATCTTTCATTGATTTTTCAAAACTTGCTAAGGTCTATCCTATTTTCGAAGGAACAACATCAAACGACGTGAATACCTATAGACCATTATTAACTCTGCCACTCATCATTCAAAAATTATTTATTTCTAGATTGTTCTCGTGGGTCGAACGACTGCTGCACAAAAGACAGTTTGTGTTCCAACAAAAATCTAGAAAAATGTCACTATAAGCTGAGATTACCAAAAACCTACGCGAGCTTCGTAAACAACAGCACTTTCGTTTTCCCTGGACTTTAGTAAGGCATTCGATAAAATATATCATTCAAATCAAAGTACAACTGACTTGAGTCCATGATTGGTATTGGAATGGTTTTCAAGCTGTCTGGAAATTAAGGGCAGTAATTTAAAGTGAATTTGGTCCAGTCAAGATATCATCTATTTAAGTGCAACCAATTTAAGTTCTGGTTTTTAAATGCAATTAAGGTTCGGGGAGTTGTTCTTGTTCCACTGCTCTCTGTTATTTAGGTAAACGCTCTGCCGGATCAATTCAAAGTTGTAAAAACTTTGTGTGCGCAGAGGGTGCCAATCTTTTGTACAGTAATCTTAAGCGGAATCAGAAAAAGTTTCAAATTATTTGGTTTAGGAAATCGAGCTCAAAGGTTTTGCTTTAGAAAATGAAAGATTAGCAAAATGTCACAGAGGTTAAACATAAAGGAGTGACAATAGATACATGCTTGATGAGCTATGAATGACGTCATTAGTGTTGTTCTTAAGATGTCTAATTTCCTTGTGCTATGGTTGCAAGTATTTTGGCTACGTACAAGTCATAATTTCAACCAATAATATACCGTTCAACAGATTCATCTGTCCTTGAGCCAAATTTTTGATCGCAGAAACGCGAGATTAAAAAGGTGGCAGAGCTGCTTATCAAATCTGGTATTTTATGTAGAACAAACATATTTGTCAATCTAAAAGCAATACTGATCTTTAAAACAAACGTTTTCGATCTTGACGTTCATCGTCAGGTTGATACTGTTTCACAAATTGTTAAAAATTAAAAGAATATGTATATACATTTGTCTGAGACCACAATTTAAACAATTCTAGGAACTATCTTAAAAAAATCAAGTGAAAATTTTCCAATTATGCAATTTTTAGCCTATTTACAACTCATATTTTCACCTGTTATCAAGTTCTCTAAAACATTCCTATTCCTAATTTTCTTTTTATTTTGACCATGTTTTTGTATTTCTAGAGTAGTTCCAAAATTGCTGTAACCCTAAGTATGCCTCTTGTTGGGATTTGCAAACATTTGTTTTGTCATCCCTATTTTTTCCCAAATTAAATTATGATTTGAACTAATATTTTCGCGTGAGTTCCCGCCTCCTACTATGTTCAACGCATGTGTTTTGTCTCTGCTTCAAAGTGCTGATGTTTATAACTTCGAAGGGCATGAGTGTCTCTCCTGTGCGACATGCATAAAGAATTTTTGGTTCAAAGTCATTTGTGGAGCCACTACATTCAACAATATATTGACCAACCAGTGAATCCTTCTTTTGATTTTCTGATATCCTAGTGATGACATGCCAGCTTGTCTGCCCAGCGTAGATGGATCCGCATTCATTATTTTATGTCAAATACAGGTTTCAGGTTTCTATCGAAATATGATTTTAGGGTGGTAAGGCATGATCTTAATTTTTGCATGAATACCACTTGCAAGTCACTTAGTTTCTTCATTTTGCAGGCCCAATTTGATAAAAGTTGCATCTGTTTTTTTAAAAATTTTGTTGGTTTTTCATGAGATTTAGTTTTTTTATGCTTTTTTGGTGTTGTTATCAACTGACTTTTATTGCAAATTATTATCTTTTGTAAAATTTGGTTCATTATTTTTGAAGACCATTCATCTGGATACCGATATATTGTCCAGGATGTCTTGTTCATTTCAAGCACTTGATCGAATGCCAGATATTTAGATTTTGCGTTAAAAACCATCTGAAAGACTATTTCGAATCATTTTCTAAGTTTAATCAAAACCTTGAAAAAGTTTAGTTTTTAATTGAAATTTTTAGTGCTGATCTTAAGTTGTGACAATTGACTACTAATTAAATTGAAAGCCAATTAGTTTAATTCCAAATTTAAAAGGAACCTTTTCGCTATACCTGGCATCGTCAGTTTATCAACTTTACTTTATGAGTGTTTTCAAGCAAAGTAAAAATTTATCAACAATAATTACAAATTTGAAATTTCGAGTTTTTGGAATTGATTCACTTGTTTGGAATAAAATTTGAACTTTAAAAACCCTTAAGCTTCAACTTTCGAAACAAATTGCTAAAATTTTTCCTTTTTTGAAAGTTTGAGGGACTATTTTCCGACGGAAACGTAATTTTTTGCTTTTTTCCAAATAATGTTTGTTAAAATTTATTCCCGAGCAAGCCGAATTACGACAAACGGAACAACATTTGAGTGCTGGCTCCCGTCGTCAATATTTTTCGCGCGTGCTTAACTTCGATTTGATTGCTTTATGTGTAATGCCTCCAGGGTGATCAGATTTTTAGTGTCGGTGCTCTGGTCAATGATTCACCAATCAAAAGCCTTTGACGAACCTCATCAGTTGCTAAACTATTGCCAACTCGGTGAATTAAAATTCTGGAGATCTGTTGTTCTCGATGTTACATGACAATATGTCTGCCCGAAATGGGTGGATTCACATCCACTCCAAAAAATTTCATAAACCACGTGATATTTCAGATTTTAATTGAAACTCGACTCAAGCGAAAGCAAGCAAGTTTTTGTTTTCCCTGTTGAACAGATCCCTTTTAACCAAATTATTTTTTGTAGTATTTCTTGAAACTGCACGCTTAAATTGCTTCTGTATTTTAGTAAAAGCTGGAGATTTCTTCTCAGTTTTTTTGCCAATGCTATATAACTTTTCTCAGTATTTGAGGCTTTTTGTTTCCCTATCGCAAGCAATTCGGGAGTTTTGTTTACTATTTTTGCAGTCTAATTTTTGTGGTATTGATTTTTAAACCAAATATCCTGATTGGTTTTAAGCGCCTCGCCTCGTCAAAACTTTTCTAATAAATCGTGCGAAAGAAAAACCATGCACGGTGCCTTCCACTAAATTTCTTTTATGTTGCATTGCGGCACATTTACTAACTTTTAAAACTGAAGAGGTATCAGTAGATTTGAGGTACTGTTTGCACGATTCTTTTTCTTTTGTTAAACATATATTCATTTCAAGAAAAGCAATTTCGTCGTTTACATGTATATTTCCCAATTTATACTGAAAATTTTTGTGCAATGCGTTAACTTTTTTCGAGCAAATCTTTGTTTTTCGATTTTGTGGTAAATACAGTATTGTGAAAATATTGCATAAAAAACCTTCTCCTCAGTTTGACTTTTGTTTTTGGTAATTGGTTGCAGTGACAGCAGAACCAAACAATATCCCCCGTTTCTCTACATTCTTCATTGCTTATTTTCTTGCACTTCGCAAAAAACCAAATTCTGCATCCTTAACATTCAAACCTTTTTCTATTCCTTATCTAATTTTCTTAAACAATTAGGGCGTTTTTCATTGAAATCTTTCTTCAAGCTTTGCTCCTGACTACCACTTGATCCTTTAGTTTACTTTTGAAAAATTTCATCGGCAATTTTGATGCCAAAGATCACCGCCAAAGATGCACCCATGGCTAGGCCGTCAACTTGGCAGTACCTTTTATTTTTATACTTGAAAATTAATTCGTTACAGCCAATTTTTACATAATATTTAATGTCTATCGTTCTATATCTGGAGTATGGTCACTTGAATCAAGCCATCTTAGAGCTATTTCTATCTTTTCCGGAACAGGCACATTCGTGTATAAACATTATACGTCTTGCAAGACTATCTGTTTGTTGTGCACAGAGAGCTCAAATTCATTACGTGCATCAGGTGTGGATGTTTCAATGTTCAATCTGGGTCACTTCTCAAAAACTGGCGGGAGAAATTGATTTTGAGTTGTGGTAGCTACTTCCAGCAATCGACAGAACCAGTGTCAGTGGCTTGTCTATTTTGTGAACTTTTGCTTAACTATACAGACGAACATATTGCGCTCCTGTTGTTCGGAATCTGTGGTACATTCGTATTTATCAACTCCTGTTTTCTCATTTCTATCAAGGTGCTGTTTTTTTCAACTTTTACAATTATATTATCGTTCTCATTTTCCAACTCTTTAAATTGCGGACAACGAAGTACAACCAGGAATTTTTGCGCACATCTTTGTCATTCTTTGTTACGCAAAAACCATTCTTTTGTCACAAAGCGCAGCCAAAAATTTGTTGTCGTTGAGATGAACCTCGAGGTCAGCTTGACAGGACCGTGGTCTATTCGTCTCTTTCTCTCTCTCTCTCACACGCACACACCCTTTAGGTTTATCGCTTGGTTGCAGACTCGATATCGCAAAGTTTTTCACCAGAAGTTTCGTTTTCAGGTGATGATCGGACAAGATTATCCACATCTGCCAGAAAATGGATTTCGTCCTTGAATGGAGGTTTTGGACAATAAGAGCATTTCTTTGACAAAAACGGCAATCCTATACAACCGAGTGTTCCGATTGCAAAAATGTTTGTCTCACGAAGCAGTTTATCTTGTCTAAAAGTTTTCCAGCTTCGAAAGCGTTTTCGTTTTTTGTTCTGCCATAAGCGATTGATATTTTGTGCTCAAATTGAAAGCAATTGGTAACAGACATATGCGATTGATGTTTTCGGTTAGTGTTAACCTGCTACTTTGGACATTCCTCTTTGCTATCTCCGCGTTTTTTCTAGCATTTTATAGCTCTTCCTTTAATAACCTTAGCTGGAATTACGCAACGCTTGCTCAGAAAAAAACGTTTGTTTTCGGAACAAGAAAATTTAGAAAATGGGGAATCAAATCGTTATTCGAACAGTTTTCAAGAAAAATTATTCTTACGTTTGCATTCACAAGTTTTTCCTGACATTTCGCGTGTTCTAAGTACGCCTTCCATTTTTCATGATTTGTAGAGCAAGTCTGATCCAAATGACTGGCATAATTGGAGCTGACATCTAAATCTCGCGCAGAAATTCCACCAGTACTGCGGACAACACCGTCCGTGAGTAACCTGTCGGCTTCCTTAGCTTGACGCTTCTGTCTGGGTTTTCGCTGTTTCTTACCTACTTTCCGTTTACCTCTACCTCTGTTCAATAGCCGTGTTAGGTCGTCTGAGCGCTTCCATACAACTTCCAATGTGAAATTCTTGTGACGCCTCCTGATGCAGGGCTCTGTTCTGCTTTAGACACCACTTGAATCGGTGTTTACTTTGTGAGACGACACGCTTTGTTACCTAAAAAACCCGGATACCAATTGTAATGAATCCAATTCTAATGAATGCAGTTCTAGCGGTTCACTACTGAAATCAAATTAAACTGCCACGGTTTTATTTTTCACTCTTAATCTTTTTAGTGGCCTATATAATCCTTAATAAATTCATTTGGAGACCCTTAGTGAACCTATTACCCGTTAATCCTGTTAATTACTCCCTGATTGAAGCAGTCTACTATGGAATCAAGCCTGCCTTCATTCGAGAGAAATCAGTCTTACATTAGTTGCCTGTTGTTTTATGTTAGCCAAATCATTTTTGGATGTTTTCCGTTTGTCCCCCCTCCCAGTACGCTAAGCAACCCCAATTACAGAGCAGGTGCCATTATACTAGTTTGGAGAACGTAACAAGTGGAGTCCCACAAGGTTCCATACTTGGACCACTGCTGTTCTTAATTTTTATAAATGACTTGCCAGACGCAAACCCCGATATTGAAGGCTTTGGATTTGCAGACGACTATAAGTTCATTGTTCATGATCAAGCAAAAATGGACAGAAGTGCAAAAAATATTGGAGACTGGTGCCGAGAGAATGGAATGGAGTTAAATGTGAACAAATGCAAGTTGTTAATTGTTAGAGGTAATCTCACGACAACTATGTGTGGCCAGGAAGTGAAACCAACTGAATCCCAAACAGACCTTGGATTAATAATTACATCAAATCTCTCATGGCAAGGCAACTGCGACCACAGAGTGAAAAAAAGTGACCAGTGCTTTTTTCCAAATAAAACGAAATATTTCGGCAATCAACTCAACGTCAACCAAAATGAACTGCTTTGCTGGTCATGTTGTTCCAATCCTGACGTACTGCTCACAAGCACGGTTGCCAAACCGCACCAACATGTACAAAATTGAAAAAGCGCAGATCATGGCTACTAAATGGATTCTAGGAAACTCACTTCAAAGTTACAAAGAACGTCTCATTAGCCTAAAACTCCTCCCAATCTGTCACTACGTTGAACTGCATGATCTTCTTCTCTTCCTAGCTACTACACGTAATGAATTTGACATTCCGACAGATTTTAAAACCCTTGAAGACGAGAGGACAAGGCAACACTGTAGAGGTGAACTGAAAATCGAAAAAAATCGACTAGTCAAATCCGACGAAAACTTCTTCCACCGAACGAAACAACTGTGCAACGTTGTAAGTAGAATTATTCAAAAATTTGGAGGCAAATTAAACAAAGACACTACCACAAAATCATACTGGCACTTTTTTTCACAACTCAATTCCGCCTGACAAACAATTGCTCTTGGCGTATAATTTGGAGATGTGACAATTGCAACAATTGGAAAAAAACTTGACAACTGAAACTGGACTGACTCAGGGGCACAAACTGACTCAGGGGCACAGATTAACGAAAATGGGTAAAAATAACCTAAGATTAATTAACCATTGATAGAACTGAAACCAAAGAACGTATTCAAAACTAAACCTTACACAATCGAGCTGCCTCTCTTTAATTGCTTTACATTTCTCATCTTCACAAAACTTCTAATATTTATAAGCAATAGTTCTAACTTTGTATTAAACTGATTGTACATTTACAACTGCTCTATTAAATTCAAGTCTGAAACAAGTCTGAATTTTCCTCAGTAACTCCGAGGTTTAAAGTGCTTAAGAATATCCAACCCAAACCGTAACCGTAGACAGTGCACGGATATTACACTGGCGACAGAGATTTAAAGGAAAGTTAACAATTTAAAATCTTTAACAAATTTGTCGGTAGGGAGACGCAAATAAAAAGCACTTTTACCCCAAAAACTCCGAGAATCGAATTATTCTCAAAACAAACACAAATATTTATGATAACAAATCTTCAATTACCACCAATTTCCACCAATTTTTGTGGATATCAATTGCAGAAGCCACAGCGGAGGACATCAGTCACAGGACATCAGTCGCAGGAAAACAAGTGAGAAATTACTAGCGTGGTGCTATCTTTTACTTAATGGTGGACAAGGAAACTTCCCTGTAAGGAAAGACCGCATCATACCAAGTGAGTAGAAATAAAGAGTTCTATCTTGTTTTAGTCGTTCGTATTTGAAACTGATCGCCACTGCGTAATTCTTATTAGTCTAAGAAATATTTTTTTCTTTTGACTTTAGTTACTAAATTGACTTTTAGAAAACGAGCGGCATAACCATCGGAAAAAACAGTGCGGGATAGTCGCGTTGTTAAATCAATTGAAACAGTTGCTGAAAGTTATATATTTACTTTTTCTGAAACTACCATTAAAAAAAAGAGAAAATAAAGCGAAAAAAAGTTGATCAGGTAACTATAAGCATAATAAGTAAAAGAAAACTAAAGCACCTAATATCATCCTTGCCGTAAATAGAAAAGAAAATATATTAAAAACATCAATAAAAAAGGAAAATCGAAGTTCGGACAGAATCATATTAAAATAAAAAAAGAGAAATTAGGTGGGACAGTCGTCTATAAGACTGTAAATTAAAACTTCCTTAAAAATAAAGAAAAGTAAATAAATAAGTAAAAAAAAAAAATTCCGTATTGAAATAAGCGTTAGATTTTTATAAACAGAAGTATTTTAAACATTAAAATAAACAGAGTGCTATAGAAATTAATAGATAAAAATAGAAAACACCTTCCAGTGACAATCTACTTGATAATTATTTTGTAGAAACTATTAATTTCGACAACTTAACAAAGTTTTAAAAGGGCACAATACAAGTAGGGGAACAATAAAATGGCAACGGGCTCAACCTCTAGAATGCTATTACCGGAAGCATTTACCGGTTCAAATGACTTGGAAAGTTACGTGACGAATTTTGAGCTATTAGCGGAACTACAAAAGTGGAGAAGAACTGAAGGAAATCCGGCTCGCAAAGTTGATGAACGGCAGCATTACTTTGCACTTAGGCTACAAAAATCTGCCATAGAGTTCTATCGCACTCTACCGCAAGCTACACGAGAAAATTATGATGAGTGCGTTAAAGCTTTTTGAGAACACTACAGCGAAATACCGGTCGTTTTCCGGGGACGGCTAGCTCGCCGCGTACAGCAACCAGGAGAAAAACTGACAGATTTTCTGGGAGATTTAAAGCAGTTGGCTTTGAAAGCTTACCCAACGGAGTCGCAAGAGATTAGAGACCATCTCGTTCTGAGATGATTTCTAGAAGGAATCAACCATAGTCAGATGAGGTTAGATCTCAGAAAGCAAATCGGCGTCAAGGATATGAAAATTGAAACAGTTTTGGAAAGAGCATTGCATCTGGAAGCTGTAACAAGAATAGAGGAGGAAGAGCGAACACCAAAAGTTGCGGTAATTAGACGAGATGAAACAAAAGATTTAGTGGAGGCCGTCACCAAGCTTGTGAACCAATTGTCAGTAGATAACAAACAGCGAGAAAACCGTCGAAATCGATCTAGGGAGCGAAGCGGTTCCCGAGGACGGTGGGGTGACGAAAGACGTGACAGAGGACAGCAACAAGATCGTGGGTTTAACGATCGGCGGCGATTTCCAACGCCAGGGCCTAGTCACCAAGACAGATCTTTTGGAAGAGAGGAACCGTCTAGGAGGAACGACAGGCAGAGTTTCAAGTGCAGAACCTGTGGACAAGAAGGACACCTTTCGAGGAATTTTCGAAATTGTTTCCTATGTGGAAGTTCCCAACACTTGAAAAGAAACTACCCTTTTAAAAAGAAAACCACCGAGAATTGCAATGTCATTAGAGTTTGTTCGACAAACACAATTAACTGTCTAAACGCAGAAATCATACTTCACGGGAACAGATGCGTTGGGTTAAAAGACAGTGGAAGTAGTATATCGCTTTCGAGCTGGTCCACATACAAAAAACTGGGAAAATCGTGAATTGTACAAACATACACAAAACGAGTGTTAACAGCCAAAAACTCAGCTGTCAAAATAATAGGCAGAGTAACGCTTTTGGTACGGTTGCAACCAAGACTACCGGAGGTTGAACAAAAGTTTGTGATAACGACAGACGAAGGTATAGAATGTCTGCTGGGAATTGATTTCCTGAAAACCAATAAATGTGTATTGAACTTACACGAAGCGAAACTATATAGCAGTCAATTTAAAATTTCAATACCGCTCACCAAAGAGAAAACGCAAGGTGTTCAAGTTATTGCAATTGCGGGACAAAACACTTATATACAGAGTAAAAACGAAAGTCTAATGAAAATCAGATTAGCTGATGAAAACGGAGAAGAAATTCCGGGAGTGGAAGAATTAGTGGAAGCAATTGAAGATTTTGAATTAAAGACTGGTTTGCTTTTAGCCGCCTGTATGATATCAATGGAAGATGGTTGGAGTTTGATAAAAGTGTTAAATCTAACGAACGCACCAGTAACCGTGTATAAAAGCACTAAAGTGGGAACTTACTTTGAAAACAAACAAAACTTAGTTGTGAATGGAATTTTCACAAATCAAAATAAGTCAAAAACATTGGAAACTTTTCAAATGGGAAAACACGCAAACTTGGAAGGTTCTAAACTAAGTGACCAGCAGGAGAAATTACAGGAATTGTTCTCAAGACATCAACAAGTCTTCTGACGAAACTCAAATGACTTAGGATATTTTGACAAAATTAAACACCAGATTTAACTCAACAAAGATGCACAGCCGTTCAGAAAAAGTTATTGCAGTATGAGTTTTGATAAAAGAAAAGCAATGAAAAAAATTGTCGAAGATCTAAAGGATGCAAAAATAATTGAACCAACCCATTCGTATTGGGCAGCACCATCAATATTGGTGAAGAAGAAAGATGGCAGCTACAGACCAGTTTTACATTACAGAGGTTTGAATAAACAAATCGAGAAAACCAGTTGGCCGCTATCAAGAATAAATGACGTTATTGACTCTCTAGACGGAAATTGTTACTTTTTCAATATCGATTTGACATCGGGATATTTTCAAATGGCGCACTCGATGAAGAGTCACAGAACTCTACACTCCAATGGGACTCTACAAATGGAAGAGACTACCCATGGGTTTGGCGTCCGCGCCAGGAATTTTTCAAAATTTAATGGAATTGATCATGTCGGGACTCTCCTACGAAAAGGCTTTAGTATACCTGGATGACATAATCATCTTCGGTAGATCCTTTGAGGAGCATCGCAACTGCCTAGATCTTGTACTTGGGCGACTTAAAGACGCTGCATTGAAAATAAAAGGCTCAAAATGCAGGTTTATTTTTTAGGAAAAAATTCATTTCCTGGGACACATTGTATCAAATAAAGGCGTTGAAGTGGATCCGGAGAAAGTAGCGACAGTCAGTAAAATGAAAAGCCCACGAACAATAAAAGAATTGAGAGCTATATTAGGACTAGTAGGCTTTTACAGAAGATTCATACAAGATTTCGGAAAAATAGCAGAGCCGCTTTATAAGCTATTAAACAAAAAAGAACGCTTTACTTGGAGCAAGCAATGTGAATCAGCAGTTGAACAACGAAAACAAGCTTTATAGAAAGCACCAATTTTGGGTTATCCGAATGAAATGGATCCCTATACGTTAACCACCTACGCCTCTTTGTTTGGCATTGCCGCAATTATTTCCCAAATACAACAATGGGGTGAAAGAGTTATTGCTTACGCAAGCAAAACGCTCAGCAAAAGTCAACGAAACTATTCTGCGACAAAACGAGAACTTTTTGCAATAGTTTATTTTACTCACCACTTCAGAAATTATCTTCAGGGACAAAAATTTTTAATTGTTGCTGACCATAGGGCCCTCACGTGGTTATATAGTTTTAAGGAACCAGACGGATTATTGGCCCAATGGAGAGAAAAGCTCGGACAGTTTGACTTTGAAATCAAACACGAAGCGGGATAAAGGTCCCTCACGCGGATTGTCTGTTGAGAGTTCCACAGACTGAAGACCAAGTCAAAGACTGCGATCAAGTGAACCAAATAAATACGGAAGAAAAAAATATCTGGTCCATTGGACTAGGGAAATCTGTTGAACAACTATTTGAACATCAGAAAAATGCAGCCGACCTCATTATACTGAGAAACTGGATTGAGAACAGGAAACGCTCTCAAGGAAAACGCATGGCAGGAGCCTCTAGGGCACTGTTGAAACTTTGGACTGATTTCAGAAACCTACGGATTGAAAATGATCTAATCAAGAGACAGAAACGTATTGACGAATTTAATAACTTAACACAAATAGTCATTCAGAGATCACTTCTACTTTTCCTTCATGAACATTGCGGACACTTTGGTATGGCCAAGACATTTGATCGGGTTCGAGAACGATTCTACTGGCCCGGGATGAAAAAAGATGTCCACGAGGGGGTAAGTTCTTGCGAAGAATGCTATCAAACGAAATCTCCACACCGGAAACACATACACAACCTGACAACGTGGAAACCAAGTCATCAGTTCTGGCATGTTGCCTTAGACATTATGGGACCTTTACCCGAGTCCAGCGGAAACAAATTTATTCTGTTAATTGAAGATCAGTTTACAAAATGGTATGAAGCAATTCCCACGAGCAACCAAGAAGCTTCAACGGAAGCTAAGGCCTTTGTAAACGTATGGATTTCAAAGATTGGTTGTCCGGCAAATCTTCATAGCGACAAGGGCAGTAATTTTATGTCGAATCTTTTCAAGAACATGTGTAAAGAGCTGGGATTTAACAGGACGTCAACAACAGCTTATCACCCTCAAGGAAACGCAATGATAGAGCGCACCAATCGCACAATCGAAGAGAGTCTTGCAAAATATGTGGGTGAGCATCACAACACCTGGAGCGACTACCTTCCGCTAGTAATGATGGCGTACAGATCATCAATTCACTCTGTTACGAAGTACAGCCCCTTTTACCTCCTTTATGGACGATCGTGCGCGCTGCCGATTGATTGCATGTATCAAACAATACAAACCAAAATCTACCCAACTTTGAGTGACTACGTTGGTTGCTTGAAAGACGAACTACAAACCTGCCATGAGCTGGTACGGGAAAGCATGGATGGGGAGCAAGAAAGACAAAAAACCTACTATGACCGTAGCACATTTGGACCACAATATGAAGTAGGTGATTTAGTAATGGTGTTCAACGCCACAATAAAAAATGGCCAGACAAGGAAACTTAAATCCTTTTACAGCGGACCGCAGGCAATACGTGAAATAATAAACGATCTGAACTTTGTTATTGAGGATGTGAAAACAAAAAAACAACAAAAGGTCCACTACGATCGACTCAAACGTTTTAACAGTAGAAAAAATAACACTGATAAAAAAACCTAAGAAGGGAAAGATTGAACCGAGAATAACACAAAACGACCTTACGGAGGACAATGGTTTTGTGGAAATTGAAGTGTTGACCCCAAAATTGAAGAACACAGAAATAAGAGAAGTTCAAACTGAAGGAAATATTAGTCAAATTAATCCTAATACTGAAACTCACAATGAGACAGTCAAAAACTAATTGTTTCAAACACCTATGGGTGGGAGTACAAGAGAATCAATAAATACTAACACCAACAATAATAGCAGAAGCACAAAGATACTGGCGCCCAAAGTAGCCACACAGCAGAAGCGGGATAGTCTGGTGTCAACATCCGAAAGGAGTGAAGGCGAAGAATTTCCAAATAGGAGCATGGCTTCTACTTCGCAAAATGTCGCCGAACGACGATATCAAACAAGAATTGCGTCGGGAATAACCAGACCACGGAAAGTGAAAGACTATTTTTTATTCAAGGATAACGATGCAGATGAAAAATTTGATAATGATGTATTTTTTTAAAAGGTGATACGACAAAATGCAGAGGGCGTGGAACCCACATTGGATCGTGCAGCTGAACTGGAAACTTCTTCAGTTGGTTAGCATATTAGGTTTTTCACGATCCTTGGAGATTTTGGGTTATGATTTTGAGAACATTCTACAGACGCAGAAATTTGCAGTGACGGAACCGACAAATTATGAAACGTCACATATAAATGAGGAGCAGGTAAACAAAGGAGGACTGATCTACGCCAAAAGCAGCATGAGTAAACTAAAATACTGCATGTACAGGGCTGCATATACGGTAACTGTGCTGAAAAAAAGTAGTTGGTATGACGACGCAACTTACTTAAGCGAAAAATCACAAATAATTCCAACGTTTTACCCAATAAAAGAGTCAGTCTGTCAAAATCTATGGCAGGGACACAAAGCGCGGTTACCGGGTCTTGGTGATTTTGAATTCAATGCTCCCAAAGAAGTCCAAACATCTTAACGATCGTTAAATTTTCAGACTCGATAACAGCAAAAATAGTCCGCGCTGGAAACAAAGTGATTGACGGGCAAACTAGACAGAAAATGAAATTTAGTTGTCCAGTTGAAAAACAAGACAAAATATATAGACAATTTTCTGCTTTTTGAAACAAACCACAGAAATTTATTTTACACAACGGAAAAGTTGACGGCCACGGAACAAAATTTTTCAACAACACATATATCTGAGACAGATCTCAGGGAAATAAAACTCGATCAACTTTTTGTGTGGGATTTTCGAGGCATGTTTGAAAACCTGAAACAAATAGAGTTATTAAATTGTCACATAGAAAAGCTGCACAGAGCTATGATTCTAACGACATCATTTAACGGAAATTCACATTTAATTTTTTTAAATCAACAAAACGCTCTGGGTACACACGCAGAAAGAGCGGGAGGAATACTTTATGTCCATAGGTGCGCTAAAGTAATCGTACATGTTGTCGAAAATCAGTTTTGTACGGAGGAAGTACCAGTTAGGGTGTTTTCTGACAATACCTCAGAAGTAATTAGATACATGGACCCCATTTCTAGAGTAATCTATAGAAATTTCACACTGATTAATTGCAACCCCATGTACCCGAACGCTCTTGAATTGCAGAATGAGTCATGGATAACATATGGGTCATGGATAACATAACATATTTTAGATCCAATAAAAATCCTATTTTTATTGGATCTAAAATCATATTTTGTTTGGTACGCGTGTTTCTTTCAATCGATATGCTACGCAGTGGCACCAATCCTGTAATTGCACTGCAACCCATTAACCCAATGGGGGAACTAGGTTATTTTCATCATCTAAAACAACGAAGAAAAGAACTAAAATTAACAAGAAAAAGGACAGTTGAACGGTGTGATGGTGAAACAAACATCTTAGTAATAAAAGCAAAATAGGCAAAATCTGTACCAGATATAGCAGAAATTGAGATTGATACATTAGACTAATTTACGTGTATGATATGTAGGAATGGCAGAACTAAAGGTCGGTGACTATTGCTACTATCTACCCGAGTTGTTCGAGGTCAGGTCGATAGTCAGGCACCAAGTGTATCGGATTGTTGGAGTAACCTCAAACAAAAGGTACGTGGTGCCACTGACGCAGCTGCAACATCCCAATATAGTGGATAGAGCCGCAATTTGCGTTGGGGAGTTAATTGAGATGCAACACAGAATCGAGGAACAACAAAAGAAGATTGACAACAGCGAAATGCTGGGAACAGCCGGGGCTCGGCTTGAAGAGCAGCTCCGGCAGTTAAAAGTTGAAAGTCAAAGATTAGGTGATCAATTGCTGGAGACCAAACGGCAAATTGAATACGCTGGGAATCAGCGGGAGTCCTGCATGAGGCAGTCGGAAACATTGAAGAAAGAGTTGGAGGAGGTTACAAATGTAGCCGAAACAAAAACAAGGGAATGTTTCGCTCTGGTGGACGAGCGGGAGTGCTTAGCTCGGGAGTTGGAGAATGCCGAGATAGACAATAGAAAGCTAATGGGTAGAGTAAATACAGAGCAGACCTCAAAGAAGGTCATACAGAGGAGGCTGGAGGCGATCAACGCGCAGAGCCCGTTCAGTCGACCTCCAAACTATTATGAACTTCTATTCCTGCCACAGGGGGCCACAACCAGTACTATCCAGAAACATTACAAAACGTTGGCAATGCTCTGTCATCCGGACAAGGGTGGTCGTGAGGACATGTTCAAAATCATTCTTCAGGCAAAGAAAATTATGGAAGACGAGGAGGCCCGTAATATTTTTGACAAGTACGGGATTGAAAAAGCACAAGAATATATGAACTCGAAAATGGACATTTGAAACTCTTGCTGTGTGAGTGAGAGGAACACTCACATTTTCTAAGAGGGAGGCAGTATAGTGAACCATAATGTTTGACATGCTCATAAATTACATATTAAACGCATAATTCGAAATTTTCACAAACAAATAGGAGAACAAAAAGAGATGGTTACTAATAGTAAACCGTATTTTAACAATATAGAGAAAGCATCATAAATAATGATAGGAATCATCATGGAATTTCATCTTGACGGGACACGTCAAGGAATGTTTGTTCATGACGGGATTCAACAAGCAGGTAATCCTGTTATCTGTTAGTTTAACTAACAGGGACAAGTGCGGTAGAAAATAACTATGAGAAAATCCCATAGAGATTAACGAAAACGGGTAAAAATAACCTAAGATTAATTAACCATTGATAGAACTGAAACCAAAGAACATATTCAAAACTAAACCTTACACAATCGAGCTGCCTCTCTTTAATTGCTTTACATTTCTCATCTTCAGAAAACTTCTAATATTTATAAGCAATAGTTCTAACTTTGTATTAAACTGATTGTACATTTACAACTGCTCTATTAAATTCAAGTCTGAAACAAGTCTGAATTTTCCTCAGTAACTCCGAGGTTTAAAGTGCTTAAGAATAACATCCAACCCAAACCGTAACCGTAGACAGTGCACGGATATTACAACACTAGCGAAGTTTCGAAAGCTGATCACTGAATGTATAAAATTTGAACTTTGACGCTTTCGATAGCGTTGCAACTTTATTGGAATGACTAAACACATTAATTCATTATGTTAAAGTTTGACACGTGCGTCTGGGGGGGGGGGGGGGGTTGGGGGCAAACGGAGGGGTTTGGGGGCAAACGGAAAAGATCCACAATTTTTGTTATTTGGTATAAGCTCCTGGTTTACATTTAACCTTTTTAGGCCATTATTCACAATTTCGAAGGGGATTATCAGGTGTTTTATTAACTGGGCCCATATCTAATTGTATTAAACTGATTACATTTACAACTGCTCTATTAAATTCAAGTCTGAAACAAGTCTGAATTTTCCTCAGTAACTCCGAGGTTTAAAGTGCTTAAGAATAACATCCAACCCAAACCGTAACCGTAGACAGTGCACGGATATTACAACACTAGCGAAGTTTCGAAAGCTGATCACTGAATGTATAAAATTTGAACTTTGACGCTTTCGATAGCGTTGCAACTTTATTGGAATGACTAAACACATTAATTCATTATGTTAAAGTTTGACACGTGCGTCTGGGGGGGGGGGGGGGGTTGGGGGCAAACGGAGGGGTTTGGGGGCAAACGGAAAAGATCCACAATTTTTGTTATTTGGTATAAGCTCCTGGTTTACATTTAACCTTTTTAGGCCATTATTCACAATTTCGAAGGGGATTATCAGGTGTTTTATTAACTGGGCCCATATCTAATTGCGCATTGCTTGATATTGTTTAAGTACATCCTCTAACGATCATTGACACCTATTTTAGCAACAGAATTACTTCAACAATCATTTTACTCTGTGTGTAAACTTACACTTAATCTAATAATACAATTTCTTATCAGAAAACAAACGGTTAATCTTAAAGAATTTATGTATAAACCGCGGGTCTTTCCCATTATAGCCCCCCAGCTTAGTGGTCAGATAACCTATAGCCCCCCCCCCCCCCCAATCATGGTAAATATACCATATTGGGGGGGCTATATTTTCATGGGAGGGCTATAATGGGAAAGACCCCACACCGCATGTTGCTTATTGTTTTAAAGTTCTTTTGAAAGTAAATAGTGCATGTTTCAGAGCCCAACATGACAATAGAACGAAGTATGGCATCGAAAAAAGGACTAAATTTGAGCAATTAAGGCGGAAATAATTGAGATTTAAGTAGAGATGCTTTACGAGAGTGAGCTTTGAATTGACCACGTAACATCATGGATATCACGAATTTTATGATGCAGAATGCCTTCAACAATATCTAGCCCCCTCTACTCTCGAATCCGTTCGATCCGTTAAGTAAATGTTTGAAAAAATTTTCTTGTCGACTTTAACTACGTGAAGAATAAATTGAATTCAATAAAGGTCAACAATAACAGAACGGTGCTAACATCATTCGAGGTCAAACAAAAAGAGCATTGTACCGAGGCTGTAAGTCTCCCAAGGGGGGACTTGAGTTTCTTTGGCTCGCTGAGATTGAGCCTTTCAAACCCGTCTCTTGTCTTCGTGTGTTCTTTCTCAGATCGTGCTCTGTCATGGAACCCAACTAGACGTCTAGCGTTGCTCGTGTTGCAAAGAGAAAGAGTCAGAGTCAGAATTGAGGTTAGGCCACCAAAAAGTGAAGAAGAGAAGAAGATGATGAGTTAGTTGTGTATATGTTCCATATGTCCGTTGCTCCATAAAACACACAGGCCATCAGAAAGAGATAGAAAGTCGATTAAAAGAAAAGATTGATTGAATTGAAATTGCGATAAAAAGTCCTAGGGACTGCCCACATTGTCGAGTCTATTTTTCGCTGTTTCAAACAGTATCGTCTGTACAGGTGTAATGTATTGGAGTTCAGTGGTCGTGTTAGTAAGTTGATCTTGGATCAGTTCTCTTATTGCTGCGTTGTTGCTAGAAGCTCTCTTGAGGTATTGTATATTTCTCTGGGCTAGAAGTTTGCTCACTCTGGGAAGGTTCGCTGCATTATGTAGCTCTTCTGACGACGTCCATCTGGGTAGATCTAATGCTACTCTTATGGCTTTGTTTTGTTGTATTTGAAGTCTCATGATGCTGTGCTTGGGAGCATTCGCCCATGCCGGCGAAGCATACTCCATAATTGGTCGTATCGTTGCTCTATATAGTAATATGAGGCACTTAGAGTTGACACCTTTCGCTTTCAGCATCATGAGGCCATTTATTCTCCCAAACATCTTGTTTTCAATCTTCCTGATCTGCGCCGCCCAAGTTAGATTATCGTTCAACTCAACTCCGAGAAAAGTAGACGACTTCGATGGATTTAGAATTACGTCTTGCAGTTTGAGATGGTGGTGGCTTTTGTCTCTATTTCTGGTCAATAACATGAAGTTTGTTTTCTCGGGATTAATTTTGATTTTCCAAAGGTTGCACCACATGTCCAGTGAGTTGAGAGCCTTCTGTAGTTTGAAAGTAGCTGCTCTACAGTTTCTGCCACTCGTGTATATTGCAATATCATCTGCATATTGGGAGACTTTTGCATTCAAGACTTCTGGACTGCTGACATAGATGTTGAACAGTGTAGGGCTGATTACGCTGCCCTGTGGTACTCCTGCTCTTGGTTTTAAGCTGTTGGCCACAGCCTGTTGGTATATTACAGTCAGCTCTCGGTCTTTGAGATAGCTTACGGTCCATTTTATGATCCACTCTGGCACTTTGTTTAGCTGCATTTTATAGATTAGTCCTTTATGCCACACCGCATCGAATGCCTGCTGAACATCGAGAAAAGCTGCTGCGGTTGGCTGCTTCCAGAAGGCTTCATTGAAAATATGTTCGCTTAAACAGAGTAAATTGTCAGTTGTTGAGCGACCTGCTCTGTATGCGCCTTGCGCGTTGGTGAAGATATCGTTACTTTCACAGTGCTTGTTTAAGTGCTCCTTGATAACAACTTCGCACAATTTACCGATGCAACTTGTGAGGGAGAGAGGTCTGTAATTCTTGAGATCAGAGTGGTCTTTATTTGGCTTGGGCAGCATAGAGACATTGGATCTTTTCCAGCAGTCAGGCACAATTCCATCTTTTAGAGAGCTTTGTATTATGTCACTGAGTTCTTTCATTATTGCGTCTGGTAGCTGTTTCAATATTTTATACGATATTCCGTCAGGTCCTGGAGCTGTGTTTTTCCTCCCTTTGATGATGTTTCTCAGTTGTTCAACCTCGACTGTAGTTTCGCGGTGGTTAGGGGGCAGGCGAAACTGTGCTATTTCATTCTCGTTCACGCATGTTTCAACTAGATCTTCAATCTCTTCAGCTTCCTGAGTTACAGCCTCATGCATTCTGATATTCTGTTTCAGTTTCTCAGCAAATTTATCTGCTGCCTCCTGCGTGCTAATTTTAAGCTGGTTTGCATTGCTCTTACTAGATTGCGTGAGTTTCTTGTAAGCCTTCCAGAAATCGATGCCCTTCCCATTTGAGTTCATGCTGGCCACCGTCTTCAGTTCTTGGTTCTGCCTTTCTTGTATTAGTGATTGTGAGAGCTTTCTCGATGTTCTATTGAGCTCTGATGTGTGGTATCTCTCCTCTGAGTAACCTCTCATGCCCAGTCTTCTCAGCTTTCTGACTTTTCTCTGCAGCTGGTGTTTCTTTCTGGTGAGCGCGACTATTTCTTTGTTTTGTATTGGTTTAGCTTCTTTGAGGCTGCTCTCGTAACACGTCTTAATGTGGGTTGCTATGCTTTCTGCTCTGCTGTTCAAATCTGCATACTGGCTTCTGTAGCAACTCACCTTCTCTCTGAAGCATTTCCAATTTGGCCGCAGTGATCTAGATTTTGGAGCTCGCAGGTTAAATTCGCTGATGGTCATATAGTGGTCGCTCATAGTCTCTTCAAATATTTCGAACTTCACAATGTGTTTTGCCAAAGGCTTAGAGCACAGGTGCAGGTCTAAAACGGATCCCTTCTCATGCGTTTTGAGGTCGTTATTCAGAAGTATGTTTTCTTCATCCAGAAGTTCCTCAACGACTCGACCTGTTGCATCGCTCTTTGTGGACATAGGGTTGATCATAGGGTTAATCACCCACCACTATGCATCTAGTATTGTGCCTGACCAAGTGACTTGCTTCAATCTCATTGCCGGGTGAACAGTATATCAGAGTAATGTCAACATCAGATTCTTTGAGTCTTATTTGCAGCTTCTCGTTGGTTTTAGAGACGTTTTTGACGAATTTGTTGTCTAGCAGTGTGTAGTTTAGTCCCTCTCTTATATATATGGCCGAGCCATGTATATTGTCGTTAATGCTTGCAGCTAAGATAAAATTTCGCAGATGAGGAGGCTGCTTCGTTTTTGTCTCGTTAAAACAGGCTACATGAATGCCCTTGTCTAATAAAATTGGTTCAATAACTCTGAGCTTTGGTCTCAAGCCTCTGACGTTCAGTTGAGCTACTTTAAGGTTTGCCATGATGAATTGATGTTCGTTGGCTTGCGAATTGATGCTTGAATTCTCTAATCTTTGCATCGTATTTAACTTGACTGTAGTTATGACCAGAGACAACGTTTAGAGCCTGGAGGATGTTTATCTTTTGCTTTGGGGAATCGAAGAAGCATTGTTTCATGGCTGCAATAATTGTCATGCTGTTTTGTTCTCTTTGCTCCGCCAGATTGATCTTATTGTTTAG
This sequence comes from Convolutriloba macropyga, assembly GCF_964194025.1. NCBI lineage: Eukaryota > Metazoa > Xenacoelomorpha > Acoela > Convolutidae > Convolutriloba > Convolutriloba macropyga. The sequence goes on along the minus strand of NC_134469.1, from coordinate 23,634,509 downwards.
TTCAGCCACTTTGTTCTCAAGTATTTGGACCCTTTCAGTGAGGTTGCTCTCTATTTTCTCGAGCCTCTTGTCGATGTTGCTGAGGACTTCTTCAATCTTGTTCAGAGAGCTTTGTGGACTAGTGTGGACCTTGCTCTTCACTGCATCAGCATAGCTGCTAGCTCGTGCTTCTTGGTACTTTGAGCAGCCTCGATAATTTGCAGAGTGACTCTCTCCGAAGTTAGAGCATTTGGCACTTTCTGGAGCAACATCACATTCTCTTATAACATGCTCTCCGCCACATCGTCTACATTTGAGATTGTTCGGGCAGTCCTTCGCCTTGTGGTCATATTGGAGGCATTTGAAGCATTGTACTACCGAGGGCTCTAGTCTCGATCGTTCACATCTCTTTCTCTGATTGAAAATTTTGACACCGTTGTCAACAGCATTCCTGGCAGTTGTCTCTGTGTTTGTAAACACTCTTATGAGCCTCGTAGGTTGGTTGGTTGCACGACTTGTTATTCTATGTACTGATGTTGCCTCTATGTTCTGACTTTGCAGCTCACTTTTAACGTCCTCAGGATCGATGTCTTGGTCTACACTTGTTATGACGAAGCTCGGTTTCACCGGGTTGGAGGCAGCAGTGCTTAGTTTGACTTGGTAGTTTGCGAATGCTTCCTTGACTTTATTTGCAGTAATCATCTTTGCTATCTCGATAGTTCTTGGTTTCATCGAGTAGCCTTTTCCGTTCTGACTTCGCCTCACTTCTCCGTAGTTCGGGTTGCCAGTTAAGTTCTTCAGCTGCTGGTTGAATTCTTTGTGGCTCGGTGTTTCATGTTCAAATGTGAAGTAGACTACTTTAATATGTTGCTCAGGTTGCCTCTTTCTAATCTTGGAGCTGGTTCGGGGTCCATCAGTTGCTTTGCGTTTTCTCTGGTTTTGGTTGTGGCTCGTTGCTAGACTTTGGTCGAGGTTGGAGACGCGTAGACTAAGCCTCAACTCCCGCGTAGTGTAGATTGGCAGCGCAGTTCTGGCAGGGGGCCTTTGGGAGGGGGGGGGGGGGTGGCGCGCAACTAAAGCCTCGCCTCTTGGGAAAGAGACTGAGAGATTAACTAGGTCGGCTTATCGTTGTTGCTGAGAAAGTGTGATACTGCGTACTCTTCATCTAGCTCCTCATCTGTCGTCTTGCGTTCCGTTGGGTTGGGTTGGGCCAAACAGAAAGAGCAAAATCAAAGCAACCGATCGTAAAGACGAAAATTCAAAGTGCACTGTGTGCTATTAGAATGAAAAAATGAGCACCACGTCTGCTAATGAAATGAATAAATTACCAGTCAGTTTCTGGAGGTCAAAGTTTGGTATGAAGCAGTATACATTTACGTTCACGTTAGGTTTCAAATTAGGTTTATATGTACAGATTTATGGGTTGACTTCGGCATTAAATGCACAGGGTGAAGACTCCTCTTTGTAAGAGCGTTGTCCTCTGTGGCCTCTTATACAAAGGATTGTGCTTCTAAGTAGGGCGAAGCTCAGGGATGTTTGATGAAATTTATGACGTTAGGATGCGTGTCTTTCGTCTTTTCAGCAATTCTTGATGCAAGTCGTTTTATAACTATTGTGGAGCCGGGGCCGCTTCCTCCTGTGGTCGAAAAGATCAGAGGGATAAAAGAGCTATGCTCAACTTCAACAATTCTGTCCAGGTATTTGGTTTTCTTCGTCGTTTCGTGGAACTTGTAGCTCTCTTTGATTCCAATACGTCTGTTTTTTGGAGCAAACGGGTTGAAGACTTTAACATCATAGTATGATTTCTCAAAGCGAGAACCCCATAGGCCTTTAGCTGAGATATCTAATCGTGCTTCCTCGTCCTTGCAGGTCGCGGGTTTTAGGCTCTCATTGCTGAGAGGCTGCAGGTGAGGTTCAACTTCGATATCGTAACAAGTTTTTCGCATAAGCTCGGCGAAGAGGTCTCTTACTTCATTATGCCTGATTATTGGATATCCTCCCTTAGGGCAGTGAAGGGCATGGGATACAAGAAACTTCGAGCCACACGCACACTTCTCGGGAATATTTTTGAATTGCCAGCCATATCGAATGCATAGGGCGTCTCTGAACTCGGTTTTGGTTAACCAGAGGTCATGTCGTTCTATTGGCAGTGCATTCAACCACGTAGACGCGCCTTTCTCACTGGCTAGTTGTACTGAATATTTGAGATCTTCGGTCATGTTTGCAAGAATTTCTTCTGATTTCTGTTTGTTTTGGGTTTGTTTAACTAGGTGAAAATTATCTGCATATCAAAGCTTGATGAGTTTAGAGTAATCGGCGTGGCCATAATTTTATGAGTCGATTGATGAAATGAGGAAAGTTATTGGAAATATATTTTAGAACAAAGAATTTTGCGACTGTCCCGAGTTTTAAATTTCATGTGGAAGTTTATAAACGAGCGATTCGACGAAAATAACATCTGTAGCTGGCATCTATGCTGTGACTGTCAGATCTGCAGAAATAATAGGACAATTTTCTAAGACGACGACTGGGACGAAAATCCCCTCAGTGAAAACTGTAAATCCCCAACAACAACAACAACAACAATTCACTATATCTACCTGTTTTCGTGCTCTTAGTGATTTTTCTTTAAATTAATGCTCCTGAAGCAAAATGATTCAAATGCAATTTCAGCCACAGTTTTAAAGCAAAGTTTGGAGAAAAGCAAAAGCAGTGCAAGTTTTTCTTTTTATCAACTGGGGCGTTTCAAGCCAATTTCCCGTTACATTTGCTTCAAAGTGATGTCTCGTTTCTGGTTGATCTCAATAAAATTGTGTTCAGTTTGTCAATCCAATCTTTTTAATAACTTTTTCTGTCCGATCATTCAACATTTTTTGAATCTTTTTAAAAATTTTATGACAAATTGCTCTCACTCAGATTAATATAAGATGGATTCATTTATGGGCTTTAGTTTGGGCAGTTGATACTAGCAAGGGTCACATATAAAGTTTCATTAGAGTGGTTTTTAATTGCACTCAAATGAAGTTTGTAGCAATTATTTTAATCCTGCTGGTCCGGTCATTCAAGAGCAATTTTTCCATTTGTAGGTTTTGGGATGTTCTACAATAATTATCTTGTTTTTTTTAAGATGTCTAACAAGGCGTTTAGATGTTGGATCGTTTCCTATAGCCCCTCACGACTTCATACAGTTGTTTTTTTTAGTATCAGTAATGACAAAATCATTGTTCGAATTTTTGCCTCGCGAAATTAGACGATGCATTTTTGAGTATTTAGTTATTACGAAATTCGGATTTATTGAAAATAACAGCTTTCGCGACCTGATTAGTGTTCGGTCAACATGTCGTGCCTTGCGAGAAGAGGTGTCGAACTTACATATTAGTTTAAAGCTTGAAGTTTTTCTGGATATCAGCCCGCGCTATCAAGCTGTATATTATCAGAGTGATTGTGAAACAGAAAGAGAACCAATTTCGGTTGACATTTTAAATGCGGTTGCTTGTGAGACAAATTGGAAGTGCAATTATCTGAAAATAGAATTGGATGTTGTTGCGGGCACCGTTGATGACATTTATCCACGTGGCATGCCCAAACAGTTCGAACCATTTTTTGAAACCCTGGCGAGGCTCTGTGAAGACAGCGTAGAACACTTTGCTCTTCGTGGGTTTCGACCAATAGATGAGATGTTAATGCAACATATTTTTGATAGGCTTATTCATAATAATTGCTTTGTGGCAAATGTTGAGATATGCATTGACATGAAAGAATTGGAAACTTTTGAATGTCTCAACGAAATTGCTCCTTCAAACTATTGTCAAAATGTTGTCAAGGCTGGCTTTTCAAAATCATACTTCACAAATTCAACTGAAGCTCCTTTCCGGTCCCTGCATCACAAATTCCCAAGCTTGAAGACCTTTGGTACAGAACTTGTTCGATCACTCTCTGATTTGTCTCCTTTAACACGATTGTCAAGGCTGGAACTAGAAAGCATTCCTCAGACAAGTTTACCTCCAAGCTGTCAGTTGTCATCTATTCGAACTGTTATAGTTCACAACCAGCAGGGAAATGTATATAATCTTCCTCAAGTTATTTCACAATGCTTCCCAAATTTGAACTATCTGCATCTCCTCCCCAAGAATGAATCAGCCAAAATCTGGAATACTTATGATTTCGGGGATCTACCCCCGAGCTGCGAAGTTCTGTGCACAAGGTACTCGATTTTAGGTTGCTTCAGAAATTCCACACAATTAGCAAAGGTACGAGTCATGCTGGCTTTTGAAGATGGTGTTGATATATCGGACAGTGATTTATCTAGTTTTAAGTGGAACCTTGAGCTATTTACTGCGACCTTCATGACAAGTGAGTTAGATCGTTATGTTGCACCGTTCATTCGCTTTTGCATGCGTCAATTGCAATTAAAGGTATTGAGCATTAATATTGTACCGAGATTTGGCGATGACGTAGTCAGAGATTTGGTCATTCCTTTCCAAGTTGAACTCTATAATCATCCTTCCATCAGATATCTGCGCATTCATACTGTGGAATTAATCAACAGAAGATTAGATAGTGCCCTAGACTCGTGGATTCTCAGCATGCAAGAGAAAGTAGATGTTTACCCTTTATGGGATATCAGAGGCAGTCAATTTCGTTCGAGGCTTCTCATAGAACGGTGATGTCTTGCGAGAAATTTTTACATTGAAGCTCGCCTATCCAGGAAATAAGTGCACCCTCGAATTACTACAACTTTTAAATGAAAGCTCTGAAGGTTTCTGCTCTCTGGTTTTCATAAAGTTTGAAAGTCGTTGGAAGTTTAGAGATAAATTGAATACTTTGAACGTCATATATTCAGGACTCTTATCTGCTGTTGATGAAAGTGATCTGATCCGTTGATTTGAACCAGGATTGTTTATTCAGGTGTCTTCATAACACAGGCTTCCCATTGAATGGGAACCATAAATTTTCCGTTAATTCTCTCGCATACATTAATAATCTAAAGTCAAGTGCCTGATTCGCGACAGTGACACCCTCGACTTCTTTTTATAAGGGAGCAATCTGTTAATAGCAGAACCTGCGGCAAAACTTGCCTTAAAAGGCAAGTAGTAGTAGTTCCTTTGCATAATTGTAAATAAAACTATATTAACTTATATTTTTGTTCCGACCCCTCTTGAGGGGGGACTATATACTTAAATAGTTATTTTTTGCTCAGAAAATTTTGGCCGATCGATATATTCATTGTAGAGAGTTGAGACTGGTATCATTTAAAAAGCAGTCCAGCGTAGAATATGGAATTAAAAAGAATTTTTGATTTTCGTGTTTTACAGGGAGTTATCGAGGTTTAAACTTTTGAGAAAATAGAGTGAATTCCGTTGACTTTATTCACATTTTCGTAAATTTTTGACTAAAATTTCGCTAATTTGTTAAATTTTTTAAGGAAAGTGTTGTTGATTTTATTTTTAAAGCAAAAAAATTGTCGGCTATTTTTATTTATTTTTTGTCAAAATTTCTGGCCAAATATTTCAAATTTCAGACTTTTCATCAAAAACAGCACATAATAAGCTTCTTTAGTCCACTTTGATTAAATTTGCCGGAAGTACACCCCCAAACTACACTGATACAATCTCTGTAGACTCAAGGGGGGGGGGGGGGCTATTCATACTTGAACTTCCGTTGCGAGTGCTCTGTAATTAAAACTTTGCCGTTTTTTGCGTACTTTACTCGTTGATTATCAAAAACAGCATTTATTTTTGTTTTTTTAACTAACAAAATATCTATATCTATAGCATTCGAAAAATAAAGTGTTCTTAATGCACGAAGAGCATTAGCAGAGCTAGTTTTGGACCAATCTTGGACTGTTACAATTATAAAAATAATTCGGATTTAATCAAACGGTCTTTTTTATTTAAAAAAATCGATCTTTTTTATATATTAATTAAATAACAGAACATTTCAAATCAAAGCTCACTAGTGCCTCCATTTTTCTCTTAATTTGGTTAACTTGTAGCTTAGTGTCAGCAATGAAAGAAAGCTTTCTCTTTCTAATGAATTCAATTTCAATCTTTATTGCGGTTTTACACCTTAAATTATGGTTTTCTGGCTTTGATACTACTAGATTTCCCATTTTTTTTATTTTCAGGTACTTGCCCATTTTTAACGTTTTTTAGTTTTGTCACATTATCTTGTTATTGACAGTTAATATATCACATTATTGGCGTTCAAAATAGGGCACAATAAATAATATTAAAATCCTTAAGGATATAGACTCTCGTTTTAACGGCTTCGACAATACTTTCTCGAAGAATTTAAATGAATTTTTTAGTTTTGTCTTTAACTGGCGTTTTTACTTTGTCTTTTTAGTCGCAAGAAATTTCCTGTACAATGACCCTATTTTATTGGTTTTTCATGGAAGAATAGATTGGCCGATATTCTGATATTTGTAGACATTTGATGGCTCCCAAGACTTTGAAAACAATTGTTTTCCAAAATAAAAACAACACGTTTTAACTTCGCTAGTATGTTCCTTTTGTCTGATTGTTACCTAGTCTCGTTATTTACAGGCCTAATACGGCAATATTGTGGTCAGGGGAACGTGTCAAAGGGATTGTTGTCACAAAATCTATTGAGTTCAAAGAATTCGTTATGACTTTACTGGCTTCGACACGGTTTTTTTTAAAAAGTAAATTAATTTTTGATTTTTGTCATTTTTTACGTTATTCTTGTAGACGTAAGATATATTCTGGGTAATTGCAGAACTCAGGGGCTTCCTTTGGAAGAATAAACGATTATGTTTAACTATTTCATTGGGTAACTTATGGCTTTCATGTCGTTGAAATTAATTTTTTTTCGAAAAAAAGTTTTACTTAATTTTGCCTTTTTTTTATTTGTCTACTTGTTACCTGGTTTAATAAATGAGGTTAAATAATACATTATTGGTGTTCGAAGAAGGTGCAATTGAACATATTTTGAGGGCCAAAGTATGGCTTTACGGCTTCAAGTGCGTTTTCTGGCGAAATTTAACTGATTTTTTTGTTGTCTATTTGTTGTTCTTTTTGTAACCGCATAAAAATTGAATACCGACAGTTCTTAATTCCCATCTTTAGAAACACCTGTAATATTAAACCTAAGGGATATTTCGGTTGATTCACAATGGTTTTCATTACTTCGAAATTAATTGTTTTAATAAAAAAATAAGCGAATTTTTTAAATTTACCGTTTGTTCTTTATTGTCTAATTGTTACCAAGCCTTATTATGGACTGGTCCCATATCTTTTCTGGTGAATTACAAATTATTTTGTTTAGTTCAGTTTTATCGGACGCTGTTTTGACTTTGTTATTAAGTTTTGTTTTTTAAAACGGACATAATTTTTTTGATGTAATTAATGTTTGTTGTTGTTTGATTTTGCTGTTTGTCTTGACTCGCTTTCTTAATATTGGCATTTCTCATCAATCTAATGCATCATTTTTTACTCCACTGAGTTATTTGCTTTGGAGGCATCTTTTCGTTCATACACCAATTTTCTTTTTTAAAAATATTTGAATTTTTGGGGTTTTCTATCTGCTCCTCATTTGGTAGACAACTATGCCAAACTTGTGGCTGAGCGGGGTCGGAACCTTATGTGCAATCGCACATTACCGAGCATCGTTATTCTCTATATATTTAAGTCTCGCATCGATAACGGCTGTAAATAACTGTTAAATTTAATTAACTGTACATTATTCAATTTTAAAGTTAGACAAAGTCCTGCTACTCGTACTCAAGATGACACGTGGAAACACGGGGGAGTGATTAAGCCAGCACAGCCAATGTTTAATATGTCACCGATTATTAAAAAAGTAGACCAGCCGTAAATCACAATAATTGATCATTTAATGGGACAATTTCTGTACCATTTCGAACTCCTCATCATAAACTAACCTATCAATTTTTGAAATTTTCGCCCTGCGCTTTGCCCTCATTTGGAAGTCACTAAGGTTAATTATCACAATCAATAACGAACGGTTTTTTTATTGGTATGTAGAGGCCACAAGCCGTTTATCAGATGTCCAATTTATCAAACGTGTTTTCAGATAATGTAAGGGTCTAAAAGTACCGGTCGGTGTCTCGACAGTGTGCAATCATGTCATCGAATGCCAGCGATGACTGTAGCCTCGATGGAATCGAAGACCCCAACAAGTCCACTTTCTTGGCAGATGCAGAGAAGAATCAACACTCTTCGAGTTTCACACCAGCATTCACTTCGCATTCGTCAGTGAGCTATCCTGTTGTTAACCACTTGCTCACTACAGTTCAGAGCTGTTCAGCTGAGGACAGTGCAACTTCTGACTATGAAAGCACTTGTTCCGATTCGAGCTTCCACTTTCGCCACATCATCATGTCACCCAGGGTTCTGTCGCCTGACTCACAGACCCCGTCGTCTGGTGTTGTCTCTCAGAAGGTAGGAAGATTCTATTCTGGTTATAACTTGATTCTATCTACAAATAATAACGAGAAAAATTGTCTGTGATCGGGAGGGGTTGTTTTAGCCAATAGCCATAAAGTGAATACTGAATATGGCACAATGTTGAAATTGATCACCTATCCATAAATTGCATGTTTATGGTTCAAGTTAAGCAACCTCAGCTTTGACTGAAATTTTAAATGATTCCACCTCATTTTTAAAGTTGTGCATGTTTTGACAATTAAACGAAGATTTAGGGCTAAAAATTTCAAACAGATATAAGCTTCAACGCATTAAATTTTGCGTTTATTTGCACTGAAATCTGGTGATTTCAGGATGTAGCTGAGTTCGATTACGACGACTCCTCGGATGCCAGTGTCGATGCTTACAAATCTGAACCTGAGCTTGCGATCAATGCTTTAGCCACTCAAGGCAAGTTGTTCAGACCTCGACTTCCGGGAACACCTTCGCTTAATTCGACATCTTTACCTTCTACAGCAGCTGTACCTGCTGCAAAAATCAAACGGGCTTTTGTGTTTGATCTTCCTGAAAAACCTGCAAGCGATGTTGCGTCAGAGAGTTTTCGCAGGTGGCGAAAGTCAACAAGCGATGCAGCCAGTAATTTCCCTGCATTGTCGAGGGCTTGTGACCCCAGTTTCAGTGTTCCAAGCCAGCTTCCAAATTTTGTCCTTGGTGCTAACAAGTCAAGCAGTGCTTTTAAGTTTGCTAATTTGAACTCGTATCCTGGTGCTAAAGAGCGGTTGGACGCTAATAAGAAAGGACCGTCCGTTGTGTCGAAGCTGTGTGAGCAACAAGACGAGCTTGGGGAGAATTCTACTAGATCTCTCGGCCGGTCGACAAGTCTTCCTCTCAGCTTACATGTTGCAACTGGGTAGGGTTAAAAATACGCTCCATAATAGTTTTTTTAGAAACAATTTCAAGATAATTTTTCAGATAATTTGTTTCCAACTTGCGCTTTTATACCGTTTTGTCTTCAAGAACGTCTGCACACGACAATATCTATTAATTTATAATTCACCCAAAGTTCACGCAATTATTTGCCCATTAAATACTCAACTTGATTTTATCTACTAATATGATATGAAGCTGAGTTTTTGACAACAAAATTTTGAAGTACAAAAACAGCGTTGTTGTTTGAAACTGAATGGATTAAAAGAATTAATTTTCTGTTCTTGCTGTTCAGAATGGAGAGTGGTTCTGGTAGTGTTGTGGGCATCGGTGTCCTGAGTACGGGACAGACCTCGCCCTGTGCTAGTTCCTCAAGTGCTGTAGCAGTAGGTGTGTCTCACCCTTCTGGTGGGGTTGGCGGTGGCGCTGGAGGAGCAGTAAGTCCCTTCTGCGGTGTCTTCCAACATGCCTCCCTGTCGCCTTCCTCTGCGGGTGATGTCAGACGCAGTCGGTGTCCCAGTACATCTAGCAGGGTATAAACTCTTAATTATAGGTTGAAACTCCTGTTTGTGCTGAAGGAATGTCTTCTCTGTGTCGGTGAAATAAATGTTCAGAGCTCGTACTGATTTTGGCGCTTAATCTTCATGATTCAGATGAGAAAAGCAAACGTGGAAATAATCTTCATTTTTTTAGAATCCGCCTTTTTAGATATGCAATTATAATTTCCCTTCTTGATTTCGTAAGGTTTTAATTTCGTAAAATTTAACGTCGTGTGGATTTTTTTCTGCTTTAATTTCACCTGAGTGTTGTCCTTTAAAAATGAAGAGTTGTTTTTCATTTGCTAATTTTAGCTGGATAAGCAGCATTTAATGATGTATTTTTTAAATTTTGAATTGGTATTTATAGATGACTTGTTGTTTTAGTGTTCTGCTTCCAGTCCCCGACCCCCGAGTAGGATAGACCAGATCAAGATAGAAGAGGCAACTGGACTGGAAAGGGACACCCTGTTCGAGAGAGATGTCACGCTCTCTTCATCCCTCGCGTCATCCTGGGAAGACCTCTGTCTCTCGGTGAGAACTATACTTTTTTGTTAGTTACAAGTCACTGAAGCCAAATTGGTCATCGAGTATTTCTTTTGTTGTTGTTGTTGTTGGGGATTTACAGTTTTCACTGAGGGGATTTTCGTCCCAGTCGTCGTCTTAGAAAATTGTCCTATTATTTCTGCAGATCTGACAGTCACAGCATAGATGCCAGCTACAGATGTTATTTTCGTCGAATCGCTCGTTTACAAACTTCCACATGAAATTTAAAACTCGATTTTTAAGGCCTTTTTTCGTATTAAATTTTCTATTATAAATGTAATTTTCTATTCGATTTGCTAGTCTGCATGTACGGAAAAAGAAATCATTTCTAGCCTTTTCAGTTCTGGTTTTCGGGAGCTTGAATAATTCATTTGTTCTCCCTTTTTCTGAATTTTGTTTCAGCATTGGTAAAAAAGCTATCGTCTTCTGTCAATTTCGATAAAAGTAGAATGTCATTTAGTTGCATGAACATTGGTAGTGGTAGTATGTTAAGAAGTTGATTTGGATATGGCATGACTTTTTGTCCAAGGATCCATTTGACTACTTTCATTTGAAATCTTTCAAGCTGTTGTAGCTCACCTCGGTTCGGATTTGTGCACGCAGAGCCATATAAGAGTACTGTTAAAATTAGTGACTTGTAGAGTCCGAGCTTGATCTCTTGTCTTACTTGAAGAGCTATGTTTCGTCGAAGTAGGTAGAGTACTTTGTTCGCTTTTTTCAGTCGTTCTTCGATGTGTGTCTTCCACGTCAGGTCATGGGAAACATAGATGCCGAGATCTTTGATGACTTTGGATGACTCTAGTTTAGTGCCCATAAGCTCGTAATTTTGTGTTTGACCTCTTATGCTCAGTTTTGCACATTTGTCCATGACTAATTTCATTTTATTTTCGTTTACCCACTGTTCAATACCATTGAGATCGTTTTGAACTTGCCAAAACGTTTTCTTCACTGCAAGAATTTTTAGGTCATCCGCGAAGATAAATGGGTCAGAGAAAACTAACACATCAGGTAGGTCATTGATGAATATGCAAAACAGGAGTGGTCCGAGAAGAGAACCTTGGGGTACCCCACTTGTTACATCTAAAGTTTCCGATCTTGTGTTGTCTACCCGAACGAATTGTTTCCTATTGTCTAAGTAGTCAATGATAATTTCTAATAGGCAACCTCCCACTCCAATTTTTGCAACTTTTTGTACAAGCTCAAAATGCGGCACTTTGTCGAAAGCTTTGGAGAAATCTGTGTAGAATGCTACAATTTCGGTGCTTGATTCGTTATCGAGTGCGTCGTGAATTGATTTCAAGAAGGATAGCATATTTGTATTAACTGAGCGTTTCTAACAAATCCATGTTGGTGTTCTGTTAGGAATTTTTCGAAGTGAGCGTATAAAGCTGAACAAATGCATTTCTCAGAAACTTTACTGTCAATGTCTAAAAGAGAGACTGGTCGGTAATTTTCTACTTTCCGTCTGTCATCTTTTTTGTAGATTGGTGTCACAGCTGCAATTTTCCAGGAGTTTGGGATTTTTCTCAGTCGTTTTATCTGCTTGAAAAGTACATTTAAATTCTTACTTGTTTTGCGTGCTGTACGTTGGAAAAATGCAGGCGGTATGCCATTTGGGCCTCGCGACTCTGTGGCATCTAGCGAAAGAAGTATTTCGTAGATTGCTTTCTTTGAGATTTCGAAGTTTGTAATTTCAGGATTTCTCAATTCTACATCTTGTATACTGAAAGGAATTTTGGGTGAGAACACTGAGTGAAAGAACTCGTTCATCATGTTGACTTGCTCTTGCATTTTTGTGCTCTGTTGATTTTCTTTGATTAGTAATTTTGGAAGGCTGGGTGATTTTTTCAGGCTTTTCAAGTGTTTGAAGATTGTACCGGTATTTCTTGCACGCATGATTTTCTCCTGATATTCAATCCTGTCAGTTCCGATGATTCTATCAATTAGTTTTCAAGTTTAAGAACTTCTTGTTTTCGATGACTAGTGGGTTTTTCGGATAGGAGTCGTTTTTGGGTTTGTAGTCTCTTCATGTTGTAAGAAGTGAAACTTGATATCCAAGGAGGTAGACTTTGTCGGTGTCTAGTTCTTTTGGGGACGTGGACCTCGAATATTTGATCCATGTACTGGTAAAATTCTTCGCACATAATGTTTATGTTAGTGAAGCAAACTGGTTTGAAGGGTTCAGTACTTAAAATATTATTTATGCTTTCGTAATCAGCGTTTCCGAAACTTCTAAAATTTACAAGAGTTTCTTTGGCGTCTTGGCGTGGACATTCTAGTGTTAACTGGATTGATTTATGATCCGAGCAGTCGTAAATTGAGGAAAATTTCTCGTCAAGATGTGCCACCAAATTACAATTTTTGTAAAATGCTACATCTAGAGTGTTCTGCCCACATCTAGAGTGTTTGCAGACAAGACTAGAATCCGGTTGCTCAGAAATGACTCTTTCGGAGATTAAGGAGTTCTTTACTGCTATGAGGGCGCCTCAGTGGGTATTTTTGTCTTGATCCATTTGTCTCTTGTCGGTAGATGCAATAGTCATTTAGAAATAGTTCAGATGATGGAATGTTATCATTGAGCCAAGTTTCACAGAGACATATAACGTTGTAGTCTGAGTTTATTACAGCATTTGCAAACTTAATTCTCCTCTCTACGTTCACAAGGCTCCTTACGTTTAGTTGCAGAATGTTAACAAAACCTAGTCAGTTTGACTTGGTTTCTACGGAGGCAATCTCCACTTTCGCACCATCGTTGAATAGTTCTAAATTTCGAATTTTGAGTTTATCTCGAGGAACTTCTTCTGTCAACAGTTCTCTTCTCTTTTTCAGAATCAGGTTTTCTTTGAGGGCATCTTCTTTGCTGAGAGCTAGTAGCAAGTAAATATTTCTCTTTGCTAATTCCTCTCGATGTTCAATACTTTTGGCTAAGGCTAGCCTGGCTTCATGTTCGTTAGCGACCGTTACTAAAAGAGTTCTTGGTTTCTTCCGTTCTCTCTTGAATTCACCTAGTCGTTTGAGTTCCTTCACTTCAGGCCTAACGCCTATTTGACTCAGTATTTCATTTACTTCGTCAGTTGTGGGGACAAGATTTTCAGCTTTTGTTTTGTTATGATCTTCAGGGATCCCTTGTATTCTGAAACTTTGTTTGATGTTGTCGACGCCTTTCTCTTTCTTAACTTTCCAAGTTTCCTATCTGTCTCCTGTGTGGATTCCACGGCAGCATACGTTTTATCAACTTTTTCACAAGTTGTTTTGATGGCGGTTTCTGTCTTTTTGTCTACAAGCTCAGTCAATCTCTTTTCCATGTTTTTGAGTTGATTGCTAAAGTCCAAATTTTCTATCTTCTCGGTCATGTTCGCCATTGTTCTGCATCTTATGAATTTATCTCGCTCGTTTTTGTCCACGCATTCATTGCAGAGAAGCATAATGTTTTTTCCAAGATCTATTATCCCGTTGAGGGAGGCCGAGGAAAGTCCTGTGCAAATTGTCGTCATGTGTATATGACAGTTGCAGGCAACGCATGTATATGTTTTCTCTTGTGACTGTATTGGCTTGTTACAGGTCTTACAATTTTTTCCCATTTGTTTCATAAGCTCTGATCAATTCCAATTGAACTTAATCAGCAGGAGTTTCACAGAACTTACTACGTTGACTTAAAATTTTGATCAAGACCAATTGAACTTAATCAACAGGAATTTCACAAAATAATTTGATGAAGACTTAAATTTTTGATCGATTCCAACTGAACTGAATCAATAGGAATTTCACAAAAATTTTGAATAGAAATTGCGATAGGGCTTAACAAAAGCTAAACGATTTTGCTTAAATTGACGACTGGGACTGAAAACTGGTTTTGATCAATTTCAATTGAACTCAATCAATAGGAATTTACAAAAACCAACCTAGTGCTAGACTTACTCAAATTTTGGCTGCGTTTCGTTTCTTTTGCTTTTTTTTTCGTTGCTGTTGAGACGGGCTGTGTTTCTTTTTGATAATCGCTTTTAGATTGTCGCCGTGATTTCGTACAATAGTTAGGGTTTTGATTTCGAGGTGTGGTGCAAGATGTAGTTGGCTGTAGCTGCGAACAAGTTCTTTGTCCTTTTGCTTTCGCCTCGAGAGAAGGTCCTTTACGATGTGTAGAACAGGTATTCCCGTTCCCTTCAGCTCTTTGTAAACGTCTGGTGCTCCTTCTCTTACGCAGTAAACTATTCCAACTACTTCATGCTTGATATTCTTGATTTCGTTCACAAGTTGTTCTGGGGTAAGTGGCTTTCTGGGGTCTTTGCCGGGTTTGTCACAGAGTTATTGATTAGATCGTGCCAAATAATCAACTGCTCGTTTTTCGGTATCAATCGAAGTCGTTTTTGAATAATTTTAGACTTATCTTGAGCTCCTCGGTGAAGATTGTATCCTGGCTTCGTGATCACTTGTCTGGATAATCGCTTCTTGATGCTTGTCCACCTCTCCAAGGAATGGTGAAGAGAACTTGCTCCAATAACAATTACCATTTACAAACAAGGGCCACCACGGCTGCCCTGAACAAACATTATAACCTGAAACTATATAATTTCGGTAGACATCGCCTAAATGAAATGACCCAGGAATATGTTAGCAATACCTTGTGGTCGAAAATTTTGGACAATTGTATTGTTAAATTGATTGATAAAGTGTTTTAGGTTTCGAGGAATCGTGATTTGGTTCGACGTGCGAATTATATGATTCCATTTAGGAGAATGCGTCCAGTCACTCACTAGTAGGAGTGGGCTTGTCGAACCCCCTGAAGAGGCCCAGCAGCAGTATGTCGTCATCACCTGGTGCTACCCCAACCCCAAATGCCCCTTCCTCCTCTTCCTCACAGCTGCATACGCCCTCTTCCTCTGGATCTACTGACTCCGTCTCCTCTAGAGTAACTGAGCCCATCTCCATCTCCTGTGCACCCTCTCCTCAGGCGTACAATCCTACAATATACCCTCTCGCATGCTCTCCTTCACCCACTAGAGTGTCACATGCCAATTCAAAGGTGAGTATCTGTTCCATTTTTCATACTTTGTTCATGATTCACCAACTGTTGCTGAAATTATTGTTATGTTCTGTTTGCTGCTTGTTTTGTGGACATTTATACGCCCCACGAACTTTTTTTTAAATGATGATAGAAACTCGTGTTAATTTACAAGTGGCCCCGTGGAGATCGGATTGGATCTTGGTTGATTGCTCTCCAACTATGTTTAATTCAACTATCTTAGTGTTATGGTGTGTCCTTTTATGCAACATTTTTATAGCTGCGAAGCTGAGCGGAGCTATATTGCGGTGTGCTTGTTTTTTTACGACTCGAAGAGTATTGGTTTTCTTAAGGTTTTTTTTTTACCGGAAGTACTATTTGATCCGGCGGCGTTTTCACCTAATAGTGAAAGTGAGTAAAATTACCGTGTGAACTAACTTTTTCTGAGCGAGAGAAGTTTTTTGTTCATGCGCTGCGTTCAGTGAATGACTTTTTGACTTTGAAAAGAATTTTTGAGAGATTGGCGCATATAGACGGCAGTTTTTAGCCGTGTTTTCGTCCATTTGGCCCAAAATTTTAAAGGTAACTTGTTTTTTGTAGAAATAATTTTTTATCGGTGCTGCATTAATATGCAACCATCTGAAATTGATTTCACGATGTTTCGGTGAGCTTAATAATGCGTTTCAATAGCAAAATTGTTCCATGTTTTATTTTTTGGCATTTTTTGGTTTCTTTTCATTAATTTCTTCATTTTTGACTCTTTGAGCCGACTCCTTTTTACCAAATTGGAAAATATGTCAACGTCTTTTTGATAATTCCTGAATTAGATGCCGTTTTTTGTAGTGAGGTGTTTTATAAAATTGTACACATGCTAATCGGATTTTGGCGGTTTTTGTCAAAGTTCTTTAAGGTTTTTGTACTTTAGAGTTAATTTACCATAAAAAGTCTTTTGGTGCACCATCAGTGTTTTTTTGTTTTGTTCTGTAGCCAATTGAATTGGTTTTGGCGATAGCTCTTTAATATTCAGTGAAAATTTTTACCATTTTTTGAACATTTTTTTCAAACTGTTTTCCTGTTTCGCAATTGAGCTCTTTTCAGTTCTTACTGAGACAGCAAGATGGCTACGTAATTTTCTTATACTTGGATTGTTTAATAACAAAAATGCATATTTTACCTCATTTTTTTATTTCGATTTTTAATTAGAGTTTACATTTAAGATTTTTCAAAATGCGAATTGTTTTTTTTTCTGTTTCACAATGCATGTATTCAGGACATTCTGGCATGTTTCTTTCCAACATTCTCCTAAGATCTATAGTTTTATTCGTCCTGTCTTTATTAATTTGACAATTAGCGATTTGAACTAATAATTTTTGTCTTTTTCCTTCGAATTTGATTTTAAGTTTTTGTAAACTGTTGACTTTATTCAACATAACATGACACTGAGGTTTTTGCTAGCTTCATTTTTACAAGTTTTAAACAAAGATATTTTTCTGCAAACGTTCTGAGGGCTTGGTTCTGGTAACATACGAATTTTTGCGTTTGAATATTGTTCTGTCTCTTTAGTCTTTTTCATGATTAATTTCGATTCCATTTAATTTTTTTGGTCATTGTTTAGATTTATTGCGTTCATTGTGCTTCCAGGCGACAACTAATTTTTATAGTTAACGCGACAAAGTTTATTAAGTTACCAATTGATTACTGTTTTTATAATGTAATATAGTGTTTCGAGTGAGAGAACCTGCGGATATTGATAAATTTTGAAACAATTTCTTGCAGTATTCAAATTTTTGTTCTAAAATGTTGTCTTGGGAGCCTAACATGGTTTGATTTTTGCTCTTCGCGTGCTTTGATATTTTCAATTGCGTACAAAATATTTGGCTTGTTTTATATTTAGACTTAATGTATTTTTTAGTTCAGTTGGTTTTACGGGCTATCTTTTTTTTACTGATTTTTTTGTTGTTTTTAGTTGTCATTTTAGGAATCATTTGATTTATAAGGTAATTCTTTCACGAACAAAGACCACTCTTTGGGTCGTTTCCGGAGTTCTATGTTGTTTCGTCCGACACTCTTCGTTTACATTTGGTCACACAGCAAAGCTGAAAAAGTCAAATTTTCTGAATTACTCCTTCCTTTCACTAACGGCTTTTGCGCGCGTGACGTCATTTCTCTCTCTCTCTAGCAATAGTTTTTGAATGATTAGATTTTGATCATACGTGACTCAATAAAATGACTTTTTGCACTTAGGTTTAATTTGCTTTAAATTAAGCTCAAAGGAACTGATGTGTAATAAACGTCCCTAATGAAAGGGCTTCTGCGCAATGAATTTTAACAAGCTTTATTAGTTTATCGCGGAATGTTTTTTACATAGCTTTTTGAGCGCAGGCGATACCTTTTTCAACTTATATCTATCTGTTTCTATCTCTATTATATGGCACGCAGGTCTGTTCTTTCGCAGCTATTCCAGCAATCTGCCGGCTATGTTTATTTGATTAGTTTTTCAAGAATGTTCTCTCTCACGCGATTTGATTTTCCGAGGGATTTTTCCACGCTTCAGTTCTTGCGTTTTTAGTGATCTAAATTCCTCTCTGATTCCAAGTATTAGGCAGCTGAAGTGCATTGGTAGCATTCAAAGCAAAAACAACAATATTGTCTGCTTTCCTCTAAATCAATCTTTTCATTCAAATCTTAGAGAGTACTTGACTGCTTTTCTGGCTGTTTTTTACAATCCAAAGAATTCGGCTTGTACTGTCCTCTGTCTTTTTTTTGCAAGACGTTTTCACACATTTTTCATGACTTCGAGCTTTCAAAACGATTTAAACAGGTAAAGCCCAGTGGGCATTAAGTTTCATTATAGGCTTTTAGATGGATGTCGTATTCTTACTTGTGCTTAGTGCGTCAAAATTGCTAGGAATCTTTAAGCTCAGGGTAAAAAGGTCTTAGTAAGTTTTAAAATGTTTTTAAAATGTATTAGTAATGTTTTAAAAAATGTTTAAAAATGCCCAAAATTGTCGTTTTAAATTTTTTGCTATTTTTTTAAACGAGTCTAAAATTGATGTTAGTGAAAGTTCATAGAGGCCTTATGCATGCTAGAATTTCTGGAGGACATAAGCTCCAACAACTAAAGCAAACATTTTAGTAATTTTGGCCAATTTTTTTTTCGCTATTTCATGCCTCCAACCAGATTTCTCCTATACTGCAAGTTAGTTGTTCTGTAGGTTTTGGCAAGACATTTTTGATTTTTCTTTACATACGTTTGCAGAAATATGTGAAGTTAGCTATTACTGTTCTTCAAGTTTTATAAACTGTCTTTGGCTCTTTAATGTTCAATGGATCTACTGGCCAGCTCATTGAATGTTCGTTTTTCTCTGGATTATTTTTAAGGACTTGTTCTGGTACGTTTTTGAGTGCGTTTTACTTTTTTTCGTTTGACATAAGTCCGGACCTTTACATTTGACTTCCTTCATTCAGTGTTTCATCCGAATGGAATTTATAATTTCGCTGACGAATTAAGGCAAATTTTTTCAGGGTAAAAAATAGACATCAAAGGAAACGTGATGAACCGATAAAACCTCGGGTATTAAGAATTAATGTATAAAGCTTAGTGTTTTAAGTTGCTAGCGTCTCTTTGAGTATACTGCTAACTCATGTCAGTACTAAGCGTATTGTCCTCCAATTTAGAGGCCGAATTCACTGTTTAACAAATTCAATGAAATTGCCCACCACAATAGAACAGTCTGCGAAGCTTAAAAAATCTACGCTGTAAGTGTTTTCTTGATTAATAGCCGCAAAGCCATAGCTGAGGATATTATTGGCCTTCCCCGGTTTCCACAATCCAAAGTTTTGGGGTGCTGTCTTTTTTTTAAAGATCTGCTCTTTTTCCGGGTTTTTCACTTCAGTGAGAAGTCAAATTAGAGTCGTGATTATAGTCAAGCTGCAGCATTAAAGGGAGAGAAAAATAGAGCAGGTCTGAGACGTGATTCTTTCCAAGCTCGCTGTAGAGAGGAGTGAGAAAATTGGTGTTTGAAAAAATTCAGTTTTTCAGCGGGAGACTTTTTACGTGCGTATTTAACTTCTACGCGTATTTTAATTTCTATTTATTTATACAAGCGTTTCTTTTCTTAAGTGGTATTAAAATTATACGTATTTGTTCATAGCCGTCGTCAGCCTCTCAAGGGCTATGATTTATGCGCTTTTTCATTTCACTTTACCTTATGATTACGTTTTTAGTTTTGCATGAGTCACAATTTTCACGCTTGACTTCTGACTTACTTCACTCACTGTTTCAACTGTATGGATTTTCAAATTTTTTCACGCATTAAATTACGCAATGTGGTGAATACTGTCAAAGTAAAGGATTAAAATAGACGGGATCAAAAGAGACGGGATAAAGCGATAAAGCCCAGTCATTAAGGCGTTGAGAATTAGGTTATCAAAGTTCGTTAGTGTTTGCTAGCTGACATTGGTTTTGAGCTTATTAGTTTCCAGTTTAGAAGCTGAATTAAGTGTAGTTATAGAATCCAACTGAAACTGCACGACAATTTAGAACACTTTTTGAGTTTTTGCTGTATTTATTGAGCTTTGTTGTCTTATCATTTAATTGCATTAGTTCCTAATAGAGAGCATTATGTTTCATAGGTTCCTAATAGAGATTTAATTTTTTTATTTCAATTTTCCATTTTGAAGCCAGTGGTTGCTCTGACTTTGACACTTATTGTTTTGAAGAAACATTGTCGATTTTTTTTTCAAATTTTTAATTGTCACTTTGTTGTCTTAACTCTTATATTCATTTATGACAGGTCTGATAATTTGCTAAGTATGCATAGAAGAATCCATTTAATTGTTAGAGGTCATAGTTATTGTCTTCTATGAAATGTACGCTGTTCGTTTTCGAAAATTTTGGTGAATTTTTAAGTTTCGCATATATTTGTTGTACTTGTTGCTGTCTAATCAAATATTGACAGGTTTGTTTGGTTGCAAATGAAGATTTAGTTAAATGGAAGAAAGTTCTCCGTGCGCAGCTATTGGTTTTGGTGACTTATATGCTGGTAATGATCAGAAGTGGAAGTCAGTTCTTTGGTTTTTGCGAAAATTGGTTGTATTTTTTCTGATTATTTGGGCTCAAATATGAAAGGTTTCATTGGTTGCTAAGGAGGAAAAAGTGCATGGTTAACAATTAAATGTAGGAATGGAATCGATGTCTTTGTTTTGACACTTTAAAATTTGAGAGTTGATTTTTGTCTTGTATTTTTAATAGCCGCCGTCAGCCTCTCAACGGCTATTAATTGGGCGCTCTCCTTTTTCAGCCTCCCTTTTGATCACGTTTTTCGTTTTACATAAGTCACGATTTTCACTTTTGACTTCTGACTTACTTCACTCACTGTTTCAACTCAAAAGATAGAATTCAAAAGACGGGATAAACCGATAAAGCCCGGTCATTGAGTGTTAGGGTGTCAAAATTCATAAGAGTGTTTGCTAGCTGACTTTGGTTTTAAGTTTATTACTTTCAGTTTAGAAGCTGAATTAAGTATAGTTTGAGAATCTAACTAAAACTGCACGCCAAATTTGAACACTTTTTGACACTAAGAAAACAGAAAAAAATTTGGTCAATTTATCTCTTTTTTTTCTTTTTCTGTCTCAATCCCGATGTGCATCAAGCGCGTCAACGGCGGATATTTTTCGGCAATCGGCGGCTTTGTTTTTGTTGTGGTCTTGTCGCTTTAGTGCGGCGTCATTTTGGTCAATTTATTTTTCTTCAAGGTAGCTATTTTCATTGACACCGCTTGTTTTCGAATTGTGTAAAGTGTTTTTTTTGTGAATCGTCGGATTTATTCCAATTTCCTTAGTTTTTGCCTCAATTTTGAGTTGCCTCGAGATTAGATTGAAAACGAATTTTTCTAATTTTTTCGCTTCTAGGGTATTGTGTATTTTTTGTATGATTTAGTTTAATATTGCTGAAGATTTTTGTAGCGACCATATGACGTCACAATCACTTCAAATCTACTTTCTGGTCATTCGTTCCTGCATTACAAGTGAATTGCGTTTGTGAAGTTATTTTTAACTCTTAGCGGAGCGAGTTTTTTTGTTTATTCAAGTTATTAAATTTTTTGGTCACACGTGACACCTCACTCTCAATTATGACTTCCTCACTCTGAAATTGACTTTCCTTTACTTTAGTTCAAAGAGAGATTAGGTCAAGTGAGTGTGCATCACTCTAATTGAAGGTTATTTAAGAGCAGCTAATAGAAGCAGCAAAAATTTATACAGGTTTTTAATCAAATTATAACATCTCAGCATTTAAAAAATAAATCTGTTTTGTTGTTTGTTCTACTATCTTTTACTATATAACGTCTCAGCATTTAATAAAAGAATGATTTTTGTGGTATGTTTTTACTGTTTTTTTGAGACGGCAGATCTACAAAGCTATTGTGGCTATTTTCTGGAAATCTGTCAGCTATGTTTTTTCCACTTGATCAAATCTTACCGTCGGTCAGGTGTCAACCGCGGCTATTTTACGGCGGCCTGCTATTGTTTTGATTTAAAAATCTCCATTTGAAAATTCGTTGCTGTTTATGGTAATTGAGATTCTTAATGAATTATAAAAATTAATTCTTAGTCGCAACAATGCGTTTTATATTTCCTTTCCGTTTTTGGATCCTTAAGCTTTTATCATGTTTTTATCAAAAGGTTTCGGGTTTTGGTTGAATAAAACTCCTTATGGATTAGAAAAGCTAATGCTCTATTAGATCAATAGCCAAAAATAGATGAATTTAATTTGCGTTTCCGCTGTTGGCCTTTTTCTTTTAATATTTTGACTTTTTTCGACATTTATCCGTTCTCATCTGACAATGTTCGGAACATGAATTTTGATTTTAAAATGGAATTTTTTGCTGGCCTCTAAGACGAAGCTTTTATTTCCAAAAGTAGTCCTTTTTTAACGAAAACAAGAAGGATTGCATGATTCTTTGCGCAGTACAATGTTCCCACATTCGTATATACACACAATTTATCATATCACTGCAAACGACAATTTTTTTCATGAACATTTTGTTTTATTTGGAGTTTTCACGGAAAGGATCTTTCAATTTCACGGTTGAGCCAGATGTTATATCCATCTTCGTATTCACGGTTAGATTTGATTGTCACTAATTGATGTCATTCTTATAACAGCGGGAAGATTGCTAGGAAGAGCTTCAATTAAAGCAAGCAAAAATTTGTTTGAAAGTAACGTTATTCACTTTTGGAGTGATGTGTGAACAATTTAATCACGCATATGAAAAAACTCGCCGTACTAAGAGTGAAAAATGACGTCACGTGCGAAATTTATGTCAAGTCTCGAACTGATGAAGAAAAAGACAGATCTTAGTTGAGCGTGAAGTATGGTCTTAGGGCGTCCTGAGTTGCAATTCTAAGACTTTTCTGTTACCAAACAAAAAAAACTAGATTTAGAAATGACTAGCTGAGGCAATCCATTAAAAACCTGATAAGATACTCGAAAAACAGTTAACAAAATTAAGTCAAATTGCAGCTCATCATTACAAAAATGCTGGCGAAATAATGATTTTTTTCGCGCCGTTTTATCACCTACGTTTTCTCACCTTATCTGGAAGTTAGAGGAACATATAGGCCGCAACACTGGATTTTTCTCTTCACTTCCTGCTTCGGAGTGACTAATATGACTACTCAAATTTGACTTCAAATATCGTGAAATTTTGTGAACCGGTCTTAAAATGAAGACAGCGACCCAATACAATTTAAATTATATGAAATTAAAAAAATAAGAGAAGGCCATTTTTAACTTGCTATGTCAACTTATATTAAAATAATGCAATTATTTAGACCTCTGTTTGCAGATCCTAAAGATGATTTGGTTTGAAAGTCCACAAACCTTACTTGATTAGCAAAGAGAGTAGAACAAAAGCATACACGTGAGCCAGATTTTCGGAACAACTAAAAACAAGTGCCATGTCGCAAATATTTCATCTGTTTTTCATAGCCGCCCTCATCTATTCAGCCGGCTATTATAGCGCTCCTATTTTTTTTACAATTCAAAGAATTTGAATTGTATTGGGGCGCTGTCTTTTTTTTTTTAAGATCTGTTCACTCATTTTCATGATTTCTGAAGTCAAATTGGAGTAGTGATTTTGGTCACGCCGAAACAGGAAGTGGAGCGAAAAAGCGAGTGGTTTTGAGACGTGAAATTTTTTCGCTCTAATTTTAAAGTAGAGTGAGAAAACGGTGTTTGAACAAAAATTCGCTTTCTCGCTAGTGGTTTTTTGTTCACATGCGGCAATTTCACTTTGATTTTTAACTGTTTTTTCGATTTTTTGGATCGGACTTTTTTCTAAATGGTTTTCCCAATCCATTCATAGTCCAATCTAGGTCTAGTTTTCTGTTTAGTCAATGAAAATTCTTTGAATTTTACGTCAGGACTTGTCCTGCTATGTTTTTTTACTTCGTCGAATAAAAAAAATGTTTCGCTTTACCTCATTTTGCCGCCTTTTCAACATTTTGCGTGAAATCTTTTTGACTTCTCTAGGCAAGTTTCTCTCTTCTCTCATTCTGCTAAAAGTGATTTTGAACATCAGTTGCTCAGCAAAGCAATTCAAAATGAACAGAGTTAGTACGAAAATGGATGTCAGAATTAGAAACGGGATAAACCCATAAAGCCCAATTTTAGATGCCCGCTATTTGAACGTCGTTCCTATAAGTCTTATTTACCATCTCTAATGCTTATTGTTATTGATAGGAGCCCCTGTAGCCTCTCTCTAAGAAACAGAAGTATGTTCAACTACGAAATGCCTTCAAAATAAATCGGACTTAAAAAATGTTTTTGTACAAAAATCTTTCTTTTTCAATATCTTCTGTTATTTCAATCCCAATCATGCTTATTGGAATCAGCGGCGGCTATTTTCCGGCAATCTGCCGGGTATGTTTTCTAATTGCAGACTATTTATTCTCAAATCAATAACAAACGTAAGTAGGTTAAGTTAAAAGATGAAATTTTGAAAAGGAATTGACAAGATATTTTTGAAAATGAATATAATAGGTTGGTTGAGTTCGAATATTGCGCCATAGATAGACCCTAACTAGGAGTTTTGAGGGTTTCTGCTTCACTTCACGTCAGCGTTGCCTTATGAATATATTGAGTCAAAATGATTAGGCCAATCTGGTTTGAAACTCCCATTGTTTCTTCTTAAGGAACGTTGTTTAAGTTGGTGAAAGATAATAACACTTCAGAAAAAAATCACTTTGGAGTCTGTTATTAGTTTGAAATAATTACATGAATTCTCTCCGATTTGATTTCATTCAAATATTGATAATCCAAAGAAATCTGATTTGTCGAATTTCGGAATACGTAAGTTCAAAGGCTCTCCAGGGCCCCTTCCTGCTGGTTGCAGTAAATTTCAATGCGACTGTCTTGCGGAATCTAGTTTCAACCTTGAACGTAAAATAACCAGGATAGCTCTAATCTTCAAGGCCGCTCTGTTTAGATGTGTCGCAAGAAAGAGTTAAATATTTTTATTAAAAAACTTATATTAAGGTAATGAAAATCATTTGCTACAGTGTGAAAGTTGGATAAATTAACCATGTAGTTCAATGAGAAACAGTTAAAAAAACTTTTATGTGAAACAAACACACAGAAAATGGGGAAAGCAGAACTGGTTGGATGTCTATATAAAATTAATTAATTTAGATTTTTTACTCTTTTCAGTCTTTAATGACAACGATTACTTTTTTCGAGCCATCAAAGTGAGCGAAAATGCAACACTTTTTTCAAGAGACGACTGGACTGCACTTTTTGTCACTTTTTTAATAGCCGCCGTCAGCCTCTCAGTGGCGATTATTTAGGCGCTCTTTTTTTCAATTCGCTTTACTTTTTGATCACGTTTTTCGTTTTTTACATAAGTCAAGATTTTCACGTTTGACTCTGACTTACCTCACTCACTGTTTCAACTAAATGGATTTCTAAGTTCTTTCACGCAATTTATTGAATGCGGTCTTGAATATTTTTAGTTATTTTCAATTTGATTTATTTTAATGTTTAATGTCTTAAACCTCACCATTTTAATGGTAATAATATCTCGACTACGTTTTGTGTTTAGCGTGCAGTATTACACCGTTTTTTGGGTATTTTTTCCAAAAGGTAGCTTAGAATGCTCTTCGATATGTAAACAAACTGAATGATGTATGTTACAAGCTTTATTGTCAAATTACAAATTAGTTTTCGCGATCCTTTGATGATTTGATTAATAGTAATTTTGAGGTAGTTTTTATAGGAAAAAACGTTGTATTTTTTATCAACTTTTGACCCATTTTGAGGTTTTTTGTAATTTCCTTTCAAATGGTTGTTTAATGACTGCCGTCTGCCTCTCAGTCGCGCTCTTTTTTCGTTTATAATTCGTTTTACCTTTCGTTCACGTCTTTCATTTTGTATAAGTCTTGAACCTTCACGTTTGACTCTTTGTGTTACCTCACTCACTTTTTTCATCTGAATGGATTTTAAGGTCTTTCAGTCATTGAATTGCATAATATAGTTATACGTTCAATGTCAAAAATGAAGGTTATTTGAAATCAGCTAATAGAGGCAGCAATAACTTATACAGTTTTTTAATCAAAATATAACAGATCAGCCTTCAATGAAAAGACGAATTTTTTGGTCTGTCTTTTTTACTCTTTTTTTAAGACTGCCGATCTACGAATCTATTGCTGCTATTTTCTGGCAATCTGCCAGCTATGTTTGGCATTAGAATTATTCAATCACTATTTCAAGCAGTTAAATTCAATTTGCGGCAATTTAATACTAAAAGTCAATTGAAAATGCACTGAAACTGGTGCCATTTTCAAACTGAATGATGTATGTTACAAGCTTTATTGTCAACTTACAAATTAGTTTTCACGATCCTTTGATGATTTGATTGATAGTAATTTTGAGGTAGTTTTTATAGGAAAAACGATGTATTTTTTCTCAACTTTTGACCCATTTTGAGGTGTTTTGTAATTTCCTTTCAAATGGTTGTTTAATGACTGCCGTCTGCCTCTCAATCGCGCTCTTTTTTCGTTTATAATTCGTTTTACCTTTCGTTCACGTCATTCATTTTGTATAAGTCTTGAACCTTCACGTTTGACTCACTCACTCGTGTTACCTCACTCACTTTTTTTCATCTGAATGGATTTTAAGGTCTTTCAGTCATTGAATTGCATAATATAGTAATACGGTCAATGTCAAAAGAGCTAAATTAGAAGAAACGGGATAAACATAAAGCCCGATCGTTAAGTCCTAGTTCATTAGGTTATCAAAGTTCATTGAAGCGATTGCTAGTTAATAGCCGGACAGCGATAGCTGGAGCTATTATTGGCCTTCTCTTGGGTTTTTACAATTCAAAGAATTAATTGTATTGGGGCGCTGTCTTTTTTTTAAAGATCTGTTCACACATTTTCATGATTTTTGAATTCAAATTGGAGTATTGATTTTGGTCACGCTGAAACAGGAAGTGGAACGAAAAAGCAAGTGGTTTTGTGGTGTGAAATTTTTTCGCTCCAAATTTAAAGGAGAGAGAAAACGGTGTTTGAACAAAAATTCGCTTTCTCGCTAGTGGTTTTTTGTTCACATGCGGCAATTTCACTTTGATTTTGACTGTTTTTTCGATTTTTTCTAAATGGTTTTTCCAATCCATTCATAGTCCGTTCTAGTTCTAGTTTTCTGTTTAGTCAATGAAAATTCTTTGAATTGTACTTCAGGACTTGTCCTGCTATGTTTTTTTTCCGTCGACATGATTTTTGTTACGACCATATGACGTCACAGCCACTTTTTGTTCACTAGTTCATGCAATTTCAACTAAATTGCATGTGTGACGTCATTTTTCGCTCTTAGTGGAGCGAGTTTTTTTGTTCATGCGCGTGATTAAATTTTTGGTCACATTTGACTTACCTCACTCTCAAAAATGACATCCTCACTTTAAAATTGACTTTTATTTACTTTAATTCAAAGAGATAAGGTCAAATGGGTGTGAGTCACTCTAAATGAAGGTTATTTGAGATAAGCTAATAGAGGCAGCAATAACTTATACAGATTTTTAATCAAAATATAACAGATCAGCCTTCAATGAAAAGACGATTTTTTGTCCTGTCTTTTTTACTGTTTTTAGACTGTCGATCTACGAATCTATTGCGGCTATTTTCTGGCAATCTGCCAGGTATGTTTGGCATTAGAATTATTCAATCACTATTTCAAGTAGTTGATTTCAATTGGCGGCAATTTAATACTAAAAGTCAAATGAAAATGCACTGAAAGTGGTGCCATTTTTCAATTTAAATCTAAACAGTGGTATATGTTAACCTCTAATGTCGTTATTTGAAGCCCACTTTTGAACTTCTTAGTCCCATTTAGACCCCCCGACTGTAGCAGGCTGCAATTGTTTAGAGCTCCCACTAGTCGTTCGAGAGCAATTCTTCCGACGTTTAGTCAGTTGTTTTTAAATTCGCTTTACCTTTTGATCACGTTTTTCGTTTTTACATAAGTCACGTTTTTCAAGTTCGGCTTCTGACTTACCTCCCTCACTGTTTCAATT
The DNA here is from genome assembly GCF_964194025.1 of Convolutriloba macropyga. Classification (NCBI taxonomy): domain Eukaryota; kingdom Metazoa; phylum Xenacoelomorpha; order Acoela; family Convolutidae; genus Convolutriloba; species Convolutriloba macropyga. Next base: position 23,606,542 of record NC_134469.1, on the reverse strand, counting down.
GAATACGTTTCAATTACGCAATGTGGTGATTACTGTCAAAGTCAAAAGATCCAAATCAAAAAGAGACGGGATAAACCGATAAAGCCCGGTCATTAAGTCATCGAGAAATAGGTTATCAAAGTTCATACGAGTGTTTGCTCATTGATGTGGGTATTAAGCTTATTAGCTTTCAGTTTAGAAGCTGATTTAAGCATAGTTTAGAATCTAACTGAAACTGCATGCCATATTAGAACACTTTCTGATACTGAAAAAAAAACAGAAATTCGGTCAATTTTTCTTCTGATCTCAGGTTTCTTATGCATCGTAAGTAGCAGAATTGGTACATTTGAGAACATTAACGGGGTCATAAGGCTGGAAAAGTAAAACGGTAAAGTAAAGCGGAAAAAGAAAATTATGATTGAGCTCATAATCCTGTAATCCGAATCATTTTTGCCGAAATAAAGTTGACACCAAAAGTTGGGGTGTTATAAATGTGCTAAAAATCCAAAAGTTTTCTGTCTCATAAAAATTTTTGGAAACACGGGAAAATTTCGGGATTATGCATAGAAAGTAGGCGATTTATTTTGTTTTTACATAATTTGCCTTTGTTTACAGAACTCTCCCGATGGGTTTTTACATTAAACGTTCTTTTCTGGGTTTCTAAACTGTGAGCTATATTTTGCTATTTTATCAGACATATAAATCAATATACAATATAAATACAGAAGAATCATCCACGGGTTTTGAGATTAATTTAATTTCTGAGTTTAGGAGAACAGGCGAGCAGCAATATGACTGCACAAAGAACATTAAAAAATTTTAAATTGGCAAACTTCAATTTAAATTTTAAATTGAAAAATTGGTTTGTTTGCTATTGTAGATTGAAGGAGCATTGAAAGATGCTGCATATGTTTATGAAAAATAACGGATGATATTGGAATTGATGTGGTGGAGGTTTTGCCGAAAATTAAAAAAATTTCAATATTGAGAAAAAATTTTCAGAGCTGTCATTACTTTTTAATTGCTCTTGAACGAAGTTCATAGCAATTATTGTAAACGTGTTGGTCTTTTCTATGCAAATTTTATGCTGGACCATTTTGCGGTTTTCTTCTAGAACATTCTTTGGATTCTCAAGTGACTTTTTCACGCTTTCGTTCTTCATTTTTGAGTGATCTCTATTGCTCTCTTGTTGCTAATATAAAGTTGGTTGCAGCATAGCCATAGTAAGGTCCAAATAGCACAGTCGGTAGTGCATGTGGTTATAAAGCTGGAGGTCAATGGTTTGAATACCGGGGGCAACTGTTTTTGTACCCGCCTGTTGTTCGAGAGCAATTCCGACATTAGTCGGTTTATGTTTTTTATTAGCTGGAGCTCTTTGACAAATTTGCGTCTTTATTTCTAGCCTCAGAGAGCTATTAATTTGTGGCACTCATATAGATATGATAGATATGGGCCGCTCTCAGTATATCGAAATTTTTTAAACAAAAAAATACTGCCGCAATGTTTTCCCGTTTAACGAGAACCTTAATTAAAAATAATTGCGTATTGAAAATGCCAAAATGTATTGAAAATGTCTTTTAAAAAATTCGTTGAAGCGGTAAAAAGTGAGTCAAAATGGTCGGACTTCAATATCTCACTTTGTCAAATAGGAAAAATTCTGGAAAAATCTGCTTTCCGTGATTTTGAGGCAGAAAGTTTTAAAATGATTGTGCAAGTTGGTTAGTCTGGGATGCGCTCAAAAAAATCAAGAATTTTGTACAAAAAAAGGACCTGGCAGAAAGATCTTCTTTTTTTTCTGAAAATGTGGGAACAATTATGCGGCTTCTAGTCATACAGAAATTTTTTTCAAAGTTAAATTTTAGATTGAGAAAAAATTTCTCCGTTGAAGTTTTTGAAATGCTTACCTTTCGAAATGTCCTATATTGTAATTTTTTTTGTTAATTGACACTTGATTGTAAACATATCTATTGGCAAAATCATCTTTTTCAAAACGATGCTAAGGGAATGACGAGGTCTTCTAGTTGTTTGTCTAATGATGGCAGGTTGTTGTGTGAAGCTGTATTCATTCTATCTAGAAGCGGGATAAATGATGGTGATCATAAAAAGGGCATTCCAAAAAGGGTATGCCTGATGAGAGCGCCTTTGACGCATTGACAATTGAGACTTCAACGACGATCGCTCATCTATTGCATTGTTTTATCTCGAGCAACAAGGCTACATTTATGGGAGACGAAATGGAGCTTGAAATAAAAAAGGAAACGAGAGAATTTTAGCACTGTATATTTTTAAAAAGTCCAAAACTTTCAGTTCAGAGATTATTTTCTTGCCAAAAGTTTTAATAGGGACATCTCAGTTTTGCAGGAAATGTAGAGTGCACGAGATTTATTACCTAAGTTATTACTCGACATTCATTAACTATCTCTTTTGATTGGCACGCCAACTGACAACGTCTTTCGGTTTCAAGTAGGCCTTATTGTTGAGCATACATTTGTTTGATGAATGAATTCCCTATTCTGTGTTGGTGGTCAGAAATTATGCAATACATGTAACTGTTTTAGCAATGCTACTCTCCACTGGCCATGCCTGTCAACTGGAGTTCCCCGTCCTGTCCGAGTCCCACGCAGAGAAAAGTGTTGTTAGTCACACAAGTTGCTTCATCATATGCTTACATGATTGATATACTTACAAGTCTTTTATCTCAGCGACAGATCTTAAAACTGTTAGGTTGAATAGTCATTTTACTTGTACATTACGCGAAGCATAAATGTTCCCACACGCGACTGGTTGGTTCCTAAAAAATCAAAAGCTATGGTAATCGAAGTTTGTGTTTATTTAACCTACAATTTACATGTCATCTTAGTTGAGGGAATCTGAGGTTTCTAAGTTAGCCCCCCTGAAGATCAGATGAGCATTATGGGAAACTCAATAAGCTACATGTGAAAATCTGATTTTGCTAATTCTTTAATTTGATGTTTTGAATAGTTAAAAATCTATCGGGTTGGAAAGTTAATTTCTGAAAGATTGTTTCGAAATGAACAGGAAGCTTTAGACCTCTATTGCGAAAGGAACTGTACATTTCCATTGATTGTGAGGATAGTAAAAAAGCTCCTGGTTGTGATTACTGGTTGTCGATTAATCCATAAGAGCTGTCGAATGATTAATGAGCTGTCGAATGAGCTGTCCTTTAAAGTTCGGTTTTCGAACTCAATGAAATTTTTTACCGTGAAAATAGCTCTTGTAAGTCCGGTATACAAAAAGAACTTAAAATCGGTGGAAAATGTGGACAAATATCATCACTTTAAAGGTTGTAAAACTTTTTGATGCTCGTAAGTGTAGTAAACTAATTAATAGCCGCCCTCATCTTCTTAGCCGGCTATTATAGCGCTCCTATTTTTTTTTACTTCGTCGAACTTTTTAATAGCCGCACAGCGATAGCTGGGGCTATTATTGGCCTTCTCTTGGTTTTTTTTTATTTCGTCGTCATGATTTTTGTTACGACCATATGACGTCACAATCACTTCAAATCTGCTTTTTGTTCATTTGTTCATGCAATTTCAATTGAATTGCGTGCGTGACGTCATTTTTCACTCTTAGTGGAGCGAGTTTTTTCGTTCATTCGCGTGATTAAATTTTAGGTCACACTTGACTTACCTCACTCTCAAAAATGACTTCCTCACTTTGAAATTGACTTTAATTTACTTTAATTCAAAGAGATAAGGTCAAATGGGTGTGTGTCACTCTAAATGAAGGTTATTTGAGAGCAGCTAATAGAGGCAGCAAAAAATTACAGATTTTTAATCAAAATATAACATCAGGCTTCAATGAAAAGACAAGTTTTTTTGGTCTATCTTACTGTTTTTTTGAGACTGCAGATCTATGAAGCTATTGCGGCTATTTTCTGGCAATCTGCCAGCTATGTTTCTCGCTTTACCATTTTGCCGCTTTTTCAGCATTTTGCGTGAAATCTTTTTGACTTCTCTAGGCTAGTTTCTCGCTTCTCTCATTCTGCTAAAAGTGATTTTGAATTTTGCCACATGGGCATTTTGACATTGATTTTCTGTTTTTTTTCTTATTTTTGTATCTGATTTTTTCTAAAATGGTTTTCTCAATTCACTCATAGTCCATTCTGTGTCTAGTTTTTCTGTTTAGTCAATGAAAATTCTTTGAATTGTACGTCAGGACTTGTCCTGCTATGTTTTTTTTACTTCGCCCAATAAAAAAAATGTTTCGCTTTACCTCATTTTGCCGCTTTTTCAACATTTTGCGTGATATCTTTTTGACTTCTCTCGGCTAGTTTCTCTCTTCTCTCATTCTGCTAAAACTGATTTTGAACATCAGTTGCTCAGCAAAGCAATTCAAAATGAACAGAGTCAGAATAAAAAATTGAAGTCAGAAATAGAAACGGGATAAACCAATAAAGCCCAATTTTAGATGCCCGCTATTTGAACGTCGTTCATATAAGTCTTAGTTACCATCTCTTATGCTTATTGGTATTGATAGTAGCCCCTGTAGCCTCTCTCTAAGAAACAGAAGTTTGTTCAACTACGAAATGCCATCAAAATAAATCGGACTTAAAATGTTTTTGTACAAAAATCTTTTTTTCGATATCTTCTATTCTTTCAATCCCAATCATGCTTATTGGAATCAACGGCGGCTATTTTCCGGCAATCTGCCGGGTATGCTCTTTGTTTTTCAAGGAAAATTTTTTTATCACGATGAAATATCCGAAGTAAAATTAGTCAGCAGCTGCTGTTTTCCGTTTAATTAAGATTTTTACGGAAACACTAAGGCCTTCAAATCAATATCACAGGGTTTAAGGGACTCTGAAGAAGTACGTGAAGTAAAAATACTCTATTTTGCCGACGATACATGTTTTGATTGCGCTGATGAAGTTGTCGATTAATTTAACAGAAGATTAAAAAACTCTTGATTGCTTAGAAAATAAGGAACGTAAGGAACGTTCTTTGAAAAAAATTAAATGAACGACGAATGCAAACAGTTCTCAATGGATGCAGAAAAAATGGCTCTAATGAGTAGACGCATATGTTCAATATTTTCACAGTTTGTTGGCCTGTTTTTCATTGTTTAATAGTCGCTGTCAGCCTCTCAACGGCTATTATTGGTTCTGATTACTGGTTGTCGATTAATCCATAAGAGCTGTCGAATGATCAATACGAAGTCCTTTAAAGTTCGGTTTTCGAACTCATTTAAATTTTTTTACCCTGAAAATAGCTCCTGTAAGTCCGGTATACAAAAAGAACTTAAAATCGGTGGAAAATGTGGACGAATATCATCACTTTAGGGGTTGCAAAACTTTTTGATGCTCGTAAGTGTAGTAAACTAATTTGATTTTCAAGGAAAAATTTTTAGCACGATAAAATATCTGAAGTAAAGTTAGTCAGCAGCTGCTGTTTTCCGTTCAATTAAGATTTTTGCGAAAACACTAAAGCCTTCAAATCAATGTCTTAGGGTTTAAGGAAATCTGAAGAAGTACGGAAGTAAAATACTCTATTTTGCCGACGATACATGTTTTGATTGCGCTGATGAAGTTTTCGATTAATTGAACAGAAAATTTAAAAAAATAACACTTGATTTCTTAGAAAATAAGGAACGTTCTTTGAAAAAATTGAGTGAACGACAAATGCAAACAGTTCTCAATGAATGCAGAAAAAATGGCTCTAATGAGTAGACGCATATGTTCAATATGTTCACTATTTGTTGGCCTGTTTTTCTCTCATTGTTTAATAGTCGATGTCAGCCTCTCAACGGCTATTATTTAGGAGCTCTCACTGTTTGTTACAATTCAAAGAAATTGAATTGTATTGGGGTGCTTTCTTTTTGACGACGCTTCTTTTCGACTCGAAGAAGAGTATTGATTTTCTTGAAGTTTTTTTAACCGGAAGTACTGTTTTGACCTAAAAGCGAAAGAGTAAAATTGCCATGTGAACTATTTTTTCTGAGCGAGATAAGTTTTTGATTATGCGCTTCGGTCAGTTTCTTCATTTTTGAATCCTAAAGCGAATGTTTTGCCAGCACTAAGTGCATATGGCAACTTAGCTTTAATATTTCATGCATTGAGTGCCTCCTTTATTGCGTGAGTTTTTCTGTTCTATAGAATTGTACACATGCCTGCCCGATTTTGGCCTTTTGGTTTTTTCGTGCACCGTCAGGGATCTTAATGTCTTTTTACTATTAATTGAATCGTTGTGTGGCATTCATTCTTTAAAATTTACAAAAATTATTTCATAAGTGCAATTAAAAATTTTTTACATTTCGCGAAACATTTTTATGTTGCTAATCTTTGAACTGTTTTCACTTTTTAATCTGTACAGTTGGATAGCTATATAGTTTTTCGTAGTCTCCGATCCTTAATAATGAGATTTATTTGTCTTTCTACTTTTCTCAATTAATTCTTTGTTTCTTTTTTCTCAATTTCTGTTTCTTTTTCGTGTTTCGTTTCAGGCCACATTCTCCGCATGTTAGCTTGTATCATTCTATGACTATCTTAAGACCTATAGTTTTATCAGCTCTGATTTTACCAGTTGTTAAAAACAGATTTGAGTTTTTTCTAAGATTTTGTTTGCTATTGATTTCATAGTGCGTCACTGAGAGTTTTCCGAATTTTTGGACTGGTTATTGTTTCTGCGAGTACTGTTGGGATCTGTTTTGATTTTAAACTTTTTTGCTTTTGAGTTATAGTCTGTTCTTCTGTCTTTTTGTTGACTAAATTTTTGCAATGCTTTCTATTGATTTTGTCTAGGATATCTCCAACAAAAGACAAGTACTCCAAAACAACATATAGTGCTTTTTTATTAATAGCTGCCCTCATCTTCTCAGCCGGCTATTATTGCGCTCGTATTTTTTTTTTTTTTACTTCGTCAAACTTTTTTTCGCTTTACCATTTTTGCCGCTTTTTCGACATTTTGCGTGAAATCTTTGACTTCTCTAGGCTAATTTCTCTCTTCTCTCATTCTGCTTAAAGTGAATTTGAACATCAGTTGCTAAGCAAAGCAATTCAGAATGAACAGAGTCGGTATAAAAAATTGAAGTCAGAAATAGAAAGGGGATAAACCCATAAAGCCCAATTTTAGATGCCCGCTATTTGAACGTCGTTCCTATAAGTCTTAGTTAACACCTCTAATGCTTATTGGTGTTGATAGTAGCCCCTGTAGCCTCTCTCTAAGAAACAGAAGTATGTTCAACTACGAAATGCCATCAAAACAAATCGGACTTAAAAAATATTTTTGTACAAAAATTTTTTTTTCATATATTCTATTCGTTCAATCCCAATCATGCTTATTGGAATCAACGGCGGCTATTTTCCGGCAATCTGCCGGGTATGTTTCTTATTCTTTCTCTTCTAGTATTCCGTTTCTTTTGAAAAATTCAGTTTATATTCTTAAGATATTAGTCCCGTATGCTTTCACAAATTGTCTTTTGGTTCGCACAATTGAACGTGGAGTTCTATCTTTTTCAGGTCAGTATTATGAGTTTTCTCATTGTAATTTGTAGCGCTCTCAATTTTGGATCCTATCTGACGCTTCGAGTTGCTTCTGGAAATCCTTAGTTATGTCTTTTCTAAGTTATATTCGTTCATTTTCATGATTTTTCTGGTCAAATTCAAGGCGTTTTTTGTGAAGTTATTTTTGGTCCCGCCGAAATAGGTAATGGAGCGAAAAAGCGAGTGGTTTTGCGGCATGAAATTCTTCCGCTCTAGTTTTAAAGTACAGTGAGGAAAAGGTGTTTGAAAAAAAGTTCGCTCTCTCGCTAGTTTTTTTTTGTTTACATGCGGCATTTTTGACAATGATTTTTACTTATTTCGATTCTTTTAACTGATTATTTTCGAAATGGTTTTAATCAATCCATTCATACCCCATTCTGTGTCAGTTTTTTTCTTTAGATTAATATTATGAGTTTTCTCATGGTAATTCGTAGTCCTCTCATTTTTTGATCCTATATGACGCTTCGAGTTGCTTCTGGAATTCATTAGTTATGTCTTTTCTAAGTTCTGTTCGTTCATTTTCATGATTTTTCTGGTCAAATGCAAGGCATTTTTGGTGAAGTTGTTTTTGATCCCGCCGAAATAGGTAGTAAAGCGGAAAAGCGCCTGGTTTTGCGGCATGAAATTCTTCCGCTCTAGTTTTAAAGTACAGTGAGAAAAAGGTGTTTGAAAAAAAGTTCGCTTTCTCGCTAGTTTTTGTTTACATGCGGCATTTTTGACAATGATTTTTACTTTTTTCGATTCTTTTATCTGATTATGTTCCAAATGGCTTTTGTCAATCCATTCATACTCCATTCTGTGTCATTTTTTGTTTATGTTAGTATTATGAGTTTTCTCATGATAATTCGTAGCACTCAATTTCTGATCCTATCATGCACTTCGAGTCGCTTCAGGAATTCATTAGTTGTCTTTTTTATGGTCTTTTCGTTCTTTTTCATGATTTTTCAATTCAAGTTCAAGGCGTTTTTGGTCAAGACATTTTTGGTCACGCCGAAATAGGTAGTGGAGCGAAAACCGAGTTTTTTCGGCTTGAAATTCTTCCGCTCTAGTTTAAAAGTACATTGAGAAAAAGGTGTTTGAACAAAAGTTCGCTTTCTCGATAGTATTTTGTTTAAATGCGGCATTTCGACAATGATTTTTAATTTTTTTGATTCTTTTCTCTGATTATTTTCGAAATGGTTTTTATCAATCCATTCATACCCCATTCTGTGTCAGTTTTTTTCTTTAGATTAATTTTATTAGTTTTCTCATGATAATTCGTAGCCCTCTCATTTTTTGATCCTATATGACGCTTCGAGTTGCTTCTGGAATTCATTAGTTATGTCTTTTTAAGGTCTGTTCGTTCATTTTCATAATTTTTCAAGTCCAATTCAAGGCGTTTTTGCATAAGATGTTTTTGGTCACGCCGAATTAGGCAGTGGAGCGAAAAAGGGTGTGGTTTTGCGGTATGAAATTCTTCCGCCCTAGTTTTAAAGTAGAGTGAGAAAACGTGTTTGAACAAAAGTTCGTTTCTCACTCGTGATTTTTTGTTTACATGCGGCATTTTGATATTTTTTTTTACTTTTTTCCGATTTTTTCTGAATGATTTTATCAATCCAATCATACTACATTCTGTGTCATTTTTTTTGTTTAGTTTAGTATTATTAGTTTTCTCATGGTAGTTCGCAGCCCTCTCAATTTTTGATTCTATCTGACTTTTCGAGTCGTTTCTGGAATTCATGTCTTTTTTCAAAGGTCTGTTCATTCATTTTCATGATTTTTTAAGTCAAATTCCAAGGCGTTTTTGGTCAAAATGTTTTTGGTTACGCCGAAATAGGTCTTGGAGCGAAAAAGCGAATGATTTTGTGGCGTGAAATTCTTCCGCTCTAGTTTTAAAGTAGAGTGAGAAAAAGGTGTTTGAACTAAAGTTTGCTTTCTCGCTTGTGGTTTTTGTTTACATGCGCCATTTTGACAACGATTTTTACTTTTTTCACTTTTACCTGAATATTCTCCAAATGGTTTGTTTCATCAATCCATTCATACTCCATTCTGTCAGTTTTTTGTTTAGTTTAGTATTATGAGTTTTCTCATGATAAACCGTAGCACTCTCAATTTTTGAACCTATCTGCCGCTTCGAGTCGCTTCTGGAATTCGTTAGCAATTTTTTAAGGTCTTTTTTAAGGTTTTTCTAATTGGTTTTATAAATCCATTCATACTCTATTCTGAGTCGTTTTTTGTTTAGTCAATAAAATTTTTTTTAATTGTGTCAGGACTTGTCCTGCTATGTTTTTTTTATTCTCTTTATCTTTTGAGCATGTTCTTCTTGTTACATAATTTATGATTTTCACGTTTGATTGAATGTAGTGATTACGGTCGATTTCAAAAGACCAAAATCTAAAACAGGATGAACCTTAAAAGCCCTGTCGTTATGTCATAGAGCGTTAGGTTATCGAGGTTCATTAGGCTTTGAATTTAGAAGCTGAATTAAGTATAATTTGAGAATATAAAAAACTTCACACCGAATTAGAACTTTTTTTGAACCTTGGCAAACAATTCTGTCGGTTTCTATCCTTTCCTTTTTTTTGTTTCAATTCAGATGTGCGTCAGCGGCGGCTATTTTCTGGCAATTTGCCGGCTATGTTGTCTTTAAATTTCATCTCATTTTTCAGAAACATTTGAATTTTGTAATATTTTGCATTATGTACATGATAAAATTTGAGATCATGGGATGAAATCCGATATACTGCCAGCAGAGTTTTTTTTCAAATGAGTGCTTCAAAGCCTTAAATGGTTAATTTGTAGCAAAGCCAACCTGAAATTTTCATTCGTTTGGACATATTTTAGTCCGCGAAATCTAAACTGGCAATTGAGAGTGCTGACAGCAAGTACATTTTTCTTTTCTGGCAGTTCAGCTTGGCTTTTCAGCAATAAAAGAGTACATGAAGTGAAGGAACTTCCAATTGATTTATTGTTTGACTAGTAAAAAAATTAGTTTTTAGGTAACTGCTGAAAAAAAAGAGGAGCGACTCAGATAATTTTACATGCCTTTTATGGTACAAGCAGTTTTTAAGTTGAGGTGACTGACTGATTCATTAAGCATTTGATAACTTGGGGGTGCTTTCACATCAGACATTTATCATTAGTCAAACCCTCTTTTCTGTCCCTCGAATTTGGGCTATGATGACAGGCTATTTTTGAGCGATTTTGATGGGGCGGTGTTAATAGAAAGGCACATCGGACATTAACCGAGAGTCCTTATGCATTTGAAAATTCATTTTTATTTTAGAAGACCGCATGTATTCAATGAAGTATCTGAACAACGCAGTTGCCAAACCAGCAATGCTGAATTTTCTAAACTGCCAGAATACATAATAGCAAATTATGGCATTCTTCAATTTCGCTGGTATGCAAATTGCCAATGGGTGTGAGATTTACTTTTCATAACTAATGAGCACAGAATTTTGAAGTCAGAATATTGTTGCACGGTTTTTGCTGCCGAGCTAGGTCACGTGCGGAGAACTTTAGCTAGATTTACTATACAAACAAAAGCTCTATAGAAAGTGGTAAAGCTTTGGAGTGAGTCTGTTTATGAAGTAAGACTGTTTATAATCTGAAGTGAACTTGTTCAAGCTCAAGTACCTGAGCTCTGAACTTTTCTATGCCTCTCAGCTGGTATGGATCTAATGTATGGCTTAACATGAAAGGTAAAACATGCAGCTTCAACTTGTGTGTTTACCTGTGAGCGAGGTAGGTATGTGACACGTAATAACATGGAAAACCTATAAATGTGCCCTTTTAATTGGAATCAAATGTTTTCAGACACAGATCAACAAATCTTGTCAAAATTCTGGGTCAGGGATTGGCCTTTTCTCTAGAAATCCTAAATGTAAGTCCTAGAAACATGCTTAGCATGTCGACAAGTTATGGTGGGCTCAAGTATGGTATCATCATGTTTTTTTCCTAAACAGGGCAGCTTGGGTTAATACCAGTTTGCAACTTGTTTGCAACATTTTTTATGCTACTGTGCGAGCGACTATGGCATGTTTTAAAACAGTGATAAACGCTGACTCAGCTAAGGTGCGTGATTGTTGTCTCTGCAGTGAACATATGCAATTATTGGGGTGGTAAATTGTCAGTATTAACGGTCAGTCACATCTTACCACACAGCCATACTTTATGGTAAAAAACATTTCGCTTGTTAGTATAGCGTATGGTGATGTTTTGGATTTTGTGGAAATTCAATTTTTCAAAATCTTTGCTGGGAAGTTAATGTTTTCTGCTTTAAAGCTTTGAATTATCATTTTTTGCAGCCGTCGAAGTCAGAGCCCCGTGCACATGGTTCGCCCAGGAATATTGAGTAGTGGCTGCGGCAATAGTTTCATTGGGGGCCCAGGGAGTGTCGGTGTCAAGCGACGACCTCCACCCCCTGATCAGTTGGATTCACTTGAACATACAACTCCCTGCAAAAGACCAGCCCCTGAAAACACTCCTCCTCCCCCACCTCCGTTCTTTTCAACAGGTTAGCCTGTCCACTATCAAAAGATAGCATTGAACCATCTGTTTATTCGCAGAGCAACTAATAGATGCCTTAATTTGGTTTTACAAAACTAAGTTTTGAAGCCGCGAGGTATTTTTCTTAGGTAACATTTGACCATTGAGCAAAGTGGCCGAGGCTTCATTATTGATAGAATTGAAACGAAATCATGCAAATCATTATCTGAAATCATGCAATTAGTTCCTGCAATTTCTGTAATCCTAATTCTGTCCTCAACTCCAAATCCTTCTCAATCCCTTAGAGCACGCCAAAAGCTGTTCTTTTCCACGTGTAAACAAAACGGCGTATATGAGGTTTGTAGTACAGGCACAAAAGTTTCGGCTAATCCGGATAAATCTTTTCCTTGCAAAATTACGGTCGTTATAGATCGCAATATAGCACAAGTGGGAGAATTGCCTTAGATTGCGCCTACATTGCGAGTCATGTTTGGACATATTGTCTTCTTTGGTTTCAGTTCCGTCGCAGTCTACCTCAGGATCCGCACTTCCACACCCCCAACATCAACAACAACAACAAACACACTCACACTCCGTTCCTGCTGCACTTTCAACTAACAACACTCTTGTGCCAAACAGCAGCAATAACACTAACAACCACTCTGTCATAAACACGGCGTCATCACAACCCCCGCTGTTCAGTAACATGATCAGCATTAGTAGAAATAACAGTGGCAGTACTAGTACCAGTAGTAGTATCGGCAGTCTGACAAACGAAATGCCTCCCACTACGACATCTTCGTCTGTTTGCTCCTCCCCGTGCTCAACTCCTAGCTCCCCGCCTCCCTTCGGATCTCCCATTCGATGTTTCACCCCATCTCTACTCTCTCCCGTAATTGCGGAGCGAGGGTCGGGGGAGAGAGACAAACAACCACCATTTGGGCTGCCCAGGAGCCTGAACATGGCTGTGGGAGGTACTGGTGGAGGTGAGATGTCTAGAGGCACTGCAACACCGGTGGTTCAAAGTCCACTGAGCGAGCAAGCTAAAGTTATAAACTCGGAAACAGAAATGTCTCAAATGGAACACAATTGACTCACGTATACCCTCACGCACGCTCACAGATCGTTATTACTCTTTCATTTTTAGACACGGCGCACTTATATACAACAGCCTTTTTTCAGTCGCTAGTTGGTTATTTGATTCGGTTTCGCAAAAATTTTATGTTGTTGAAAATCAAACATGCAGTAAAAACCAGCGCACATGCATTTTCACATTAATGTGTTTAATGTTTTTTAGAATTGTAAAATAGAATGTCAAATTTTAAAATTGGAAACGAATTGTTTGAATGCTGCATATTGCCTCAAAGATTGATATCCGTTTTTCAGATATAACAGTGCTAACTTTTTAGGTCAATATTAATGTAGTATCATTGCGCATATATACAATTAGTGACAATTTCATAGCTATGGGCTGTATAACTCGACTATATTCAGTTCATTGATAACAAGGTTTCAAGTGGCTGCCCGAACAATTGGATATTGCAGTTTGTTTCAAGTCTTTTTGGAGCTGTTTCCTCTTTTCCCCCATTGACAATCTGATATAACGGATATATAATACAGTCAGAATCATAATAATTTGAGACGGGAATTTTGAGTTAATAACATCAGACGTCATCCAAACAAAAAAAATTTTTAAAGAGGTGAATATTTAAAAGCCAAGCATATGAATTGGAATAAAATTGTCATTGAAAATACGTAGGTTTTGACAAAAACGAGTTAAATTCGGTTTTTAATAGCCGCGTCAGCAATTCCAGGTGGCTATTATAGCGCTCCTAATTACGACCTTAGGTCTTTTTATTAAGTCCTTTTTTAAATCAATTTGAGTGATTTTTGAAGCGGGAAATGAAACGTGTGAAAAAATTTGGAGTGATTTTGGTGCTGAACAAAAGTGAAGAGTGGAGCGAAAAGAGAGCGGTTTTTGTTCATACCGCTGTTTTTGAGAGAGCGAGAAATTGATGTGTGAAAAAATTTTCTTTAAGCGAGTAGAATTTTTTTGTTCACGTGCGGCTTTTAAAAGCAGTTTTTGCATTTTTTGATGTTTGAGGTTTAATTTTGATGTTGTATTAGTTTTAGGCCTTGGAGGTTTGATAGGAATTGAAGGTTTCAAGTAGTTATTTTGAGGTTAATGCTAATTTGGAGGTTTTTGATCAGTTTTGCTGATTTTCATACGAAAATTATTTTTTGCCTGTTGTTTTGTTTTACTGCTGTAAGTGGGATTTGAATAGAAGCCTGTTACTTACAGAATTTTCAGATACCAATTGATTAAAGTTTTGTTGGTTTTAATCATTTTTTTCTTAGGATAAATGACAGAAAAATTGAGAAATTTAAAACAATTTTTCTTATTTTTTTGCAGGTTTTCTTTTTTTAATCTTAGACAAGTTTCTTAGCCTAATATGACTTGCCCATTTTTTGCGAGGTTTTCATTGCTCTAATTGGAAAGAAATTTTATTCGGCTTTATGTTTCCTTGTACTATTAAGAAATTAAACACATTGAACAAAAAAAATTTTTTTTGTTCAATTTGTTTTTGAATGCCTTTTCTAAATTCCTTAATTTTTATGGCATTTGTGGAAGTTAAGCGTTCACAATTGTTGTTCTAGTTGTTTAGTCATTAGTATGGGTAATTTTCTTGGAGTCGTTCCCGGAATTCTTCGGGCTATGTTTTTTACAATTCGAAGAATTTGAATTGTATTGGAGCGCTGTCTTTTTTTTAAGGTCTGTTCACACATTTCATGATTTTTGAAGTCAAATTGGAGTGATGATTTTGGTCACGCCGAAAAAGGAAATGGAGCGAAAAAGCGAGTGGCTTTGCGGTGTCAAATTTTTTCGCTCTAATTTTAAACGGTGTTTGAACAAAAATTTCTTTTTTTTCCACATACGGCAATTTCACTTTGATTTATACTTTTTAGATTTTTTTGATCGAATTGTTTTCTAAATGGCATTTCCAATCCTTTCATAGTTCATTTTTGGCCTGGTTTTTTGTTTGAACCAAATTTTCATTTCTCGCTAGTGGTTTTTTGTTCACATGCGGCTTTTTGACATTGATTTTCTGTTTTTTTTTTTCAATTTTTGATCTGATTTTTTTAGGAAATGGTTTTCCCAATTCACTCAAAGTGAGTTCTAGGTCTAGTTTCCGTTTAGTCAGTGAAAATTCTTTGAATTGTACGTCAGGACTTGTCTTGATATGTTTTTTTTCTTCTTCAAACAGATTTTTGTTTCGTCTTACCCTGACTTCGAGTTGACTTTTTCAATGACTTACCTCACTCAAAGAAATTACTTCTGAATTCACTTATGGAACCTTAAATTTTATGAACATTTTCTTATTAAAGGTTGATAGTGTGCATCTAAGTAGTGCCAAACTTATATGCCCTAATTCTTGATTATTAGAGTCTCGGGTTTTTGATTTCGAATATTAAGTTTGGGATCTTTTCCGTTTGTGCCCCCCAGTACGTTATGCGACCCCCAGCTACAGAGCACGTGCCATTACATAGTAAGTCATTATGTAAAAATATTGCACGTGCATCTGGGGGGTGTGCAAATAATATGCGCCCACTAAGCTAAGCGGGTACAAACGGAAAAGATCCTAATTTTGAAAAGCCCTCTTAGGGTTTTCTCCTTATAGAGCTTATGTGTCTCATAAAAATGACAGTCCGAAGCTAACCCAAAAAGTCTAGTGGTCTATTAAAGGACTGGTGGTCGATCTGTCTATCTTATTTCTATAGTTGTTTCAATTCATGTAACGCCACAAGCGTCTATCGTGGCTATTTTCCGACAATCTGTCGGCTATGTTTAAAATTTGACAGACATTCAATTAAATACACTATCACTTTTAGAAAATAATTTTGCTGTAAGAATTCCAACTTTGAAGAAATGGTAGGTCTGGATACGGAAGAAAATCAACATAAATGTACCTAAGGTAACAAATAGAGCGTTTTGTAACCTTTGACTACCCTTCAGGCTTTGATTATCCTCCAAACTAAAACAAAAAGGCATTCACGAAGGCCAAGACCAAATCCAAATTGAAAAGTACGACAGGAGACTGCAAATAATTGGACACTATATTCAGAATAATATCTGCAAAACATCGGAAAGTATCCACCGTTTCCGCTCGTTGTGAAAAGCATTGGCAAAAATTTAAGGCCAAGAAATCCATAAATTTGCAGTCACCAATTTTTTTACAGTTCCGAAATATATTGATATCAACTGAAATCAACTATTTTAAAAACGCGAAATCATTTTGTTTCGGATCAACCATTAATTTAGCAGATACAAAATCTGAAAATAAAGCAACAAGACCACGTGCTCTTTAATTCCTCTTCAACGAAGTATTGTAGCAAATATAGTCCTGTGGTCTAATGCGTTTTACTGTTTCGTCTGACCCATTTGACTTTTCGTCCTCTAATAACTCGGAATGTTTTTCCTTATTCAGCAAAGATTTTGGCGAGCGAATCCATTTCACGTAAATATACTATAATAGGGATCCTTAATAGGAAGACCCAATTTGTTTTCGGAATGAAGAGGAAACAGATCCTTTTGAATGAGATCCACATGATTTTCATTGCTGCTTTGTCAATAATATTCCGGATTAGAGTTTGGAGGCTACGTGGTGTGTTCCTGCGTATTTTTGATAGTTCGACCTGACTACTATTACTACTGTTTCACTATTCATGGTGCTGTTTTGTGATAATTGATACTTAATGCTTAGAATTAAGGTTTTATAGAAATGAACTAATTTAATTTACGTTGTCACTTTCAACTGTTTTTACTGGAATTTTAATCAAGGTGCGGGCCCATTGAACTGCGAGAGGTAAAATTTCCTGAAAGTTCGCTGCAAGTATAAAGTTTTATTTTCGAAGGTAACCAGATTGTACTACGATGTACTACAATTCTTGATTATTAGAGTCACGGGTTTTTGATTTCGAATATTAAGTTTGGGATTTTTTCCGTTTGTGCCCCCCAGTACGTTATGCGACCCCCAGTTACAGAGCACGTGCCATTACATAGTAAGTCATTATGTAAAAATATTGCACGTGCATCTGGGGGGGGGGGGGGGGGGGGTGCAAATAATATGCGCCCACTAAGCTAAGCGGGCACAAACGGAAAAGATCCTAATTTTGAAAAGCCCTCTTAGGGTTTTCTCCTTATAGAGCTTATGTGTCTCATAAAAATGACAGTCCGAAGCTAACCCAAAAAGTCTAGTGGTCTATTAAAGGACTGGTGGTCGATCTGTCTATCTTATTTCTATAGTTGTTGCAATTCATGTAACGCCACAAGCGTCTATCGTGGCTATTTTCCGACAATCTGTCGGCTATGTTTAAAATTTGACAGACATTCAATTAAATACACTATTACTTTTAGAAAATAATTTTGCTGTAATAATTCCAACTTTGAAGAAATGGTAGGTCTGGATACGGAAGAAAATCAACATAAATGTACCTAAGGTAACAAATAGAGCGTTTTGTAACCTTTGACTACCCTTCAGGCTTTGATTATCCTCTAAACTAAAACAAAAAGGCATTCACGAAGGCCAAGACCAAATCCAAATTGAAAAGTACGACAGGAGACTGCAAATAATTGGACATTATTTTCAGAATAATATCTGCAAAACATCGGAAAGTATCCACCGTTTCCGCTCGTTGTGAAAAGCATTGGCAAAAATTTAAGGCCAAGAAATCCATAAATTTGCAGTCACCAATTTTTTACAGTTCCGAAATATATTGATATCAACTGAAATCAACTATTTTAAAAACGCGAAATCATTTTGTTTCGGATCAACCATTAATTTAGCAGATACAAAATCTGAAAATAAAGCAACAAGACCACGTGCTCTTTAATTCCTCTTCAACGAAGTATTGTAGCAAATATAGTCCTGTGGTCTAATGCGTTTTACTGTTTCGTCTGACCCATTTGACTTTTCGTCCTCTAATAACTCGGAATGTTTTTCCTTATTCAGCAAAGATTTTGGCGAGCGAATCCATTTAACGTAAATATACTATAATTGGGATCCTTAATAGGAAGACCCAATTTGTTTTCGGAATGAAGAGGAAACAGATCCTTTTGAATGAGAACCACATGATTTTCATTGCTGCTTTGTCAATAATATTCCGGATTAGAGTTTGGAGGCTACGTGGTGTGTTCCTGCGTATTTTTGATAGGTCGACCTGACTACTACTACTACTACTGTTTCACTATTCATGGTGCTGTTTTGTGATAATTGATACTTAATGCTTAGAATTAAGGTTTTATAGAAATGAACAAATTTAATTTACGTTGTCACTTTCAACTGTTTTTACTGGAATTATAATCAAGGTGCGGGCCCATTGAACTGCGAGAGGTAAAATTTCCTGAAAGTTCGCTGCAAGTATAAAGTTTTATTTTCGAAGGTAACCAGATTGTACTACGATGGCACTGCGATGACTAAGTTATACGTAACGATGACCGCTCACTTTTTTGTTTGAGGAAAATTTGTGGTGCGAAGGGCGGTTGTTAGTAACTAATAACCCCCTCGCCCCAATTAACCCCGCCCACCCCCTTCACTCGGCGATTTGCCCCCACCTACCCTCCCTCGCTTGACCCCACCCTAAGCATCCGCTCAAACCCCCCTAAGCATCCCTAAGTCCCTGCTGGCTAGTACCAAAGCCAATCCCTCGTTGGTCGTTTGCGAGCAATTCAACCGATGTTAGTTGGTTATGTTCAGTAGCTCTCAAACGATTTTTAGCAATTATTTTAGTCCTGATCTGCCTTTTGCGACTCCAGGAGAGAACATTGGTAATATTTTTTTAGCTCAAGCAGGTTTGTTCATGACCTGAACTTTGACTTCTTTGTTTTGAACAATTAGTTTTGTTATAGAACGCTGACTCATGTTTTCGTAGATTGAAATTTAACAGTAGCTTAGTTTAAAATGTATAAATTAGGAACTTGTAAAATTCATGGTCGATTGGTCATTTCGAGAAGTTTTCTTCGAGAAACAGTCACTATTCAGAGTAGAGAAACCGCCCAATCTACATAAACACCAACATACTCCTTTCTTCTACCTACCCCCACCTAGGTACACCCCCTCAAGCTAACTATCAATTACCTGCCGGACTCCCCCAAACTTAACTATGCCCCCATATCGGCACCAAGACACCCACACCACTAAAGTGCACCTACTCAAACCACTAAAGTGAAAATTATGTCTGAATTTAGAAAAACTTAGTTTTCTATAGTTTTACTAGGCAACTAATTTTCCGCTTTTCCGATATTTTTTGATGTGCGTAAAGGTATTTTTGGAGATTCTATTGCACGACTTGTCGAGACGTATCAACCGGCTGTGTTTATGAATTTTTTCGTACTCCGACGTTCTGTCTAGGGTCAAGCATGGATTGCCTCAGTTCGTTGAACACTTCTCTTAAAGCCTTGCGCCCTACTAGTATCTAAATATGCGATTGAGGGAAAACGGTGAGGAGGCATAAGTTCATGGTTTGACTCCCCCATTCGCTCCTTACCACTTACTCTCCCCGCCCTCCCCCACCGCACTCATTCGTCCATCAACCTCCACTTGATTCCACTCGTAACGCCGCACGCTAGACCTACCCGCAGCTCCCAGTCCGCTGAACCCCTCCCCCTTTGTTTAAAGAGTGTTCTTGGACAGCCCCTCTTTTATCCTCGCCTTCTGAGGCTAGCCTCCCTGAACCTAAACTAGCTACAACCAACCTCACATTTCGCTCGAGAATAATTCATCGCGCGTTAGTGCATTCTATTTGAAATCTTTCAATCTTCATCAATATCTTCAGAGGTTTTGTTTTCAATATTACTTAATCCTTAATATCAATTTTCTCTCAACAAATTTTTAGAAACCAATAAAAATCAGGAAATATAAACTCATATTATAGATAAAGATCTTAAAAATGGATATCTTTCTATTTACTGGTTTTTTTTGGATGTTATTAATTGCTCTCAAACAAAGTTTTTAGCAATTATTTTTGTCCGGTTAACTTTTTTCTTCGAATTTTTAGTTTGACGTATTTTACTTTTCGTCCTCAAAAATAGGATGAACAGGTAGAGCTCGGAAGGCATTAAGTGGCCAAGCAGCTTTCTTAGGGCCTTGCCCCTCTCTAAGGATATGATTGACCGAAACTATTTTGAGGTGACAATTTCAGGAATTGAAGCGTGATTCTTAGTCATAAGAATTGGCCTCACCTCCTCTCAGTCACCCCCCCCCCCCCCACAATCACTTGTGACCTTCAAACCCCCGTACACCTGCTCCAACCCTGGGATTTGCAACCCCTCTCGTCTAACTCTCGTACAATTCTACCCCCCCCCCCTACCCACCATGTGTCCCCCTGCCGAACTACTCTCACACCCCCTAATGCTAGCATCCTTAAGCCCCAGCTGGCTACTAGCGAGCAAACCGTTTGCTGGTCGTTTGAAATCAGTTCGTGTACTTATTAAATGGTCACTAAGATGGCGGCTGTAATTGGAAAGGCCCTAAATTTTTCAGTGATCTGACAGTATTTTCCGAAATACTTAAAGGAAGCTAACATATTCATGTACCTCAACTGTTTTCATGGTGCCAATATTTGAAAACTCGTAAAGAATGTTTTGATATAAAAGCGTGGAGCTTGATCGCTTAAGTCGATGCTACCACTATTATAACGATCTATCCTTTATCTTAACGCTTCTTTATCGGAGTGTTGTTGAGTTTCCAAAACCATGAACAGAACCTAATGTGCTTGGTGATAGTTTTTTAATTGCTTTCAAACGAAGTTTGTAGCAATTATAATAGTCCTGTGGTCTTTCTTTTTTATGCGATTTTTGGTCTGACCCATTTGACTTTTCGTCCTCAAACACGGGATAAACAGGTAGCGCCCAGCGGGCATTAATTGCTCTTAGAGCCTTTGAGCTCGCTAGTCTCCAAGTATCCGATTCACAGAAACTTTTTTGGAGGCGTATACTCATGGTGTGAAGGGTAGTTCTTAGAGTTTGACCCCCCCACACACACACTCCCCGCCCCCACTTCACCCCTCTCCCAAATTAGCCCCCCCCCCCTATTTCACACCCACTCCTGCGCACTACACCGTTCAGGCCGCAAGGACGTGGCTCCGTGCAGGCAAAGACCCCTCCCCCCGCCACATTTGCCCCCATCAATCCCACGGTGCACCCCCCCCCTTCAAGTGCGCTCACCTCACGCCGCTTCAATTAAGCTATCTAGCCTCACTAAATTGTATCTAGCTTCTGACGAAGCCAACCGCTCGCTGGTCGTTTGAGAGCAATTCGCCCGACGTTAGTCGGTTATGTTTCTTTTTTATTTCGGTCGTATGTTGTTCGGATCCTGTCCAGTTGCACATTGATATGATTTTTTTGAGTAGCTGTGGTAAAGGTTTTTGTGATGTATCAATGTCGGAATTATTTGTCCCAGGTTTTATAAGGAGCCAAGTTCATGGTTTGACTCCCCCATTCGCTCCTTACCACTTACTCTCCCCGCCCTCCCCCACCGCACTCATTCGTCCATCAACCTCCACTTGATTCCACTCGTAACCCCTTTAAAAGTAATAAGGCTTGTTTTCGAAAAACGTTTGACAAGGTGGTATCCTAACCAATTGGTGACGTGTTTTCATAGCTTGGTTTTCTCTTTCGGTGATCTTTACCTGACTTTCTAGTAGATCGTAATTCTTCTAGCTTTGTGGAATACTGATGTTCTCTCTCTTTTTCCCTGATTGGCATTCTCTGGGAAGATTAGCGGCATGTCGATATGCCCTTAAAATCTGCGGGTACTGTCCCGTAATGTTACCTACAATCATATTTTAACGATGCAATGACGAAACGTATAATCGTGGTTCTCATTTTTGCGGAAGGTTTTTTTCAACTCTGTTGATGACATGTAAAGTGGGAGGTCGTCGTTTCCAGAGTTCTTAATCACTATTTTTACCAAAAAGTTTTTCTTCAAGAGGAAATCGTTCTTCGCTGTGTCTTGATTTTGGTCTCCAATAGATCTCTAGTTGTTCCTTTAGATCTTTCTGGTAGAAAAATACCATAACTTGTATCGGTAATTCGCAATAATTGTTGGAATTAATACTAATATCGGCATTGCTTGTCAAAAAAATCAAATTTTTTGGGTTGTATTTGCCGTAAGTTTTTGAGTGATCTGGTTGTATCGGATTCTTATAGACATGCTCCGTGTATTTTTTATCTTTTGTTCTTCGTGATCCAGACTTCTTTTAACTGTCAAATTAGTTGTTTTACAGTATTTAGCTTGTGTTTTTAAAGACATTCGTGGCAAAATAAATGACGACAAAGTTGCAATGAACATTTTTCTGGGCCTCAGTTGTTGAGTTTGTATGCTCAGCCAATGTTTGCTTGCTTGTATTCGCTTCTTTGTCGCATCTGACGTTTCTTTGATATGTTATTGCCAAAAATTTTGTTACGTCCTTTTTCACTGATATCTTCAACTGAAATACAGACGTGAATTAGTTTTTGCTCGTGATTTAATATTTCTCATTTTCTTCATTCTTTTTTCTTCATTCAGGAATGACGTTTTGTGTTGTAATTTTTTTTATATCGGGAATTTTTTTCTGATATTTTAACGCTTTCCTTTTTTTTATTTTAGTAATAGTTTTGGAGACAGTAAAATCAAGCCACTGCTTCAAGCAGTTTCTGAAATTAATATCAATTTTTTTTTAGCTCATCATGACCTTAACAGCACTGAAGTTTCTGCTACAAGTCAACAATTAATTTAAAGTTGTTTTTGCGCAATCTGTGCACTGTTTCATTTGCCACTTAGGTGTTCGTTTTCAAAAATTCGCTTTTCTAACAATGCTGTGTTATTTATTTTTGAGAAATCAGTCACTTTTTTTGTATTATTCTTTTGAAAGGCTAGATAATGGTCCATATTTTATATATTTTGGTCAATAGTTTGAAACTTTTTCTACCAGCATTTTGTAAAACAATGTTATTTAATGGCAAAGCAAATCTTGTTTTTACTTGTAGAGAAATTGACGCATATTGGCTTTCTATATTGAAAAATCCAAATATCTATCGTCTGTTAATATAAAGGTTATTATATTTTAAGAACACGAGCCTTTTGCGTTCGAGGCACTAGGTGATTAAAAGTAATGATGCCTTTTTTTGCGGTACACCAGATCTTCAGGCACAAATGAACTTCATGTGTTTGAAATATAACAATCTTGTGATTTGCCGCAGAGTTTTTCAAGCTGGACCTGCAATTCCACACCAGTTTTTGTGGCATGTGGACGGTAATGGCTTCCCATTATTCCGTTCCTGCTATTTTTTGCTGTTCATTTTTTTTTTGCTTTAGCGGGAATTTTAATTTTCCTAATTTTTGTGGCTTGGAGTTAGAAAACTTTGCTAACGCAAAATTAATTGTTAATTTTTTTTCCAGATTACTTTTTGCAAACATTGCATAACTGTCGCTCATCTGATGGTATCAATCGATAAGATTATTGGAGCTCAGTACTTTTGAGGGAAACTTTTTACATATAGGGCCAGCTTCATCAAGCGTCTTTATTGCAAGTAATACTATGAGAGTTGTAGAATTGGCTGATACCATGACCTTAAAACTCTTTGGCTATGATCACTTTATTGAAGCCTTCATACCGAGTGTTTAAATTCTTGCAAATATTTTGCAACAAATATTGCAACAAATATTGAATACATTTAATTGAACTAAACAAAAGGGGACTGGAAGTGAGAAGTTTACGTTGGAGTATAATCTTCATATTTCCTGTGTAAGCAAAAGAAAAGCTCTATTGTGTTGCTTTTGAGCAGTTGATTGTCATTTTTGGTTTTTTCAAGAAATTAGAAATAGTTGCCAGCTATTGATTAACATCAACAGGGATAGAAATAAATCTTTTCGAGAAAAGAGCGAAAAGACTGTACGAGAGCAAAATATGTTAACTAGTTGTTTTGTTTCAAGTTTGGTCGATGCAGCGATCTGAGTAATAAACCCTGATGCTTTGGTCTATTTCTGCAAGGTTTTGGCTTCTAGGTAATAAAGAAAACTTGATGGTTTTGACAACAGCCTTTAAAAGTGCAAAATAGCGGTTGAGAAGACATTCTTGAAAATTTGGAGAAAAAAACGGAATGGAAAACATTGGTGTTCGATACTATGGTAGGACAACTGGGGATTAAAAAATTAGGAACCAATTATTCAGAAGCTGGTTTGAGTTCTCATAATCAAATTGCATTCTTGACGTGTAATATAGAATAAAATTTTGGGAAAAGTCAAAGATTCTCTATGAAATTTAAGCTAAGGAAAAACAACTTGGTCGGCAGTCTTGTGGAATTATATTGGTGAGAAGCGATTTTAGCAATAGGTTCTAGCTTTGAAGTTTGTGGACATTCTTTTGACCAAAATGTTTGGCCTAAATTTAAAAGAAATAGTGAGTTATGAAGTTAGTTTGATGAATAAGATGAAAGGAATAATTATTGGTTAGAATTCTTTTCAAGACCCAATTTAAAGGTAGAGAAGCAAATAAGGGCTGTTTGTAAGAGAGTTGACAGAGAGACAAACTCAATAGTTTCAAAAATAAGCGTCAGCTACATCCCTAACAAATTCAAAATATTACTTCCTAGCGTCAGAGTTACCTCATAATTGAGCTCTTTGTGCCTTGAACCAATAAGTACTTTTTGGGAAAAAAGGTGAGTCAGTTTTGGTAAGTGAATGCTGTTAGTTGCCGCTTCTAAATGAACAAGAAGGAATCGGTTAATGGAAGTTTTTTAACATTCGATTGAAGACAAAAAGTTTTAACGTAAGCATTGCTGTCAATTAAAATCAGCTCAAATTATAAAGATTCAAACTAGGCTGCATTATAATACTCAAGTGTTAACGATGCTCAAAACCCGGCAAATAACGCAAAGTAGTTCATAGGTTCTTTTTCCTTGTTCTCTGTAGGATGTTTTAAGAAATAACGTTCAAAAACGGGTATTGCGCCATTCTACGGACTAGCAGACCTGAACATGGTAGAGCATGTACTTGCTTAAAAACGGTAAACATAAAACAGTTTTGCTAAAACTTGAAATTAACAAAACAGTTTGTCCACGGAGCTCTGGTCATCCTCAGCAAACGTATAGCTAAGATGTGCATAATTTTGTGAGCAACCTTGTACGCCCGCTCTGGTGTTTATAAGTCAAGTAGAAATGTAAAAGAAGCGACGCGTTACTTCTTGCTGATAAAACTGACGAAGTGGAGTACCCTTAGGACACAAAATGGACAGAGGGAGAGAAGAGAGAGAATGCTTGAGCGGATCAGATGCCTCTGAGAGAATTCGTAGTTATCTAGTGAGCTCTTGTTGGAAGAACATAGTTGCGAAGTTCTAGTGAATGAATCTAATTTCAAAGCAAAATTGGTGGTTGAGGTTAGGTTGGTAGAACTGGTTTGGATTTTTTGCCAGCAAATTGTTTTGGTGGAAAATGTACCTTTGGAGTTTTGAAATCATCTGTTTCAGGCTATAACTTCGCTAATTGCTGGTATTATATTTATTGATCATTAAATCATTTTTCCGAAACGCACTTTTGAAGCCGTGGAGAGAGCAACTTTTTAGAAACAAAGCTGTACGCTCTTAACAAGTAGGAAGACCACCGAACAAATATTTTGTTATTTTGATGGGCTAGCCAGTCTCCGGCTGAAGCCATCTAACGACAATATACAAAGTTCTACAAGCGTTTTGCTGCTTATTTTATCTGCCGGGTATTTTCCAATGATTGTGTTTGATTTTATTCGTTGCTCTTGTAAGTTTTATAAGTGATCGGTCCAAACGTTTTTTACTAAAGTTTTTCACGACCGAAAAGAGCACACTACTCTAGTCGAGCCATATGAGAAGACCATGCCATAGCAGAGTTTTGAAAATTCCGTACTGGAGCCAAAAAATCTATGCGAAAACATTAATTCAGCTGATTCAGTTGGTTTTTGTCAACAATACTGGAGTCTTCATGAAGTTCGTTGTCATCGGGTACACGAGTCGACATAAACATTGTTAGTATGCCAATCATGAAACCATTAAATAAAACAAAGACCTTTAAACAGATTAATTTTTTTTCAGCCGAAGAAATGTCGAGACCAAAATTAATGAGACTAAGCTTCAACTTGACTGAAATAAGATTGATAAACCGATAAAATTCAATTTTTAACTGATGTTTTCCAGGAAAAATACTCAATTTATTGAGAGGAGTTATTTAAACTGAAGTTAGAGATTTTTGTCTCAAATAAAAGAAAGATCATCTATTAAAAGGACTAAGCTACCAATTGACAGAGCGGAGCAACGCATAATTCGGCTAAGCGAAAAACTGCCAATTTAATTTTGAGAACACTCTTCTAGGAAGTCAAAGTAAAAATGGCCCTCATCGGAATTGTTCAAGATTTTATCTGCAGTTTTTAGCTCTATTCTTTGATATTTTTGGAAAAATTTGGGAGAATAAGCATAATTTGTGCCAATTTTTCTTAGAAAATCAGGGTTTTCAAAATTTATCCAGAAAAGGCGGTTCAAACAGCTCAGCAACTCTCTTCTATCTTTGAAGATCAAACCATTAATACTTTAGAAAACAAAGACAATGAACAAAACAACGGAATTAAGGCAAGTGTTCAGAAATATCAACCTCGATAACTCCTCTCAAAAATCAAAATTCAGAAAAAATGTTTCTCTGATTTTCTACCCGTGCCTGGCTTCCTAATGATACCACTCAAGCTCTATAGGTAAATGTCTCAATCTTCCAAATTATCAACAAAAAAACCAGTTGAACATATATTTCTCCCCCCCCCCCCGCACCTCCAACAAGGTAGGTCAAAACAATAAGGGAAGAATGCTTCCTGAGCAATGGGTTTTGGGTGGCTTATGTCTAGACACTAAAGACGTGCCTCGAAAAATGTGTGAAGCCGCCCACGATGATCTATTCCTGACTGCTGGATCGCTCGTAAAGCTCTCAATGGCCACTCAAGTAACTTTCGTTTTGATATGAAACACTTAACCGTGATATGCAAACAGATTTGAGGGGAGTTGGGGGGACCAGAACTAATCATGGACTGTAGAAGTTTAGTCATTTTTTTTATCTGCTAGTCTTTTCTTCTATTTTCATAGGCTGAGGTCTGAGCTATGGAATTGGTTATGTAATTAACCCTCCATGCTCGACCAAACTCCTTATCAGAGCTCTCTTGGGCTCCCTATTGTAGACCTAGACTTATGAAAATACCCAAATAGACTAGTACGGGTTCAATGTTGATCATAGGTCAAAAATCATTTCATACGTCGAGCAAAAAATTTCTTTTGTAGGAATATGTGGTTGAGCATGGTCTTTTCATGGTTCGAGCAGAAGTTTTTCTTTGGACTTTTTGTGTCAAGCATGATCTTTTCATGGGCCTTTTGGGTCGAGGATGGTCTTTTCATGGGTTGAGCAGAAGTTTTTTTTCATGTCTGTTTTCTGCAAATTTGGAATAAATTTTCTTTCGTTAGCTGCCCCCATATAGAAGCAGCAGTGGAGCAAGATGAAACAGCATTGCACCGCTGTAGTTCAACTTAAAACATTTAGAAAAGGTCTTAAAAAAATTTGCGATTCTTAAGATAAAGCAATCATCGGAGCTTGACTATAAAAACACACTACTTGATTGATTGAGAGTTGGTTGCCCATATGTTGATCACGACGTTCTCTATCCTTCCTTCTTTGTCGTATCATGTCTCTTTTATTCCCATTATTGTAAGTTTCAATTGTTTGGTTTACTTGTTTGGTTTCATGACATCAAAAGTTACAACTCATTTTCCTTTTACATGACCTTTCAGAACCTTATAACATTACAAAGTGATTCAGAATCAACAAAACAGGGCAGGAACTTTACACAAATTAATGGAGAAGTTAATACTGGGCATTAACATCCTCGGGGCCCAAAAACCTAACCCTAACCTTACGGTATTTTGTGGTGCACATGTTGCAGCTTAACGGCTGGTCTGGTTAAAGAATCTAAAGCTGTTTTTAATTCGCAAGACATAGCTGTTTTGTCGGGTCCGGTGAAAATCCTGGTGACACGTCCTAGTGGCCAGATTCCCCTGGGGCTCCGCTCCTCCAGCAGAAAAAACAACATCGCCGACTTCCAGAGCAGCTTCTTTTGAAGTCCACTTTCGTCTCTAATTCAGCGTGGGGACGTACTCTTGAAGCAGCCGTTTCCAGATCTGTTGCAGGCGCTGTTTGACTTGGGTCCATGATATCGACTTCAGACTGGCTGACTCTTGAAAGAGAAGTGTTGGCACATTCGCAAAGGGTCGTCACAAGAGGTAATGATTAGGCGTGAGAGGATCGTCGTCCTTGTTATCGCTCACGTGAGTCAAGGGCCTGGAATTAACAAGACATTCCGCTTCCTTGACAATGGTTGAAAAGACATCAGGTGTCAATTTTGCGGAGCTAAGATTGATCAGGAGAACTCGTTTAACTATTTGGACGAGTCTCTCCCACACGCCACCTAAATGAGGTGCAGAAGGTGGGTTAAGTCTCTATTCTATGGACTGGTTGAGAAGAATGTGTCGGATGAAATCGTGGTCCAGTTGAAGCGGCTTTCGTCGTAATTGCTCACGGGATCCCAAGAAGTTTGTCGCATTGTCAGACATCAAAACCCGTGGCTGGCCACGTCTTGAGATAAATCGTCTGATTGCTGTGATGCATTTGTCGGTTGACAAGTCTTCTGCTATTTCCAGATGAATGGCTCGCGTGACGAGGCACGTAAAGAGGCAGATGTATGTCTTTACTTCTTTGTCTCTTTGCATTACTGCAAATAGTCCAAGATAATCCAATCCCACGTTTCTGAAAACTGCGGGCAATGAACTGTCTTGAAACCTAACTTCTGGGAGGTCAGCCATTGGTGGCTGGAGGCCTACTGCTTGAAACCTTCGACACTCGAAGCATTTGAAAGCAAGGCTTCTGAGGCTTTCGCGAACTCCAATGATATGACATCTTTGTTGGATGTAGTTCCTGGTATATTCTACGCCGAGATGCATGCAAATTTCTTGACACTTCTGAATAAAGAGTTTTACATTTGCCTCTTTTGAGTCCAGTATTATCGGGTGCTTTGCCCCGAAGGGCACAGAGCTTCTTTTTGTCCTTCCACCGACGCGTAAAATGAAATCTTTCACAAAAGGTGATAAGCACAACAGTCGGTCTTTCTTCTGCAGATCTTTTCCGTTCATCAGATCCTTAACAGTTCCCGAAAACGAGTTGAGCTGTGAAACTTGAAAGAGGTGACTTCTGGCTTTATCAATGTCTTCCAAGGCTAGTGCTCTGCGTTCTTTCGTCTTTAGGTTATCCCTGAACAAGAAAACTCGGGCTGTTGCTCTCAAAAGTCTGGTCCATTTTGAAAAGTTCTCAATGTTGAAGACAGGTTCCAGTGCTGAAGTCTGTTGCATCGAGTGCGTTACTTCTTGAGGAGCCAAGAAAGAATTCCAATTTTTCTCAGGGTGTTTCAGAAACTCTGGCGGCGACAACCACAAGGAGTTAACGTCTTCTGGTAAAATTCCTCTAGATATGTGATCGGCAGGATTTATTTTACCAAGTATGTGTAGCCAACAGCTGGTGCCCGTAACGTTTCTAATCTCCTGAACGCGGTTGGCGATGAACGTCTTAATTTTTTCTCGTGAATTTATCCAGCCCAGTACAATCACTCCAGAAGATTGTCTCTTTGATTGGAACAGATAAGTGCTGAGTGACGAATTGCCAAAGACGACACCCTAAGACAGCTGCTTGTAATTCCAATTTTGGAATGTTTAATTGCTTTAGGGGTGCGACCTTAGCGCGCCCAATGACAAAGTCGGAGGAAGTTTTTTTTGTCATTTGACGTTTTAATGTATATAACGGCACCGTATGCTAACTGTGATGCGCACAAAACACATGTAGCTGATTGCTGCCACTATTGATATCCAAATGTGAGAAGCTGCGTGGCATTTGAATCTGTGGTTAATCTAGATATTTGTCAATTTAGTCCTGGATTTGTTGCCGTTTTGACGAAGAAAGCAGGTCGTCCCATGATAGGCCTTCTTCCACGTATCTTGCAAGATTGTTTTCATTGTGATTACTATGGGAGCTATTATCCCCAGTTTGTCAAACAAGCAAGCGGTTAAGGACAACAGTTTGCGCAAAGTGTACTGGGAAGCGTCTTGATCTATTTTCGACCATTTTTTTTTGAAAAATTGTATCACTCAGGGAGTTCCACCGCAGTCCAAGAACTCGATAGCCTTCAGTTTCACTTTCGATGTGTTCAGATTGTAGCATTTTTAAAGCATTCGGCTCGTTGGTTACAAACTTTGTTAAATTGAAGCCACTCTTCTGGAGAGTCGACTTTAGATCAGAGACACACAACTGAGCTTCTCCAGTGCTTTGGAAGGAATGAACGAAATCATCCATATAAAAACTTTTGTTGACAAGATCAATAATTTCCTGTCTTGAGGCAAAGTCTTGAGCAGTGCGTTGTAAGACAAAAATTGCAGTTGCTGGTGAACAACGTGCACTGAATATAAGCCTTGTGTACTGATACTGCCTGATAGTTTGATCAGTTGGCCACAAGAAACGGAGACAAGATTGATCTTCAGAGATTAAGGCAATTTGCATAAACATAGCCTCTATATCAGCCAATACGGCTATTGGTTTTTCGCGGAAGTGAAGTAAGATACCAATCAAAATGTTTATCAGATCGGGTCCAGACACTAAATTTGTGTTTAACGATTGGCCTTTGAAAATTGAGGCGGCATTGGCTACTCGTCTTACTTTTCCTGGTTTGTTGGGGTTAAAAACCGGATGGTGAGGGAGGTACCATATTCTTTCTGGCTGCGGATTCTCAAAGACCACTGGCTTTACGTAACCTTTCTCGATGTCAGTTGGCAGGGTTGCATCGTATAGAACACTCAACTGATGATCTTTGGAGAGCTGACGTTGCAGGCTGCTTAGTTGGGCTTTCGCTGCTGGATAATTGTTTTGTATTTGGACGTTATTCTTCCACAAAAGAGCAATTTCATATCTGGTACCGTTGTGACGAATTGTCTTCTCGAAAACGTCCAGAGCTAATTCGCTGTCTTTTGAAAAGTTTTTGGGTTCTTCTGGTGCAGTACCGGTGTTGTCTATTTTCCAAAAACTGGTTACATAGTCGCACAGCGGTTTCTCGTCATGAAATGTTGAGCATGTCAGAACTTTATCGAATGGTCTGTAGCTATGTGACAGAAAGTGATATGTTTCCTATGTTTCCGCGTGATATGTTTCCTCTGCTTTGCGTTTCATTGGTCCCGTTATTGTCCAGCCTAAAAGGTTTCTGATAGCGAAAGGAGTTCCGGTCGGTCCTTGAAGAAATTTTCATTCAAGAATGAACTGTGTCGCATCAACTCCTAACAAAAGCTGAATTTTGTTGTTGCCCAGATTTGGAAATTTGATATGCTGCAAATGAGAGTAGGTTGCGCAAGTGTCATTTAATTAGTGCACTGGTGCGTCGCTAAGTTTCCAGTTGTTAATTTAATCCACATAGTTTAATCTGATGAGTGGTTCATCATCATTATACCTACCAATATCAAGGTGGACCAAACTCGCATTGACAGCTGATTGGTCAAAGGCGTGCATGACAGTCAAATCAAACTGAAATGCCTTTGGGGCATTGATACCGCTTGCAGTTGTATCAAGTACATGAGAGATTGTACTGCCGTTGTCTATTATGGCGTAGCATTCCACTTTTTCGTTGTCTTCGCCAAAAAGTGTTACCGGAATGACTTCCAGCTGATTGCGAGTTTTTGCTGTAAAGCCAGGGTTGTAGGTTGGTGTATCAACTGTACTATTCATTTTTTTGTTCAACGGTTTGCACAGCGGGAGTTCGACATCTGTTAAGTTTGTTGTCTCGGTTCTCTCTTGTTTGTCGGGTCATGCAACTAACTATGATGCTTTTCATTACAATGACGGCAAACGACTTTTGATGCGCATTCTTTAGCAGAGTGGCTTGGGTTCAAGCAGTTAAAGCAGAGTGAGTGTTTTTTGACTTCCAAGTTTTGTATAGCTACATCAAATTTATTGAACTGTTGGCATCGACCTACATAATGCTCTTGTTGATCAAGGAGGCATTTCGATTTGACAATTTTTTTGGCGTTTGATGCGTTTTTCCCTGCATTCGGGTTGTGATTCCCTGAAAATCCAGGTTGTTGATTTTTAATATTTTGTTTTCTGCTGAAGTTATTGCTTGTCCGAAATGACTTTTGCTTATTTCTTCGATCATTGGGTCTATGTTGATTGTTGGAGTTGCTGTACCCGTTAGATGAGAATTGATTCCTTTGTGTGCTGTTAGAAACCGTAGGATTGTTTCTTCGAATGTTTCCTTGAAATCCATTGTTGTTGTTGTTGTTTTGTGGACTGGTTTCCTGCAATTGTTCACAGGCGCGAGAGTGTCGGTCCATCCATTCGAGAACTCCAAAAGTCCTGGATTTTGAATATTGTTGTCAATGGTGTGCTCACTCCATTTCATTTTGAGCGAATTTGGGAGTTTATCGCGTGCTAATTTCAGTAGATATGTAGCACTCAAGTCAGCGTTGAAGCCATAGGCTAGAAATGTTTGAACTATTATCCGCAGGAGTGCTGCATTGCTAATTGGAGCTCTATGAACATTGGCTTGGGGACGCTGCCAGGCTTCTAGTTCTTGAGTAATTTCAGAAACCACATTCTGGGGATTTCCAAAGTGTCTATTTATTTCGTTTAGTGCATCACTGTAAAAATTTGGATTGCACGGAAAACCTGATATATATTCCATGTCAGGCCCGATGACAAAAGGTTGCAAGTAGCTCATCCATTCAGTATTTATTATATCAGGGTTGTTATGTATTGTAGATGTGAATATGTTGCTCCATTCGTTCCATTTCAAAGGATCACCATGACACTTTCGTATGAGAATGTCAGGCAGCTTTACAGTCCGATGCGCATTTCGAAACCGGTAATTAAATTGACCTTGATCTTTATTAGAATTCCAACTTAATGTAGTTGGGAATTGACTTGCAAAGACCAGATGGTTTTGCTGAGACACAGAATCTGGTAGTCCGTAGTTAACAGGTGCTTAAACATATTAACTGCTGGTTGCCGAGGAGGCGAATGCTGTAGGCCATTGATTACATGATGATGACATTGACCATGATGTAGGGTTATCGTAAGGTCTCGACGAACAAGCAACTGAACCTTGTTGGGGGTGTAACATAGTACTTTAAACTGTGTCAGGTCCATGAACAAAACTTGCAATGCATGTTGGCAAATTGTGGATGTTTATTGTGTTTTCAGAAAAGCAATGTGGTCCATTCTCAAGAGATCTCTGTAGTGTTGCGTCCTGGTTGACATTTGTACTGGTTATTACAGTTCGCTGTGAAGCAGGGCTCTGTAAAACTATGTATGGAGTAACATTTTGTTCGTGTAGTCTACTATTGAAGACTGGCTCGGAATTTTCCTGCTGATTTAGAGCTGTTATTGAAATTTGATCTGTAGAATTTTCGCGACTTTCAGCTAAATATGATTCAGTATTTGACGGTTCGTCATCGATTAGCTCACTGATATGGATTCTAGTTGTCTCACTATTGGTGAGCTCCCTTGAATTTCTTGCCTTTGTCTCAACTACTGTTGAGGCTGTTGTTCGATTGCTTTGAGTAGAGGCTGCAGCGTTTGGACGCGAAGTAAGAGTTCAGCGGAGCATTTCGTGTCTCTTCACTTTTTGGGCCACTTCCATCTTCAATCGAATGAGTTGATCAGCTTCTGCCAGAGGACCTTCAGCGTCCTGAGTGTCTGATTCCGTTAACTCATCAACTATATTTTTGATTTCTCCCATAAGACGTTTAAACTCTTCATGCGTTAAAGAAACAATGTCTGTTTCAGTGTTATTACTTATTTGAGCCTCCATCTCATTTTTCAATTCCTTGACCGTATTTAGCCTTCTACAGAAGAGCCGTATAGTGCCCGCGACTGACTGTTTTCGTCCTTTCATTTTCCTGTTTAACGCTTCTGAGTATCGAGCTAATTGGTGGTATGTAGCTATAGGAATATGCACTTACAGATGATATGTGTGAGTGCAAATATTATGAGCAGTGGCACGTCTAAATGTGAATGAATATGGTAGGAGGTACCTACTGGAGCTGGCGATGGCAGCTGGGATGATGGAGTGCGTTGGCGCACGGCTGCTGGAGGTATGACACGACTACGTGTCAATGAAGTCAGGAGGAGGCACCTAATGGAGCTGGCGATGGCAACTGTGGTGATGGAGTGCGTTGGCGCACGGTTGATGGAGCTATGACACGACTAAGTGTCAATGAAGTCAGTAGAAGGCGCCTACTGGAGCTGGCGATGGCAGCTGGGGTAATGGAGTGCGTTGGCGCACGGCTGATGGAGCTATGACATGACTAAGTGTCAATGAAGTCAGTAGGAGGCACCTACTGGAGCTGGCGATGGCAGCTGGGGTGATGGAGTGCGTTGGCACACTGCTGATGGAGCTATGACACGACTAAATATCCTTGAATTTAGTAGGAGGCGCCTAATGGAGCTGGCGATAGAAACTGGGTTGATGGAGTGCGTTGGCGCACGGCTGATGGAGCTATGACACAACTAAATGTCAATGAAGTCAGTAGGAGGCACCTACTGCAGCTGGCAATGGCAGCTGGGGTGATGGAGTGCGTTGGCGCACGGCTGATGGAGCTATGACACGACTAAATATCATTGATTTTAGTAGGAGGCGCCTAATGGAGCTGGCGATGGAAACCGGGCGATGGAGTGCGTTGGCGCACGGCTGATGGAGCTATGACACGACTACGTGTCAATGAAGTCAGGAGGAGGCACCTAATGGAGCTGGCGATGGCAGCTGTGGTGATGGAGTGCGTTGGCGCACGGTTGATGGAGCTATGACACGACTAAGTGTCAATGAAGTCAGTAGGAGGCGCCTACTGGAGCTGGCGATGGCAGCTGGGGTAATGGAGTGAATTGGCGCACGGCTGATGGAGCTATGACACGACTACGTGTCAATGAAGTCAGGAGGAGGCACCTAATGGAGCTGGCGATGGCAGCTGTGGTGATGGAGTGCGTTGGCGCACGGTTGATGGAGCTATGACACGAATAGGTGTCAATGAAGTCAGTAGCAGGCGCCTACTGGAGCTGGCGATGGCAGCTGGGGTAATGGAGTGAATTGGCGCACAGCTGATGGAGCTATGACATGACTAAGTGTCAATGAAGTCAGTAGCAGACACCTACTGGAGCTGGCGATGGCAGCTGGGGTGATGGAGTGCGTTGGCGCACGGCTGGTGGAGCTATGGCACGACTGAAAGTCAATGAAGTCAGTAGGAGGCGCCTACTGGAGCTGGCGATGGAAACTGGGGCGATGGAGTGCGTTGGCGCACGGCTGATGGAGCTATGACACAACTAAGTGTCAATGAAGTCAGTAGGAGGCACCTACTGGAGCTGGCGATGGCAGCTGGGGTGACGGGGTGCGTTGGCGCACGGCTGATCAAGCTATGACACGACTAAATATCATTGAATTTAGTAGGAGGCGCCTAATGGAGCTGGCGATGGAAACTGGGGCGATGGAGCGCGTTGGCGCACGGCTGGTGGAGCTATGGCATGACTAAGTGTCAATGAAGTCAGTAGGAGGCACCTACTGGAGCTGGCGATGGCAGCGGGGTTGATGGAGTGCGTTGGCGCACGGTTGATGGAGCTATGACATGACTAAGTATCAATGAAGTCAGTAGGAGGTGCCTACTGGATTTGACGATGGCAGCTGGGGTGATGGAGTGCGTTGGCGCACAGCTGATGGAGCTATGACATGACTAAGTGTCAATGAAGTCAAGAGGAGACACCTACTGGACCTGGCGATGGCAGCTGGGGTGATGGAGTGCGATGGCGCACGGCTGATGGAGCTATGACACGACTAAATATCATTGAATTTAGTAGAAGGCGCCTAATGGAGCTGGCGATGGAAACTGGGGCGATGGAAAGCGTTGGCGCACGGCTGATGGAGCTATGACACAACTAAGTGTCAATGAAGTCAGTAGGAGGCACCTACTGGAGCTGGCGATGGCAGCTGGGGTGATGGAGTGCGTTGGCGCACGGCTGATCGAGCTATGACACGACTAAATATCATTGAATTTAGTAGGAGGCGCCTAATGGAGCTGGCGATCGAAACTAGGGCGATGGAGTGCGTTGGCGCACGGCTGATGGAGCTATGGCACGACTAAGTGTCAATGAAGTCAGTAGGAGGCGCCTACTGGAGCTGGCGATGACAGGGGGGTAATGGAGTGCGTAGGCGCACGGCTGATAGAGCTCTGGCACGACTAAGTGTCAATGAAATCAGTAGGAGGCACCTACTGGAGCTGGCGATGGCAGCGGGGTTGATGGAGTGCGTTGGCGCACGGCTGATGGAGCTATGATACGACTAAGTATCAATGATGTCAGTAGGAGGCGCCGACTGGAGCTGGCGATGGCAGCTGGGGTGATGGAGTGCGTTGGCGCACGGCTGATGGAGCTATGACCCAACTAAGTGTCAATGAAGTCAGTAGGAGGCACCTACTGGAGCTGGCGATGGCAGCTGGGGTGATGGAGTGCGTTGGCGCACGGCTGATGGAGCTATGACACGACTAAAAATCATTGAATTTAGTAGGAGGCGCCTAATGGAGCTGGCGATGGAAACTGGGGCGATGGAGTGCGTTGGCGCACGATTGATGGAGCTATGACACAACTAAGTGTCAATGAAGTCAGTAGGAGGCACCT
This sequence comes from Convolutriloba macropyga, assembly GCF_964194025.1. Lineage (NCBI taxonomy): Eukaryota > Metazoa > Xenacoelomorpha > Acoela > Convolutidae > Convolutriloba > Convolutriloba macropyga. Next base: position 23,569,814 of record NC_134469.1, on the reverse strand, counting down.
ACTGGAGCTGGCGGTGGCAGCTGGGGTGATGGAGTGCGTTGGCGCACGGCTGATGGAGCCATGACACGACTAAATATTATTGAATTTAGTAGGAGGCGCCTAATGGAGCTGGTGATGGAAACTGGGGCGATGGAGTGCGTTGGCGCACGGCTGATGGAGCTATGGCACGACTAAGTGTCAATGAAGTCAGTAGGAGGCGCCTACTGGAGCTGGCGATGACAGCGGGGGTAATGGAGTGCGTTGGCGCACGGCTGATAGAGCTATGGCACGACTAAGTGTCAATGAAGTCAGTAGGAGGCACCTACTGGAGCTGGCGATGGCAGCGGGGTTGATGGAGTGCGTTGGCGCACGGCTGATGGAGCTATGATACGACTAAGTATCAATGATGTCAGTAGGAGGCGCCGACTGGAGCTGGCGATGGCAGCTGGGGTGATGGAGTGCGTTGACGCACGGCTGATGGAGCTATGACACAACTAAATGTCAATAAAGTCAGTAGGAGGCACCTACTGGAGCTGGCGATGGCAGCTGGGGTGATGGAGTGCGTTGGCGCACGGCTGATGGAGCTATGACACAACTAAGTGTCAATGAAGTCAGTAGGAAGTACCTACTGGAGCTGGCGATGGCAGCTGGGGTGATGGAGTGCGCTGGCGCACGGCTGATGGAGCTATGACACGACTAAATATCATTGAATTTAGTAGGAGGCGCCTAATGGAGCTGGCGATGGCAGCTGGGGTGATGGAGTGCGTTGGCGCACAGCTGATGGAGCTATGGCACGACTAAGTGTCAATGAAGTCAGTAGGAGGTGGCTACTGGAGCTGGCGATGGCAGCGGGGTTGATGGAGTGCGTTGGCGCACAGCTGATGGAGCTATGATACGACTAAGTATCAATGATGTCAGTAGGAGGCACCGACTGGAGCCGGGGATGGCAGCTGGGGTGATGGAGTGCGTTGGCGCACGGCTGATGGAGCTATGACACGACTAAGTGTCAATGAAGTCAGTAGGAGGCGCCTACTGGAGTTGGCGATGGCAGCTGGGGCGATGGAGTGCGTTGGCGCACGGCCGATGGAGCTATGACACGACTAAGTGTCAATGAAGTCAGTAGGAGGCGCCTACTGGAGCTGGCGATGGCAGCTGGGGTAGTGGAGTGCGTTGGCGCACGGCTGATGGAGCTATGACATGACTAAGTTTCAGTGAAGTCAGTAGGAGGCGCTTACTGGAGCTGGCGATGGCAGCTGGGGTGTGGGAGTGCGTTGGCGCACGGCTGATGGAGCTATGACACGACTAAGTATCGATGAAGTCAGTAGGAGGTGCCTACTGGATTTGACGATGGCAGCTGGGGTGATGGAGTGCGTTGGCGCACGGCTGATGGAGATTTGACACGATTAAGTTTCAATGAAGTCAGTAAGAGGCACCTACTGGAGCTAGCGATGGCAGCTGGGGTAGTGGAGTGCGTTGGCGCACGGCTGATGGAGCTATGACACGACTAAGTGTCAATGAAGTCAGTAGGAGGCGCCTACTGGAGCTGGCGATGACAGCGGGGGTAATGGAGTGCGTTGGGGCCCGGCTGATAGAGCTATGGCACGACTAAGTGTCAGTGAAGTCTGTAGGACCCGCCTACGGGAGCTGGAGATGGCAGCTGGGTTGATGTAGTGCTTTGGCGCACGGCTGATGGAGCTATGACACGACTAAGTGTCAGTGAAGTCAGTAGGAGGCACCTGCTGGAGCTGGCGATGGCAGCTGGGGTGATGGAGTGCGTTGGCGCACGGCTGATGGAGCTATGACACGACTAAGTGTCAATGAAGTCAGTAGGAGGCGCCTACTGGAGCTGGCGATGGCAGCGGGGTTTATGGAGTGCGTTGGCGCACGGCTGATGGAGCTATGACACGACTAAGTGTCAGTGAAGTCAGTAAGAGGCACCTGCTGGAGCTGGCGATGGCAGCTGGGGTGATGGAGTGCGTTGGCGCACGGCTGATGGAGCTATGACACAACTAAGTGTCAATGAAGTCAGTAGGAGGCACCTACTGGAGCTGGCGACGGCAGCTGGCTTGATGGAGTGCGTTGGCGCACGGCTGATGGAGCTAGGACACGACTAAGTATCAATGAATTCAGTAGGAGGCGCCTACTGGAGCTGGCGATGACAGCTGGGTGATGGAGTGCGTTGGCGCTCGGCTGATGGAGCTATGACAGGACTAAGTGTCAATGAAGTCAGTAGGAGGCGCCTACTGGAGCTGGCGATGGCAGCTGGGGTGGTGGAGTGCGTTGGTGCACGGCCGATGGAGCTATGACACGACTAAGTGTCAATGAAGTCAGTAGGAGGCGCCTACTGGAGCTGGCGATGACAGCGGGGTTGATGGAGTGCGTTGGCGCACGGCTGATGGAGCTATGACACGACTAAGTGTCAGTGAAGTCAGTAAGAGGCACCTGCTGGAGCTGGCGATGGCAGCTGGGGTGATGGAGTGCGTTGGCGCACGGCTGATGGAGCTATGACACAACTAAGTGTCAATGAAGTCAGTAGGAGGCACCTACTGGAGCTGGCGACGGCAGCTGGGGTGATGGAGTGCGTTGGCGCACGGCTGATGGAGCTATGACACAACTAAGTGTCAATGAAGTCAGTAGGAGGCACCTACTGGAGCTGGCGACGGCAGCTGGCTTGATGGAGTGCGTTGGCGCACGGCTGATGGAGCTAGGACACGACTAAGTATCAATGAAGTCAGTAGGAGGCGCCTACTGGAGCTGGCGATGTCAGCTGGGGTGGTGGAGTGCGTTGGTGCACGGCCGATGGAGCTATGACACGACTAAGTGTCAATGAAGTCAGTAGGAGGCGCCTACTGGAGCTGGCGATGGCAGCGGGGTTGATGGAGTGCGTTGGCGCTCGGCTGATGGAGCTATGACACGACTAAGTGTCAATGAAGTCAGTAGGAGGCGCCTACTGGAGCTGGCGATGGCAGCTGGGGTGGTGGAGTGCGTTGGTGCACGGCCGATGGAGCTATGACACGACTAAGTGTCAATGAAGTCAGTAGGAGGCGCCTACTGGAGCTGGCGATGGCAGCTGGGGTGGTGGAGTGCGTTGGTGCACGGCCGATGGAGCTATGACACGACTAAGTGTCAATGAAGTCAGTAGGAGGCGCCTACTGGAGCTGGCGATGGCAGCGGGGTTGATGGAGTGCGTTGGCGCACGGCTGATGGAGCTATGACACGACTAAGTGTCAGTGAAGTCAGTAAGAGGCACCTGCTAGAGCTGGCGATGGCAGCTGGGGTGATGGAGTGCGTTGGCGCACGGCTGATGGAGCTATGACACAACTAAGTGTCAATGAAGTCAGTAGGAGGCACCTACTGGAGCTGGCGACGGCAGCTGGCTTGATGGAGTGCGTTGGCGCACGGCTGATGGAGCTAGGACACGACTAAGTATCAATGAAGTCAGTAGGAGGCGCCTACTGGAGCTGGCGATGGCAGCTGGGGTGATGGAGTGCGTTGGCGCACGGCTGATGGAGCTAGGACACGACTAAGTGTCAATGAAGTCAGTAGGACGCGCCTACTGGAGCTGGCGATGGCAGCGGGGTTGATGGAGTGCGTTGGCGCACGGCTGATGGAGCTATGACACGACTAAGTGTCAGTGAAGTCAGTAAGAGGCACCTGCTGGAGCTGGCGATGGCAGCTGGGGTGATGGAGTGCGTTGGCGCACGGCGGATGGAGCTATGACACAACTAAGTGTCAATGAAGTCAGTAGGAGGCACCTACTGGAGCTGGCGACGGCAGCTGGGGTGATGGAGTGCGTTGGCGCACGGCTGATGGAGCTATGACACAACTAAGTGTCAATGAAGTCAGTAGGAGGCACCTACTGGAGCTGGCGACGGCAGCTGGCTTGATGGAGTGCGTTGGCGCACGGCTGATGGAGCTAGGACACGACTAAGTATCAATGAAGTCAGTAGGAGGCGCCTACTGGAGCTGGCGATGGCAGCTGGGTGATGGAGTGCGTTGGCGCTCGGCTGATGGAGCTATGACACGAATAAGTGTCAATGAAGTCAGTAGGAGGCGCCTACTGGAGCTGGCGATGGCAGCTGGGGTGGCGGAGTGCGTTGGTGCACGGCCGATGGAGCTATGACACGACTAAGTGTCAATGAAGTCAGTAGGAGGTGCCTACTGGAGCTGGCGATGGCAGCGGGGTTGATGGAGTGCGTTGGCGCTCGGCTGATGGAGCTATGACACGACTAAGTGTCAATGAAGTCAGTAGGAGGCGCCTACTGGAGCTGGCGATGGCAGCTGGGGTGGTGGAGTGCGTTGGTGCACGGCCGATGGAGCTATGACACGACTAAGTGTCAATGAAGTCAGTAGGAGGCGCCTACTGGAGCTGGCGATGGCAGCTGGGTGATGGAGTGCGTTGGCGCTCGGCTGATGGAGCTATGACACGACTAAGTGTCAATGAAGTCAGTAGGAGGCGCCTACTGGAGCTGGCGATGGCAGCTGGGGTGATGGAGTGCGTTGGCGCACGGCTGATGGAGCTATGACACGACTAAGTGTCAATGAAGTCAGTAGGACGCGCCTACAGGAGCTGGCGATGGCAGCGGGGTTGATGGAGTGCGTTGGCGCACGGCTGATGGAGCTATGACACGACTAAGTGTCAGTGAAGTCAGTAAGAGGCACCTGCTGGAGCTGGCGATGGCAGCTGGGGTGATGGAGTGCGTTGGCGCACGGCTGATGGAGCTATGACACAACTAAGTGTCAATGAAGTCAGTAGGAGGCACCTACTGGAGCTGGCGACGGCAGCTGGCTTGATGGAGTGCGTTGGCGCACGGCTGATGGAGCTAGGACACGACTAAGTATCAATGAAGTCAGTAGGAGGCGCCTACTGGAGCTGGCGATGGCAGCTCGGTGATGGAGTGCGTTGGCGCTCGGATGATGGAGCTATGACACGACTAAGTGTCAATGAAGTCAGTAGGAGGCGCCTACTGGAGCTGGCGATGGCAGCTGGGGTGGTGGAATGCGTTGGTGCACGGCCGATGGAGCTATGACACGACTAAGTGTCAATGAAGTCAGTAGGAGGCGCCTACTGGAGCTGGTGACGGCAGCTGGGATGATGGAGTGCGTTGGCGCACGGCTGCTGGAGGTATGACACGACTACGTGTCAATGAAGACAGTAGGAGGCGCCTACTGGAGCTGGCGATGGCAGCTGGGGTAATGGAATTCGTTGGCGCACGGCTGATGGAGCTATGACATGACTAAGTGTCAGTGAAGTCAGTAGGAGGTGCTTACTGGAGCTGGCGATGGCAGCTGGGGTGTGGGAGTGCGTTGGCGCACGGTTGATGGAGCTATGGCACGACTAAGTGTCAATGAAGTCAGTAGGAGGTGCCTACTGGAGTTGACGATGGCGGCTGGGATGATGGAGTGCGTTGGCGCACGGCTGATGGAGCTTTGACACGATTAAGTTTCAATGAAGTCAGTAAGAGGAACCTACTGGAGCTGGCGATGGCAGCTTGGGTGTAGGAGTGGGTTGCATGGCTGGTTCCAAAGAAACCTATGCTCGTCTTGGTATTGTAGTCTTTATAAAAACTTCACAGGACCCGAATAATTCGAAACTTATTTTTGTTAAATGACAGCAACTACAATATTATGTCACCAATAGGACTTTGTTTTTGTACCCTAGTTTTTTCTCGAAAATTTAAACTAAAAAACTGTCTTCAATTTGGCATATAGTTCCTCAACCCAATATTCGAATTGGCTATCTGTCAATTCGTTTTTTTTACCCCACTACCAACTTAAAATAGGCCCCGAGCTTATTTTATAGTTCACCGTAAAAAACGGCTCATACACTTTCAACTCTCAGAATGATGCTTCCTCCTGACCTTGAATATGAGCAAACCATTTGACTACTTCCCGACTGTTATTTTCAATATTTTGTACTCACAGAGTTGACGTTGACCAAAAAAATTACCAACAGTTGTAGCAACAGTTGTAGCACTCCCATTACATTGATGAAGGACCACTTCCTTGTTCTGAAGGTAAACTTGCTTCATTTGTTGGTGGAATTCATTGAAGCGCCAATATGATCACGACGTTGTCTATCTTTCCTTCTTTGTCGTATCATGTCTCTTTTATTCCCATTATTGTTAGTTTCAATTGTTTGGTTTACTTGTTTGGTTTCATGACATCAAAAGTTACCACTCATTTTCCTTTTACATGACCTTTCAAAACCTTTTAACATTACAAAGTAATTCAAAATCAACAAAACAGGGCAGGCACTTTACACAAATAATGGAGAAGTTAATACTGGGCATTAACATATGTGATTGTGATGACCTTTTTTACCACCAGCCACGATTAAACGGTGTCGTTATTTTGTTGTTTTCCCTTCCAAAATAAAAAATCATTTTTAATTATAATTCACTTTTTTGACAGACTGATGTTTCTTCAGAATCGCAAAAGATAAAGGAGCATGTATGTTGACTACCTTATAAGCACTTGTGAGCAATGAGAATCCACCTAAAATTTTTGGGGCAAAATGAAGACTTTTGCTCGACCCATGATTAGACAATGGATTCGACCTGTTCAAAAAATCTATGAAAAGACTCCCAAGTCTGTTCGAGCAAAACTCCAATCTAAGTTTTTTGGGTCAAGCAAATGTCCGGGGTGGCAAAACATGGGTCAAGCAAAAAACCATACGGGTAATAAAATCTGGTAAAAGTCTTTTCACAGCTCGTTTGGGTGCAGCATAGTCTAACCATACCTATTTTTTGGTCGAGCATGGTCTTTTCATAGGTCGATGTCTATCTATACTATATTGCTATGCACCTCATCTTGGAACAATTAAGTTGATACAAAAATTGACGCCAAATTTTATCTATGAATTTTGGACACTGACAATTACATCTAACTCACTATATACAGTAACATTTTGCATAGCTTCTCATTATTTATTTCTAAGCCTTTTATGATAAACTGGTTATGAGCCAGCTCCATTTTACTATTAACTATCCAGTCCGAAGCGCTGTGGTGCTATTCACATCGGCCTTAAGTGACGCTTGTTTTTCGCTGTTCTTTTATCTGGCACAATTTTTTCTTTTACTTCCTTATCATCATCATCAAACAGAATATCATCTACAGCATTGCCAAGTTCCTCCACATCATCGGTAGATCCATCAAAGTCATCAACCATTGCATCTACATCAGCCCAGAGGTCATCAAGTTCTTGACCTGTGGCACCACCAGTTGGTTCCTCATTGTTCATCCAGTCGTTTGGTTCCATAGTATCAAACCACCAATCCAACATCCAATTGTCTTCTGTTTTTTGTTCAAATGCTGGGTTAGTATCCTGAGGTTTTGGACCGGCGGGCTTACTTTTTGGATCTTCTTTGCTTTTGTCGTCTTTGCTTTTGTCGTCTTTGCTTTTGTCGTCTTTGCTTTTGTCGTCTTTGCTTTTGTCGCCTTTGCTTTTGTCGTCTTTGCTTTTGTCGTCTTTGCTTTTGTCTATTTTTTGTCCAGCTGCTGGGTCAGCGTCCTGAGGTTTTGGACTGGCCGCGGGCTTACTTTTTGGATCCTCTTTGCCTTTGTTGTCGTCAAGATTGTCGAGGAAATCCAAGAGTTCGTCCTCATCCAAATCAAGTGCTGGATCGTCGAGGTCTGTCATGATGTCGTTGAAAAGGTCGTCAACCTTCGTCTGAGTGTCATCGTTTGCTTCTGGATTTATGGCGAGTTGCCTTTTATCTTTGAGATGTTCTCGAGATCGTTTCGCTGTTTCGTGTCTCCTTTGAAGTAGAAGATCGGGTCTTGATCTCCTAGCTGAAATCAAATTGTACACGTATACTATAAATGTAATACTTTTGCGAAATGGAAGAAATTTTTACTCTTTATCCCTTTATGGCTTCGTTATAGCACAGTTGTGGGAGATAGAGGGTTGAGGGGGGGGGGGGGCGAATAGGTGTGGAATCACGCTGTTTGATCAGTACGCTAGTGTCTTATAATTGAAAAAAAAAACGTTATTATCTAAACATTTACTGCTCTTGGTTCTAAAGCTTTAAATCGTGCGTCGTCATTAGGAAACTATTCGTTATCTTTTATATGCCAGCTGAATTCCTATAGGCTGTATTGGAGCAAAAAAGCTTTTTTGCTGTGAAGTAAACATTTAAGGGCTCTGGAATTGAAGGTGGTTGTAATTTTTGGCGAAGCAACATACCTTGGCTGTCAGATAGCACAACAGTAATCACAACGAGCACGAAAAGAAGAGTTTTCATTTTCTTCGTTCAGCTTTAATCAGTTTTCTCTCAGCTACAGTCTCTCAACTTGTGAATGCTGGTAATGATTTTTTGTTAAAACCAACATAATTATATAAGCTGGCATGCTTCAGTTGAGTACTTTTATTCAGCTGCCAGAAGTCGGTGCTCAATTACGACGAAAAAAATACAGCGATTTATACTTTCGTTTGAGTTTTGAACGAGTTAACTATTAAAAAATGGCTTCTTGGTTATAAACTAGATGATATAATCTCTATTTAACATCTAGCAGAACAGAAAATAAAAGAGGACCATTGAATAAAGCACGCGGGGTTACGAAGTAATGAAACGCGTTATTTGGTATTCGAGAATATTTATGCAAGTTTGATAAAGACGTTCGCTTTTTATTCAGTCACACACCTTTTAAATGGTAAATATCAATTGGTCATTCACGGCTCGGCAACTGCTCATTTTTGAATAAGTGTGCCCTCAAAATTTAGAGAGTGAACAATTGAATTGCTCAGTTCATGAAGTTTTGAACTTATTTTAAAAATCGAGTTCATTTTTTAAAAAAACCCAAAATAACAATTAGAGCAGAGAAGAAAATATCTGATCTATCAGAGCATCTAAATTTATCATATTCTCCTCCTATATATTAAACGATAGACATGATAAGGGACCATGTTTACTGAGAGCTAAAAAGCCATGATTAACAAACTCAAAAACATACGCTTAAGGGTCCTCTAAATATCATGTTTACGAGCTACCGAAGTTTAAAGGAACACGGTTTTAACAGAGAAACCAAATTAGTCTTCAGTAAATTTTTTGTCCTAATGCAAATTTGGAGTTCAAATTTTTGTTTAGAAATAATACCCATAAAATTAATTTCAAAGCAAAGAAGGCAGATTAAACTTGGCATGAAAATAAAAAGTTTGTTTGGTGGGCTCTATCTTTTTCCTGCCGTGGTACGTTCATTATGAAGGTATGCTCACACGCTCTGTGTATCAATTTATCAAAAGAAACGTTTTTTGCATCTTGAGTTCAATTAATATAAAATCCGAGTTTTTAAAATATCATCGATGCATTTTATTCGCTTTGTTTCTATCCAGATAGCAATATACAGTATACATTTGATAATCAACATAGAAGAAAGAAATATTGGTGCTGATCGGAAAAAAATACTAGGAAAGCAAAATGTGGGGATTTTTCTAAAAGCTTGCGATATTGAGCTATGATTTGCTTTCTGAGCGTTTTCTGGTTTTCAATTGGCTAAGTGTTGTTGATTCATTTCAAAGTCAATGAAGCACGTGAAAACCGAGAAACAGAGAGAGCGCGAGAGAGAGAGATAGCGCAAAACTGGTTTCATTTATGGACGCGTTTTTAGCAGATTTTGCATCCTTCGTCAAAAGGTACGGTATTGAGGATGTTTTAGTTAAAGTTAGTTTTTCCTGTGGGTATTGTGACCTCTTCTTTTAATAGGATATGTTAATTTGTTTTTAAGAAAAACCATCAAAAAGTTGAAACTTAGCTCATTGTTTTCTGTTTTTGATGTTTTTAATCGTTTCTCTTTTCATTAGTATATTTTCCAAAATGTTTGTAAATCCTCGCTAGAACGCATCTTTCGGGGTCAGAATCTAATGAGGAGACAGTTAAAGGTTAAGTAAGGCAGTTCATAGTAATAGTTATTGCACAAACTTTTTCTGAGTATTTTTTCGCTTTGGAGTTCCCTCAAACGGATTTTGAAGCAATTATTGTAAACGTTTGTGTCCTTCTTAAGAAAAAATGGTGCTCGAGTATATTACGCCATTACTCTAGAACATTTTTTGATTGAAACCCTGAGAGTGATTGTATCACGGTTGATTTGATTTCTACGTAATCCAATTTCGTCCCTCTCTCTCTCTCCTAACTCCCTCTTTGATTTCTTCGTTGTTCACAGTATTCATTTTCTCTCTCTCTCCTCCCTCTCCTAATCTCTCTCTCTCTCTCTCTCTCTCTCTCTCTCTATCTGTCATTCTCTCTTTCTCTGTCTCTTTATGTCTGTTGCAAAATGATTTAAGTTCGAAGTGACTAAAATTACGGATAGTCGCGAAACTGCTTACGGATAGTCTTGAAAACTGTTTAGATGTCAATAGAAGCTCTCTATTGACTCATATGCAAGTTTTGAAAACTGTCTGTTTGCCCCTCAAGATCGATAAAAGTTAAAATATTGCAAAAATTTCAAGTTTTTCAAAAAAATCCATTTGTAATTAAGTTTGCATCAAGAGAACATAATAATTTCGCTGTCTAAAACTTCAAAAATTGACATTTTAACCTTGAATATGGACGCTCCCAAAAGTTTCTGTGCATTAGTCACCTAAAATAACTCTAAAGAGAGCTGATTAACTCTATTGGAACCTAATGCCTGGCGAAAGGTACCGGTTCATCCCGTTTCAAACGCCGAAGGTCATGAGAAAAATGTGCGAAAACATCTATAAAAACGAAAGCACACCAATAGAAGCCAAGTTTTTGGACTGTAAAAATCAAAATATAGTTGGCCTAGATTGCGTTTTATTATGATGTTTTCTATTGTTATGGCGGCAATCTAATTCTCTACGGTCGCTACTCTCGTTCACCCAAAATAACAATTAGAGCAGAGAAGAAAATATCTGATCTATCAGAGCATCTAAATTTATCATATTCTCCTCCTATATATTAAACGATAGACATGATAAGGGACCATGTTTACTGAGAGCTAAAAAGCCATGATTAACAAACGCAAAAACATACGCTTAAGAGTCCTCTAAATATCATGTTTACGAGCTACCGAAGATTAAAGGAACACGGTTTTAACAGAGAAACCAAATTAGTCTTCAGTAAATTTTTTGTCCTAATGCAAATTTGGAGTTCAAATTTTTGTTTAGAAATAATACCCATAAAATTAATTTCAAAGCAAAGAAAGCAGATTAAACTTGGCATGAAAATAAAAAGTTTGTTTGGTGGGCTCTATCTTTTTCCTGCCGTGGTACGTTCATTATGAAGGTATGCTCACACGCTCTGCGTATCAATTTATCAAAAGAAACGTTTTTTGCATCTTGAGTTCAATTAATATAAAATCCGAGTTTTTAAAATATCATCGATGCATTTTATTCGCTTTGTTTCTATCCAGATAGCAATATACAGTATACATTTGATAATCAACATAGAAGAAAGAAATATTGGTGCTGATCGGAAAAAAATACTAGGAAAGCAAAATGTGGGAATTTTTCTAAAAGCTTGCGATATTGAGCTATGATTTGTTTTCTGAGCGTTTTCTGGTTTTCAATTGGCTAAGTGTTGTTGATTCATTTCAAAGTCAATGAAGCACGTGAAAACCGAGAAACAGAGAGAGCGCGAGAGAGAGAGATAGCGCAAAACTGGTTTCATTTATGGACGCTTTTTTAGCAGATTTTGCATCCTTCGTCAAAAGGTAAGGTATTGAGGATGTTTTAGTTAAAGTTAGTTTTTCCTGTGGGTATTGTGACCTCTTCTTTTAATAGGATATGTTAATTTGTTTTTATGAAAAACCATCAAAAAGTTGAAACTTAGCTCATTGTTTTCTGTTTTTGATGTTCTTAATCTTTTCTCTTTTCATTAGTATATTTTCCAATATGTTTAAAAATCCTCGCTAGAACGCTTCTTTCGGGGTCAGAATCTAATGAGGAGACAGTTAAAGGTTAAGTAAGGCAGTTCATAGTAATAGTTATTGCACAAACTTTTTCTGAGTATTTTTTCGCTTTGGAGTTCCCTCAAACGGATTTTGAAGCAATTATTGTAAACGTTTGTGTCCTTCTTAAGAAAAAATGGTGCTCGAGTATATTACGCCATTACTCTAGAACATTTTTTGATTGAAACCCTGAGAGTGATTGTATCACGGTTGATTTGATTTCTACGTAATCCAATTTCGTCCCTCTCTCTCTCTCCTAACTCCCTCTTTGATTTCTTCGTTGTTCACAGTATTCATTTTCTCTCTCTCTCCTCCCTCTCCTAATCTCTCTCTCTCTCTCTCTCTCTCTCTCTCTCTATCTGTCATTCTCTCTTTCTCTGTCTCTTTATGTCTGTTGCAAAATGATTTAAGTTCGAAGTGACTAAAATTACGGATAGTCGCGAAACTGCTTACGGATAGTCTTGAAAACTGTTTAGATGTCAATAGAAGCTCTCTATTGACTCATATGCAAGTTTTGAAAACTGTCTGTTTGCCCCTCAAGATCGATAAAAGTTAAAATATTGCAAAAATTTCAAGTTTTTCAAAAAAATCCATTTGTAATTAAGTTTGCATCAAGAGAACATAATAATTTCGCTGTCTAAAACTTCAAAAATTGACATTTTAACCTTGAATATGGACGCTCCCAAAAGTTTCTGTGCATTAGTCACCTAAAATAACTCTAAAGAGAGCTGATTAACTCTATTGGAACCTAATGCCTGGCGAAAGGTACCGGTTCATCCCGTTTCAAACGCCGAAGGTCATGAGAAAAATGTGCGAAAACATCTATAAAAACGAAAGCACACCAATAGAAGCCAAGTTTTTGGACTGTAAAAATCAAAATATAGTTGGCCTAGATTGCGTTTTATTATGATGTTTTCTATTGTTATGGCGGCAATCTAATTCTCTACGGTCGCTACTCTCGTTCACCCAAAATAACAATTAGAGCAGAGAAGAAAATATCTGATCTATCAGAGCATCTAAATTTATCATATTCTCCTCCTATATATTAAACGATAGACATGATAAGGGACCATGTTTACTGAGAGCTAAAAAGCCATGATTAACAAACGCAAAAACATACGCTTAAGAGTCCTCTAAATATCATGTTTACGAGCTACCGAAGATTAAAGGAACACGGTTTTAACAGAGAAACCAAATTAGTCTTCAGTAAATTTTTTGTCCTAATGCAAATTTGGAGTTCAAATTTTTGTTTAGAAATAATACCCATAAAATTAATTTCAAAGCAAAGAAAGCAGATTAAACTTGGCATGAAAATAAAAAGTTTGTTTGGTGGGCTCTATCTTTTTCCTGCCGTGGTACGTTCATTATGAAGGTATGCTCACACGCTCTGCGTATCAATTTATCAAAAGAAACGTTTTTTGCATCTTGAGTTCAATTAATATAAAATCCGAGTTTTTAAAATATCATCGATGCATTTTATTCGCTTTGTTTCTATCCAGATAGCAATATACAGTATACATTTGATAATCAACATAGAAGAAAGAAATATTGGTGCTGATCGGAAAAAAATACTAGGAAAGCAAAATGTGGGAATTTTTCTAAAAGCTTGCGATATTGAGCTATGATTTGTTTTCTGAGCGTTTTCTGGTTTTCAATTGGCTAAGTGTTGTTGATTCATTTCAAAGTCAATGAAGCACGTGAAAACCGAGAAACAGAGAGAGCGCGAGAGAGAGAGATAGCGCAAAACTGGTTTCATTTATGGACGCTTTTTTAGCAGATTTTGCATCCTTCGTCAAAAGGTAAGGTATTGAGGATGTTTTAGTTAAAGTTAGTTTTTCCTGTGGGTATTGTGACCTCTTCTTTTAATAGGATATGTTAATTTGTTTTTATGAAAAACCATCAAAAAGTTGAAACTTAGCTCATTGTTTTCTGTTTTTGATGTTCTTAATCTTTTCTCTTTTCATTAGTATATTTTCCAATATGTTTAAAAATCCTCGCTAGAACGCTTCTTTCGGGGTCAGAATCTAATGAGGAGACAGTTAAAGGTTAAGTAAGGCAGTTCATAGTAATAGTTATTGCACAAACTTTTTCTGAGTATTTTTTCGCTTTGGAGTTCCCTCAAACGAATTTTGAAGCAATTATTGTAAACGTTTGTGTCCTTAGCAATATACAGTATACAGTATAGCAATATACAGTATACATTTGATAATCAACATAGAAGAAAGAAATATTGGTGCTGATCGGAAAAAAAATACTAGGAAAGCAAAATGTGGGAATTTTTCTAAAAGCTTGCGATATTGATCTATGATTTGTTTTCTGAGCGTTTTCTGGTTTTCAATTGGCTAAGTGTTGTTGATTCATTTCAAAGTCAATGAAGCACGTGAAAACCGAGAAACAGAGAGAGCGCGAGAGAGAGAGATAGCGCAAAACTGGTTTCATTTATGGACGCGTTTTTAGCAGATTTTGCATCCTTCGTCAAAGGTACGGTATTGAGGATGCTTTAGTTAAAGTTAGTTTTTCCTGTGGGTATTGTGACCTCTTCTTTTAATAGGATATGTTAATTTGTTTTTATGAAAAACCATCAAAAGTTGAAACTTAGCTCATTGTTTTCTGTTTTTGATGTTTTTAATCGTTTCTCTTTTCATTAGTATATTTTCCAAAATGTTTGTAAATCCTCGCTAGAGCGCTTCTTTCGGGGTCAGAATCTAATGAGGAGACAGTTAAAGGTTAAGTAAGGCAGTTCATAGTAATAGTTATTGCACAAACTTTTTCTGAGTATTTTTTCGCTTTGGAGTTCCCTCAAACGAATTTTGAAGCAATTATTGTAAACGTTTGTGTCCTTCTTAAGAAAAAATGGTGCTCGAGTATATTACGCCATTACTCTAGAACATTTTTTGATTGAAACCCTGAGAGTGATTATATCACGGTTGATTTGATTTCTACGTAATCCAAATTCGTCCCTCTCTCTCTCCCAACTCCCTCTTTGATTTCTTCGTTGTTCACAGAATTCCTTTTCTCTCTCTCTCCTCCCTCTCAAAATCTCTCTCTCTCTCTCTCTCTATCTGTCATTCTCTCTTTCTCTGTCTCTTTATGTCTGTTGCAAAATTATTTAAGTTCGAAGTGACTAAAATTACGGATAGTCGCGAAACTGCTTACGGATAGTCTTGAAAACTGTTTAGATGTCACTAGAAGCTCTCTATTGACTCATATGCAAGTTCTGAAAACTGTCTGTTTGCCCCTCAAGATCGATAAAAGTTAAAATATTGCGAAAGTTTCAAGTTTTTCAAAAAGATCCGAGAACATATGTTTGCATCACGAGAACATAATAATTCCGCTGTCTAAAACTTCAAAAAGTGACATTTTAACCTTGAATATGGACGCTCCCAAAAATTTCTGTGCATTAGTCACCGAAAATAACTCTAAAGAGAGCTGATTAACGCTATTGCAACCTAATGCCTGGCGAAAGGTACCGGTTCATCCCGTTTCAAACGCCGAAGGTCATGAGAAAAATGTGTGAAAACATCTATAAAAACGAAAGCACACCAATAGAAGCCAAGTTTTTGGACTGTAAAAATCAAAATATAGTTGACCTAGATTGCGTTTTCTTATGATGTTTTCTATTGTTATGGCGGCAATCTAATTCTCCACGGTCGCTACTCTCGTTCTCACGAGAGGTCAAGAATCGGTAAAGCCAAAACAATTCTTTTTGCGCAATTTTTTTTATTATTGTTGAATTTTTTGAAAAATTGTAAACTTTGATTCACTTAATGGTTTTTTTTTAAAAAAAAAACACGTTGTTTAATTTAATGGCCTCTAATTAAATCAAGTTTTGCTTTTCTCAATTTTAACCTGATTTATTTTTCTTTTTCAAATTTATTCTAATTCACAGGTGTCTTTTACGGACGCGTTTTTCACAGATTTTGCATCGTTCGTCAAAAGGTACGGTATTGAGGATGTTTTAGTTAAAGTTTTTCCAGTGGTTATTGTGATCTCTTCTTTTAATAGGATATGTTAATTTGTTTATAAGAGAAACCATCAAATACTTGAAATTTAGCTCATTGTTTTCTGTTTTTGATGTTTTTAATAGTTTCTCCTGTTTTAGTGCTTCATCCAAAACTTTTGCAAATTCTTGTTTGATTGCCTCTTTTGGGGTCAGGATATAATGAGGAGACAGTTAAAGCTTATGTAAGGCAGTTCAAAGTAATAATACGAAATTTGAAGCAATTATTGTAAACGTTTGTGTCTTATGAAAAACTATTGCTCGAGTATATTGTGCTATTACTGTAAAACATTTTCTGCATAAAATTCCTAGAGTGAGTGTATCACGGTTGATTTGGTTTCCGCGTATTTCAAATTCTTCTCTGTCTCTCCCAATTCTCTCTTTGATTTCTTCGTTGTTCACAGAACTCTTTTTCTCGTCTCTCTCTCCCGTTCTTTATCTCTTTCTCTCACTCTTCTGTCTCTGTATGTCTCTTGCAAAGTGATTTTAGTTCAAAGTGATTAAATTTACGGATAGTCTCAAAACTGCTTACGAATAATCTTGAAAAGTTTTTAGATGTTACTAGAAGCTCTCTATTGACTCAATTGCAAGTTCTGAAAGCCGTCTGTTTGCCCCTAATTATAGAAAAACTCGAAATGGTGCAAATTTTTCACGTGTTTTTCAAAAAAGATTGTTTAATTAAATTTGTATCAAGAAAATATTATGATTTCGCTGTCGAAAACTTCTAGAAGTGGCGTTTTAACCTTGATTTTGGACGCTCTCAGCAACTTTTGTGTATTAAGCACCTAAAATAATCCCAAAGAGAGCTGAGGAACTCTATTAAAACTTAATGCCTGCCGAACTGTACCGGTTTATCCCGTTTCAAACGCCAAAGGTCAACAGAAAAATGTTTGGAAACATCTTTAAAGACAACAGCGCACCAATACAAGCCAACTATTTGTATTAAAAATTGAAATATAGTAAACTTAGATTGCGTTTTGTTTTTGATGTATTCTTTTGTTCCTGCATAGCTAACGCCAAGTTCATTTTTTTCAGCTTACTCAACACAATTGTCAATCACGAGATTTACGAATAACTCCGAAATCTGTCGCGAAATACCTCTTGAAAACGACCGATTGTCGTCTTTTAGAAATTGGTGTGACTAGTTTTAGGTTCAGAGTGGATAGCTTCCGTATTCATTGCTGAAAACACATTGTTATGGCGGCAATCTAATTCTCCAAGGTCAGTACTACCGTTCTCACGAGAGGTCATGAATCGGTTTTAAAAGCCAAAACAATTTTTTCCGCGCAATTTTTTTTATTGTTGATTTTTTCTTTGAAAAATGTAAAGTTTGATTCACTTTACGGTCCTTTTTTAAAAAAATAACACGTTGTTTAATATAGGGGCCCCTAATTAAGTCAAGATGTGCACTTCTCAATTTTAACGTGAGTTATTTTTCTTTTACAAATTTACTCTAACTTAAAAAAATTTTCGTTAAATTTTTCGCTCATTTGTTGAAGAGTTTACTTATCTTTTTTATTCTGAATTTATGGAAAAAAATCCTGTCTTTACATTGCCAGAATGTTTTAAAATGTTTTCATCAATAGTTTAATCGTTTTGTGGCGTTAACTGTTTGAAAATCAATAAATATATTCTTTTATAATGGCATATTTGGCTTTTTGGGATTTTTAGTATTGACTTCTAAATTTCCCTAACTAACCATTGTTTATACGGTTTCTATTGTGTTTTCCAGTTTTTGTCTCGGTTTTTCATCTCAAAAATACTTATAATTACTGGTTGCAGCAATTTTTAATCTTTCTTGCACTGCCAATTGGCTTCTGCAGAAAAAGTTAATATACTTGCTTTTCTTTGGCTGAAATTCTTATCACTTTTTTTCCGTGGATTTCATTTTTTATTCTGAAATTTTTTGGCGTTACTTATAAGAAAATTTTGGCTCATGTTTGAATGGACTCTTTATTTTCCGACAAATTTCTCTTTTAAATTGCTTTATTGTTTTTTGTTTTTTTTTTACGATAAATTTCATTTTTGAATATCTCCAAAAACATCAAACTAACTGTTAACGTTTTTTTTACATAAGGAACCGAAAAAAATGTTTTAAAAGAAGTTAAAACTTAGTTTTCAGTTTTCAAAATTCAATTCATTTTCTGACAACGTACACGTTTTTATGTTTTTCAAATGTATCATTTTCCTACTAAAATTTGTTGAAATTTTTAGGTAAAATTCAGGTAAAAACAATGAAGAAGAACAAATTGCCTGAACTGTTCATGCGTATTTCTCAGGTGTTTTTCAGGAATGTTTATGTAAAAAATCATTCGGTGATGCCTGAATTGTTCAGGCAAAATTCAGTGACTTTAAGGTGTTGTTCAGGGAGAACAATTTTCCTGAACAATTCGGGTAAATTTAGGTATGTTTTCAGGCAAATTTACCCGGGCTTTTCTTAGAGTGGAACCTGTTCATCGTTATAAGACCAAATGTGCGTTTAACTCTCAAACATACGTTTCAGGGACCCCAAAACGATGTTTTGAGTGCAGAAAATCAAAGCCCTGAATCACAGGAAAGACGTAACATCAAGTTGCTCATTGATTTATTCTTACGCCCAGAGCTCGGAAACAACAATTTTTAAACAACATCTGTCCTAACAGATATCTACCATTCCAACGAACACGTGATGTCAAAAAACATCGTGTTTTTCTCATAAATAACTGAGCCATAAGATTTGCCAGCTCCTGTGGAGACGCAACCACCTACAATCACTATTATCTATCAGCTGTAGAAAGTTGTTCAACAGAAAACTGCGCTTTGGGTATATCAAAGGCGATGTCCTGGCAATATTCACTTCTATAGAAGGTTGTTGTTTAAAATCCATTGAAAAACCGCACACACTATTTTTTACTAATCAACAACAAACCGAAAGTCAATATGTATAGGCTAAATTGAACGCACTACTGAGGCGCCGTTGTTCACATATGAAAGACGGGCCATTTGGATGAACGGTACTGATTTAGAAACAAAAATGAACACAAAAAAGGAAACACAAATGAACTCATGAAGTTCTGGACATAGGCATCTTTGAACACATGGAAGTCCTGACATCGACCCTTTTTGAACGAACAAAAAGTTTGAGCATGAAAGCAGAAATTGTTCTTTTCTAGATTTCACCTACTTTTGCTTTAGAACGCACAAAAAGCTCTTGAATGCACGATAAACGCACAAATATTTTTAAACATACGAAAATCTGGACATAGGTAACTTTGAACGCACAAAATTCTCAACACAGGTAAATTTGAACAAACAAAAGCAGACATGAAAAGACGAAAGTCTAAAGAAAACACGAAAGTCTGGTGAACGGATAAAAATGTGAGAAAAGGCAGGAAAGTCTAGACATACGTACTTTTTGTCTAGGAGGTTCTGGGCATAGACATGATCTGTCTGGGACGGTCAGCGCATAATAACTGTGGACCGCAACTTCAAATTGCGAAGATCTCTAGTTCAGTAAAAACTCAAAAACTCTACGGGGAAGGGGACTTTTATTGACTAAAACTACACAGTCGAACCCAAGTAAAGTAGGGGAAGAATTTCCATGGATCTATCATGGTCTTTCCATGAACATTTCAGGTCAAACGTTGTCCTCTTGTCAGGCAAGAAATTTTATTTGAATATTCGAGCAAAGGTGACATTAACGGTCAAGCAAGGTGTTTTTATGGCTCCCATAAATATTTCGATAAATCTGCTTTTTCAAAATTCTGATATTTTACATTTTTGTTACGAGCCAATATTAAGAATTTGAATAAAATTTTGAACAAATTAACAATATGAAGCCTGGTCAAATGCTATGTCAACAATTGAATAAGTTAAAAAGGAAAAATTTTTCTGTGGAAAAGAAAAAGATTTCAGCAAAAAAACGGAATAAACATTTCAGTGGCAGCGTTTCAGGATTCTTCCGCAGCTATCCACAAAATTATTTTTCGTCATTTGTCTTCCAGTAGGAGTTAAAAACTGACTTGGCGGAATGACTAATTTTTTACAAGCAACCTTTTGGTTCTAAATGAGTTTTCAGTTTTGATTTGTTTCCTGTAGTTAAACAGATAGCTCGAGATTAAAAAGACCTGTTGTTTTAAAATTGGCAATCACTATCGTAACTAAGGGTTCAAATCTAAGTTATAGTTAAGGTAATAAATATTTGTTTAAGTGAATATCTTGTCTTTTTGCTATTCCAAGAACACTGTTTATTTCACATTTCCCACAGAGAAAAATTTAAGTAATTGTTAATTGGAATAAAAGAGAGGAATGGAAAAACCGTGACGCGTTGCTTTTGAGGTGTTTAGTTAAATTGGCTGTCCGATGGGAAACTTTTATCGAAACGAAGTCCTATACTAACTAAACGCATATTGTGTTTTTGCATGAAAAGGACGCCAGCCCTATGATTTTCAAAGCTAATGTAAATTTTTTGATGGCGCGTCTGTTGTGGATAACGTGTTGTGAGGTTGTATACGCGACCCTCAGGTAAATATTAGTTATATAAATTTTGTCATTGATTTGTTGTTTTGTGAGTGTCTATCACGTTGCATACATATGAATGCTCTTTTGGCTGCTTAATCTCTATTGAATCAGCTTACATTGTAGATGGTAATTCAATTCAGAGCTGTCAATTTGCAACTCCTTCCCTATTAGTTACAGTTCTCTTACTAGATATAACGGGATACTAGGATTCACAGTACCAATGTAACCGTTTATCGCATGTTACTTTCATGGCTCACGTAAAAATTCTGTCATAAATCTGTTTTTTTTTAAAATGTCGCTCTTTTAAATTTTTTGTTACGAAGAATTATTAAGAAATTGAATAAAAATTTTAACAGACCAAACAATATGAAGCTTGTTGAAATACCAAGTCACAAATTTAACAAGTTAAAGGAATACTTAGGTTATGGAAAAGAGAACCAGTTCAGCAAAAAATGGAATAATAATTTCAATGGCAGTGTTTCATGATTTTTCTCAGCTATCCGCAACAGAAACATTTCTCGTCATTTATCTTCCAGTAGGCGTTAAAACAGACTGGGCAAAATGCGTTAGTTTTTACGAGCAATATTTTGGTTTCAGTTGGGTTTTCCGGTTTGATTTTTTTCCAGTAATTGAACAGATAATATTGAGATTAAAAAAACGAATTGGCACGAGTTCATTCATTATGGTTTTGTGGATTTTTATTGAAAAAATATCTGGTGAGAACATTTTTTTGATCAGAACCAAAATTTCCAATCAGGCAGTTTGTTTGTTGGTTCAACTTCTTTTGAGAAGACACTCTGTTGTTGTGATACGTATGGATACCTAAATATATATCGAAACCTTAATGTGTACTAAATTATTTACCCTATATGTCTATAATTATATCATGTGTTTTATAACTAAAAGTTATGACTTCTATTTATTCACCTATATTAATATTCCCGTTAGTCTACTAAATTATTTCATATTTTGTTCATGCTAGTTTATTATCAGTAATCATAATTTCTTTTAGTCAATCTGAATTCAAGTTACTCTGCAAACGCTCTTCATAATCCTAAGTTAAACTTAGCAGCGGATCCGCACCGCGTTTCCAATAATCAGAGTTCGTAATACACAATTAGTTGTGTATTCGCCTTGCAATTACTAACACATTTTGAGACAAAGTATTCGCAACGCGAATCCTAAACTATTCAATAAGATTGAGTATAACATGGCGCAGTCAGTGACAAAGGACAGCGGCAAATCCCCACTTGGAATTCAACCCTTTTGGGAAAAGGCGACACTAGAATCCCCAATTCTCTGGGAGTTTTGGAGAATAAAATTGAAACTCGCAATCCTCGCCCGAGAGGGAATTGAAGTGGACCTTCTCTTGGTGGACCCTCCAGAACATGTTCTCTTACCTCCTGAACCAGCATATGAGGACGCAGTTGACAACCCGACGGCACAATCAGAGCGAGATCGACTTACCCGCAATGAGCAGGCAAAAACAGCGTGGAAAAATCAATGTCAACGTGTTATTACAGTCGGCATTCTCTGCGGTGACAAACCGTGGAAGTTATGTGATCGGAAAGCATCTTCTTTATGTACTTGAGCTTAGGCATGGAAGGGCGGCGCGTATTCAACTCAAAGAATTCAACCGTCAACCTCGAAACAATCTCAACGAAGGATCTTTGGGATGTTCTAAATACAACTTTCATTCGGATCCATAATATAACATTCGATAGATACCTCTTCCTCACACGAAAACAGCAAAAGGGAGAACCTATTGAGAAGTTCTATGGACATCTCAAAGAACTTTCGGAAAACTGTGATCTAGGAGATAAAGGAGACACTATCATCCGGGACGTCCTTATCGCGAATATGCAAAATGAAGACATTCAAAAGGAGCTTCTTAAAGAAACAGTAGACCCGGAAAAAGCATTGGCAATAGCAATTAATATCGAGATGGGTACGCTCAACCAATTAAAAATGAATGCAAGTAAAACCGAGTCACATTCAACTGTTAACCAAGTACAACGGATGCGCATCGCGAATGCTACCCCTTTCTCCAATATGAATACAACAGCACGGAAAAAGCCTACAACCTGTCATTTCTGTGGATCTAGTTGGACTTCCGACCACCGTAAAAAATGTCCCACTCGGGGAAAAAGATGCAATAACTGTGGTATTGAAAACCACTTCGCAAAGGTTTGTCGCAAACCTAAAGATCCCAATCCGTACCCAAAACCTAAGTCGCGGGTCAATAACGTAAAAAAAGATGATCAAAATGAAGATGTCAATCAAATTTCGGCCAATTTTGATCCTGATTTGGAGTCAAACTGTTCTTCAGAGTAAGATAATTGTGTAGCAGTAGTATCTTCAACAGATTCCGCAACTTCGGTGGACGCAACCAATCTTCCTGTAATTTTCGGCAATACATCAACAAATGTTTTGGTGGATTCGGGCAGCGTATGCACAATAATAAATGAATCCTTGGCGAACTCAATCATTTCCCATGACCCAAAATCGAAGTGGATACGCGAAGCGAATCCTAAACAATTGAAAGCATTTTCAAATGAGCCTATTCATACGGTGGGCATTCTCCAAACTTCAATTCAAAGCAGCAATTGGTACGCGAATCCAATAGAAATTCAAGTAGTGGCGGATTGACATCGTTCTCTATTGGGTAGAGATTTGTTTCAAGCTCTTGGACTCTCAATACATCAATCAAATAATCATATAACAATCAATCAAGTAGATCAAGAATATTGCCCAATCAAAAAACAGATTGCTATTGATTATCCTGACCTAATCTCCAGAATTGGTAAGTCCAAAGTACATACAGTTCGTCCAAAATTCCACAAACATTATACTCCATCACACCAGAAAGGTCGCCGTGTTCCTATAAACTTATTAGACAAAGTATCCGCTGAGCTAAAGAAACTTTCTGAACAAGGACACATTGAAAAATTACAAGAATGTTCGGATAAAAACTTCATTTCTCCTATTGTAATTACGGTCAAAAAGGACAAATCTGTAAAATTAGCTCTTGATTCGAAAATATTAAACAAAACGATCCACAAAAACAAGTATCAAATGCCAAATATAGATAGTCTTATCGATGCAATTTCACAACATATTAATAATTCAAATCTGGGAGATAATGTCTATTTTTCAACAATCGGTCTAAAATATGCCTATAGCCAACTAAAGCTGCATCCGGATACCGCACGTCATTGTAATTTTAATATCATTTGCGGCGAAGCAACAGGTACGTATCGTTTTAAAACGGGATTTTATGACCTTACGGATATGCCGGCCGAGTTTCAAAAGGCAATGGATTACACATTGGTTGGGCTGACTAACACATACTGTTTTCTGGATGACATAATTGTAGTTAGCAAAGGTACCCAGGAATCGCACCTCAAAGACGTGTACAAATGTCTCCAAAAACTTGAAGCGGATAACCTTAGAATTAATTTAAGCAAATGTCACTTCGCAAAACATCAAATAAATTGGCTTGGCTTCACATTCTCACAAAGTGGTGTTAAACCTATAGAATCTAAAACAGCGGCAATTGCGGAAATCAAAGCTCCAAAAACATTGAAACAATTACGGTCATTCTTAGGTAGCGTTCACCATTTAAGCAAATTTATACCTAATCGTGCCAAAATATGCCACCCTCTTCGGCCCTTATTAAAGAAAAACGAAAAATTTATTTGGAATGAGAATCATCAATTACATTTTGAACACATCAAAACTGTTATTGCAAACGCTACAGAAAATACTCATTTTAACCCAACACTGGAAACGCGCATCAAATGCGATGCATCCCGCCAAGGCTTAGGCGCTGCGCTTGAACAATTAGATTGTGAAGGGTGGAAAACAATAGCTTTTGCATCTCGTTTTCTCAATAGCAATGAAGAACGCTATAGTGTAAATGAACTCGAATTACTTGGGGTGGTTTGGGCCATTGAATATTTTAAATATTATCTATTTGGGAAAACTTTCACAGTTTTAACAGATCACAGAGCACTTCTTTCAGTCTTAAAATCACACCGCTCTAATAAATCGTACAACAGTAGATTAACACGATGGATTGACCGTTTGTTACCATTTGATTTTAACATCGAACATATTCCTGGTACCAGAATGGGCTTAGTTGATTATATTTCGCGACAACCAAACCAAAACGCTAAAAGTGTCAATCAATACGATGAGGAATTCATGGTAGCAACAATTTCCCGTATCCGCGACGCAATTACATCTTTATTTAGTCACGCGAATAAAATTCCTTTCCAAAAGCGGCACATAACCAGTAATTATAAGCAACAAGTACACACGACGCGCGTCCACTTTTGCAAACCTGCTAAAATTAGCACGAATAATTCAAATGCCTCAATTAATCCATTCATTCCTCGAGCACAAGAAAACAATTACAATTCTGAATTCATTTCTAACTTTAATTGCCGTGCAAATCAATTGCTTAAATCTGATACCACACTCGCATCGCGAATCCAGTCGCAAAATTCTAATTGCCATTTGATAGCTAGCTCCACACAGCAAATACTCCACATCAAAATGTCAGCAAAAGAGGCACCACAAAACAATCCACCTACTTCACCACAAACCCCAAGAGTGACATTCCGTACCCAATCTACCCCCATCTCATCTACAAGAGCCGGACCCAGCAACACCCAAGCATCATCATCACCCGAGGAATATGACATCGAGCTCTCCCGGGAAGAGGTATTTGAAAATAACCTCAACCAGCTCTTCACCAAATCTTTCCTGGCGGTCCTCACTAGCAAAGACGCGGTGTTGAAAGAGATCCGCGATTGTGTACTGCAGGATGATGAGGCCCGTTGTAAAGAAGTGAGCACATACATCCACTCCTTTTGGAAGGACTTACATGTGAAATCTGGGTGTCTGTGTGTTGATCAACGCGTGGCCATTCCAAACTCTATTAAGGAGGCGGTGCTCGAATCCATCCACATGACGCACCCGGGTAGTTGGGGGATGATCTCTCTCTCTCAATATGCATGGTGGCCCTACTTGCATAGGGAAATTTTAGCAAAAACATCTGATTGCGTCCCGTGTACAGATATTGGTAAGAATCTGAAACCTATCATACCAAAGTCTAAATGGCACCCACACAAAGCTTGTCAAGAACCAAACGAAGAAATACAGATTGATTTTGGGGGTCCGATAATTAATGATAAAGATAAAGACATTTATTTCTTAACATGTATTGACCGTTATTCAAAATATCCAACAGTTAGAATATTCGACAACGCTAATGGGGTAAATGTAGTAAAATTTCTTCGTGATTATGCATATACTCATGGAATCCCGCGAACAATACGCTTAGACCAAGAAACTTGTCTTGTAGGTAAACAAGTTACAAACTACTGTAACGAAAATAATATCGACATTCTCGACGCTCCGGTCGGTGATCATAGAGCTATTGGATTGGTGGAGCGAATGATCCAAACAATTAAAAGACGTTTATCTTGCATGAAAGCCGAAAATAAAGATACATTTTCCACAGCTAAAGCAATAAAACAAATAGTCTCTGATTTACGATTAACTAAACAGAAAACAACAAAGATAACACCTTTTGAAGCTCATTTCGGTCGTCCTGCAAATACTCCTTTAAGGAATATTAGCACACTTCCATCAAGTCAAAATCTAACTTATGAAAAAATTGTTAATCACTATTTAGATGCTGAAACAGTTTCTGCGGAGGACTTGCTGGACGAAAATGGATGGATCAGTGCCAACAGAAGTGACATCGAAATTGAGGAAAAGATGTGTCAGGCCTCTTTAGATGCAGGTCAGCGCTATCGGGAATCCAACAACAAAGAGTCCCGTTTCATTACTCATCCGCAGATTACTGATCCTATACCGAGGACAGAACAGTCCCTTAAAGTCAAACTGGCCCGAAAACTACCACAAATGAAACGAGCAAAACGACAGTTGGCGGGTCCGTACGAAGTACTAAAGCCTGGATCTTTCGTTACAAAGTCGTCACCAAAAACGACGATCATCAACGAGCCTGGCAGAGCCCCAGTAAAGGTTCGAGATAGTGATCTCGCAAAATTTGGAACCAAAGCTGAAAGATCCACCAATTTGGGGGTATACGCTCAGCGACGCCCTGCTCCCTACGAAAAGACTACAGAATTTAAGATCGCGAAACATAGTAACGATCTTAAGAAACAGAAGAAGGGCGAAATAAAAATCAGACACCGCCAACGGGACACTACATCGGTAGTATCATCTGTAAACTCGAATGTATCGCGTGCGCTAACGGTACGCAAACCGACAAAACCGCAGCTCAAAAGACGCCATAATGTTCTCACAGATGATATGCACGAAGATGTACCAGCTCAAGACCAACCCTTAATTTCGATTGTACCGGCTCCACCTACACCTGCATCACAAGTACCCCCCGCACAGGCACAGGACGACCAAACAAAAGGCCGCAAGCGCAATCGACCCCAATTTTATGGCTTCACAGATGCAGACATTTCCCCAACAAGTTCCCTGGCTTCATCAAGCTCAGCTCAACCAAAGAAGCGAAAAAATAAAAAAGATAAGAAAATATCAAAACAAACAGATTCGGTAGTAGCTCTTATTCAAACTGCCGAACAATCAAGAATCCCGTCACCACCCCGACCCGACTTACAATTGGGGCAAGTTTCACCACCGGACCCCAGAGTTAGATATTTCGAATATGAGCAAGAACGGGAAATGTCAGTTTGGGATGCAGAGAAGGAAATTTAAGTTCAAAAACTCAGCAAAACTGTCATAAACTACAATCACTTATTTAGTCTTGTTCCCGCCCCTTTGATCCAATTTTATTATTAACTTTGCTTTTAATTTATTACAGTTACTCTTCAATTGTTAGTCTTTAATTTCTTCCAGTATTCGCCCTGCGAATCCATTTATTCCTGTGTGTGCATTTAAATTATTCAGTATAATGTATTCAGTTTACATGTTGAGAATTTGACGCGTATTCGCTTTACGCTTCCAAAATTATTTAACATTTGTAGTACCTCTACATTTTGAGTTAAGTTATGTTCATCCCATTCAATTTCATGTTTTGTGTTGATTCTAAAAAATTGTAAATACATTAAAATTTTTTTTGTCACGAGGGAAATGTGATACGTATGGATACCTAAATATATATCGAAACCTTTATGTGTACTAAATTGTTTACCCTCTATGTCTATAATTATATCATGTGTTTTATAACTAAAAGTTATGACTTCTATTTATTCACCTATATTAATATTCCCGTTAGTCTACTAAATTATTTCATATTTTGTTCATGCTAGTTTATTATCAGTAACCATAATTTCATTTAGTCAATCTGAATTCAAGTTACTCTGCAAACGCTCTACATAATCCTAAGTTAAACTTAGCAGCGGATCCGCACCGCGTTTCCAATAATCAGAGTTCGTAATATACAATTAGTTGTGTATTCACCTTGCAATTACTAACACATTTTGAGACAAAGTATTCGCAACGCGAATCCTAAACTATTCAATAAGATTGAGTATAACAGGTGTCCAGAGAACGCTGCAAAAAGATTGTTTATCAGTGAATAAGCTCAGCAGCCTCTATTTTTCGTGGGTCCGTCTGAACTAAGCTAGCGGAAAACCAGAGGCTGTGGGTTTGTCACGGATCATTTTATGAATGAGGCGCCACCGCAAATTCAATAAATTTAAGACCGGATGCTTTAGAATCGGCAAACAATCTCGTAACTAAGGGTTCAAATCTAAGTTAATAGTTAATAGTTTTTTTTTCGCGTTTCCCATAGAGAAAAATTAAAATCAATTGTTAATTGGAATAAAAGAGAAGAACAATGATGCGTTGTTTTTCAGGCGTTTAGTTAAATTAGCTGTCCGATGGGAAACTTGTCTCAATCCGTAATCCGATGCTTAAACGATGCTTTTTTGTAGTTTTGAACGCAACGGACGCAAGCCTTAAGTTTTTGTGTTGTAAATTTGATGAAGCCAATGTAAATTTTTCGTTGGCGTGTCTGTTGTGGATAGCGTTTTGTGATGTTGTATAAGCGACTTTTTGGTACATATTACCTTATGTAAATTATGTCACTGTTTTGTTAGTTTTGTGAGCGTCTATCAGGTTGCATATATACATATTACGTAATTCTTTCTCTGCTATCCTTGGATATTAGGTATACTGAACTGAATGCTCTTTTGTCACCTCAATCTCCATTGAATTAGCTTAATTTATAGATGGTAGTAATTCAAAGCTGTCAATTTACACTTTTTTTTACATATTAGCTGTATTTCTGATAGCAGATAGTATGCGATACTCGGGTTACCGGTACCCATGTAACCGTTTACCATAGCGTCCGAGGAATTACAGATGTGCCTTGAAGGCGACGGGAACTGAAAAGTTTTAGCTGCTATCAAAAAACACAAGAACACAAGAAAAATATTTATGGGCCTCAGTTCTTGGCGCTGCTGAGCGGTTCATCTAGAGTAGAAAGAGGACTCTCTTAACTATCTTAGGACCAAAGCGTTTAACTTCGATATCTTTGGAGAATGATGGCTCAGGTTGAATCTAATTTAAACTCAAGACCTTATGCTAATGTCGTCGAGCAGCCTGATAAATCAGGACCCCTCATTTTCTTTTTCAATGCCCACACAGTCCCCCCCCCCATGATCTTTGGTTACGGTAGGTGTTGTCATGGTACTCAAAGCCCTAAAACAAAAAAGAATTTGGCTGATTTGTGAACACATCTTCTGAATGAGGATTTGTTAGGATAAGACGGCTCACGGCTCCTTAACGCGTCCAGTCTCTGGCATCGCACGATAGTTTTCGATGTATCTTTTTTGCGATCACATTGCCTAACACGTAAATTGTTTTTCAACTAAAGATACACTTCAAGTGAGAAAACATTATCCAGAACTGGACGTGTGATCTTCAACACTCTCTCCTCTGGCTCGCTTCTGCGATATCTACCAAATGGATTTGGAACTTTTATTAAACGAAGTCGCCGATGGTTTAGAAACTGTGCTCTTTCTCAAAAATTACGCCAAAATGTTAGAACTTTAGAAATCAAAATAGGAAACCAAACTATTCAAATATAGATTACAAACACCACTCGGGGTTTTTAATTGAGCAGTATATTTTTGTGCGACCAAATGTTAATGGTTTTTGTTATTTTGAACCCCTGAAAGTTGCTTTTCGCTCTTTTTTTTCAACATTTATGAAGGTGTTGCAACCACGAGTAGAACTTCGTTTCGCTGTTTTTCGTTTATTTTCACAATTTGCTTTAAATTTATGATTTACAAATCAACCAATCAGATCTCGGGAATCATTCGGCTTGAAGTCTCACTTTTTATCAAATTATGCTCTACGCTCGTTCGACTTTACTTGCGTCCTCCAGCTTCTTTGTTTTAAAAGAATAAAATACAAAATTCTAATTTAATGAGAAAATCAAATTAATATCAGATTGGTATATTAAAAATTACTGACATCAAAAAGAAAAAAAGTGTGATCCTTTGATTGGTTATATAATAATTATATAATAACAACAATAATGAATATGATTAAAAATAGATTATTGCACTTTTGGACCAGCAATATATTAAGTATTTTACATTGTTCTTCAATGAATGTACATTGGCTTCTGAATCAAAGATACAAAAAGATTTATTATGATTCAATTAGGTCTTTCTGGGTCTGGTAATGACCGTTTCGTTTTCCCACAATATTTGAGCTTGACTTCACCAGGAAGTGTATGAACATCCGTTATGTAAATTTAAGTCGTTTTTTCTGATGCTAACATAAATTTAAACACGGACAACATACTTTGTCCTCTTTTTAGCATGTCTTCAGTTTTTGTGTATGTGTGAAGAAACCTCTCATCGTTGGAAAAGGAAACAAATTAATAACCAACAACAGTTATAGAGTTTCAATAAATTTTTATGAAGTTCTTCACGAAGCAATAGGCAGCTAATTTTATGGATAAGAATAATCGTAATACAGTTAAGGAGATTGGCTTCCGGCAGCATTGTTGGAAGCATTGGTCAGTTGAGACAGAAGAGCTAGCTGGGCTGCAGTAGCCGGGGTCAAGGGTACACCCGCCTGGGCACCGTGAATGCTCATCAGGTGGGCAGGTGCGGGGTGGTCCTGCTGAGAGGGAGGGTTGGGTGCTGTGACTGCGGCTGCAGCAGAGAGAGAAGGCACTGAGGGGTGGGTGGGGTGGTGGGGGTGGCCAGGGTGGAGGACGGAGGCTGCCGGGGATGCGCCTGAGGAGTGGACACCTGGTGAACAAATTTAAGATCTAATTCTAGTTTATCTTAATTAATAGAGTTAATCAGTTATGAATCAGGGTTATAGATGGACATTTATTATTTAATTTGAACAACTAACTCAAGAGCAACGTTCTTCCTGAGTCGATAAATTAAGTTAAGTTTTCTAACATTTTTTATCCGATAACTAAAGTTTCAGGACAGATTTTATCCAGATTGTATAATTTGATCGTCCAAAGCTATTAACTTAAGCCATATCAAAAAAAACCAAAATAATGTACGCCTATTCTACGTGTCCTCCACTGGCCTTTCGATACAAATTATTCATTTTCTTATTGTTGTACAATTGACTTTCATCCTTTTGGATACCATACCCCCCTCCAGTAAATATATCCAAAAACAATCTTTTTTGTTTACTCTAATAGCCCGATTATAAACTTGTTTCTCACACTTGAAAAGAACTAAATTTAAAAACAAAAGAAGCTGACCGGCCTAACTTTTTTGAACGGATAATATAAAAAGCCGTGTAAAAAAATGCACATGACTGAAATGAAAAGCGGTTCCGAGAGATTATGTTAGGTGTTATCAAAAAATAAGCAGCGGGAACCAATCTTAGTTTCTAAAATTAAAGCGGAGCTTCTAAGTCGATTTGAAACCTTGAACAAAACGTACCCGCACTGTATATCGCATTATGGATTTCTAACAGCTGCAGCTGTGACGTCATTCCCCCTCCTGCTCCCCCGGCACCTGCCACTCCAACGGCAGAGGAGCCGCTTCCCTGAAAACCTCCCGAATGTTGTGTAATGGCCGATGCCCCGTGCACTGCTGTAGAGCCATGCAACTGTCCAGCGGGAACTAAAGCGGTACTGGCCGCGTGACCTAAAAGTAAATTCAACTTTTTGAAATAGAAAATTTTTGATAAGCACTGAAATAAAACTAGTATCTAACTAAATAACTAGTAACTAATGGGCAACTAAGAATCGATGACGTTAATTAATCATTTCCGCCTTGTATATTCAAAAATTTCTCCAATGAAATAAATGTTTTTTACAGAAATTCCACTTGTATTCGTAATTTATGAAGACATTTCCAGAATTCATCCACATAAAATAGCCAAAAAGAATTATCTGAAAAATGATGAGGAGCGGCTGTTTTGTTAAAAAAAACTTACATTTTGCGCTGTAAATTTATAGCACGGGTTAAATGACTAGGATCAGACGTAAATAACTAAACGTAAATTGTGCTTGAGATATGCCAGACATAGCCTTAATATAAGCTTTACACCTTAACGTAAACTTGGTTACAGATATGAAGCACTGAGGAACGAGAAAGAATTATTAGAGAATGGGTTATAAGAGTAACAGATGGCCAAGTCCATTTTCACCGTAGTTGTATGCTGATACCCCCCTACCCCCTACCCCCCCCCCCCCCCCCCCAACACACCATACCTGGTTGAGGGTGGTGGTGGTGGTGGTGGTGTGCCCCAGCTTGCTGTTGCTGAAGGGCGGCTGCAGCGAGAGCCAACTGTTGCTGTTGTTGCTGCTGTTGCTGTATCGCAGCTATAGCCAGGTTCTGTTGGAGCATGAGAGCAGCTGCAGCTGTCATGGGGGAGATGCCCCCGTGGTGACCAGGGTAGAGGTAGTTACCACCTGGCATTCCCAGTGCTGCTCCGTGCATTCTGTACACAATATTTGTTGTCAACAATCGAACTTGAAACGCCAATTAATAAAACAGAGAAATAAAAATGGCTTCACGTTTTACAATTGTTTTGGACAAAACTTGACTTTTTACAAAGATTTTGAGAGGCAAGTTTTCATACTAGATCTTGACGAACTTTTATGAGATCATGGTAAGAAAACTTGTATTTTGAAACACCTGCAAAGATTAAAATTTTCGTAATAACATTGGAACACCAAATTTTACAGTAATTACATTTTTTTCAGTATTTTAGATGAGTAGATTTCATTGTTTGATGAAGATAAAATTCACTTAAAGTTGTCATAATCTTCAGAAACCCTGCTTGATAGAAACTACACGAGGTCGACTACACTATTCATATACTATTGAACCCAGGCAGCTCCAGGTTTCATACTGGATGCCCATATTTTCGTGTTCTTATTTTGCTTAGCGAAAATTCTTCATGATTTTTTTCTGAGATTCCACAGAAGTTTGCTGCCATTTGTAACGTGGTAGCACCATATAATTCAAAGAGTGGAAACAAAGAGTTTTGGCCGTTAAAAAAATTAAAGAAACTACTTTCCGCCTGAGCTATATCTCAATAATTCTGTTCACTGGATACAATCTCAATTAAAAAATAAATTTACCCAATGTGCGCCGGATGCCCCATGAGACCCGGAGATGTGGGGGTGATTGCACCCGGGCGCAGTCCAAGAGCTGCCAGATTAGGGTTGCCTGAAAACACATCCAATTCACCATACCTGACAAAAGTACGAAAATCACAATAAACAGCAATAAACAATGCCATATCAGCTCATAGCACAATCACAAATATGTGAAAACAAGTTCTGTTCACAACTCTCTTCTCTCTCAATCAAATCAAGTCTACAGTGATTGTTAAAAAGCCACATCGGAAAATAAATGCTCTCTCGGTTTAAGAATGTTGTGTAGATTGTTTAAACTGGCAATCGATAAAAGGACACGTCAACAAACAGACCCGCCTCTTTGTTATTTCATAACGTTTTTCCTTGAAAAATTAAAGTTACTTTGATGCATTCGTGATTTTTGTCAGATAAATCTATGAATTATTTCTAAAGTTGTGCCATTTACTTTCATTTGTAAGTAACTAAGAGCAATACATAGCAACGTTTGTTCGAAATTTTTCACACTTGTTCCCATTTTTGTTCTTGTTAAAAACAATAAATAAAGTCTACTCTTAAAACATGCAGGTGAAGTTACCTAGAAAATGTTCAGGCAAATTTATCGGAATTCTTCACGTATTCTGTAAATTTTTATAGGGGATTGTCGTAAACATATTTGTAAACTAAGAAATGGGTCTGTTTATTGTTGATAGAAAAATTAATACCACTCGAATATTTGTTTATTATTATTATTAACAACAACAACGGAATGAAAGTTTGAAACCCACAGCAGAACTCGATTGTTAATTATGCCGAATAGGAATGTTATCTCAAACGCTCAATGTATGGACAAAAGCTGCCGGGAAAAGCCCACTAGTAAAAATGCCAGAATCAAAAGTGTGGGTTGTAATTTATTAATAGAAATTATGTAAAATTATTACATGAGCAAACAGCCATAGCTATCGAAAGTATATAAATAAGGTTTAAATATGTCAAACATAACTGAAATATCAACAACAGCATAGCAAAACATCAAGTAAATATTCTGATTGACACGACACGATGATTTGCGTTCGTAGCAATTGTGGTAAATGTTGGTATAATAATTAAATTTTGGAGATTAGCATGAGGCGAAAGCAGAAAAAAGAGCTCACCTTAGTTTGAAAACCGCAAACAGTACAATTTATAATCAAAGCGCGAAACGATTTTCCATTTACGAATCAGATTTAAGGCCAATGAACATTCATTATAGTTTCAGCGAAAAGCTCACATTTTTGCCCTCAACACCGTTTTTGCGTAAAATATGGGTGCAATTTTGAAATCTGCCAGTATTATTTTTAGTTTTATAGTTTTTTACTTGGTTTCAGTAAAGACATGTCCAATTGGCTTCCATATGCAGTAAACGCTAATCTATTTACTATTATTTATTTGATGGTTTATGGTTGCTACGACTTATGGTTTTAAAAAATTTGTTCTCAAAAATTTTTTTGGTTTTGTGAGATATGCTTCTTTTCATCTTATTCTCAGAAAAGAAAGAGGTCGCATCCTATTGAATTATAAAATCGTTTTTATTGCTGATTCATCAATTAAATAATGAGTATTGGGTTTTGAGACTATAAGTTTTTATAATTTTTTAAAAACTCTTTGGACATTTTACAATTTTTAGGTTATTTTTCCGTATTCTCCGATTATCACATTAAAAGCAATTCTAACATCACATTAGTGCCTTGAAATAAGGCGTAATTGATTACAATTAAAATTTGTAGTGAATAGATTGTGATTTGAAAGGCTTCGACACATTTTTCTTATAAAACATACCTAACTTTCTAGCTAAAATTTGCAAGACATGTAAAATGTTATTTTGGAAAAATTTTTGTAAATACTTTTTGGGTAATTTTGAAAAACTCTGTCAAGTAAAATGTTATGGGAATTGGACAATATTTCCCAAACATTTTCGCTGTAAATGAGAAAAATGAGTTGGACCGACCAATTAGAGGTGTTCCTCATCAATATCGACAAAAGAGGCAAAACAACGCTTCGTCATGCGTTTTTAGGTTAAAGGCTTAACAACACACTAGAGTCTCCAATTAGGTTCAAGTAAGAGAAAAGAACGAAACAATCAGACCTTTAGCTCATACTTATTCCTTTTCTTTTTTATTATAGTAAACTGTCCTTATATAATAAAAAAACATACTGATCGAGCTAATAATGGAATCTAAGCTGGAACACGCAACGATAGTTGTTGTCAATTACAATTGAATGAGATAAAAACAAAAGGAAACCAAATGGTATCGGTTTTGAGCAAAATTAAAACAACAAAGCAACTGAATATTTAAATTTCTTTAAATTACTGATCAGAAATTTTGTACTAACGTAAAAAGAATAAAACTATTTCCTGATCTTGAACAGAGTGGTAAGAACAAATTAATTGGTTTTGTCGTTTCAGAAAATTTGATAAATCATTTCGCTGAACAATTTTTGGCTGTCCTGGTTAGTATTCCATAATATAAAAGTTGTAAAAGCCTTGAATACTAAGCCCTTTAGAGAATATTAGAATCAGAGCAGTTCTTTGCTCATTATGTTGATTCAATGTCAACGCCATTATAGTGCGAGTAATGTTTGGGACATTTGCGGGTTGCGACCACACAGTCTCTTAATTGATTGCAATCCTGTGCTCTCCATTGAGCCAACTGGTCAACACTGCGAGAGTCTTACTATGCTCTCTTATATTGAGCTATCATTTCAAGCTCCATCTTGTGATCTGATCGCAACTTGATTACTAGAGTGTGTACTCTAACAATTAGTTTCTTATCAGTCAGAGTTCTTGAATCTTCCGTTTGGTAAATTTGAATGATTGTTGTTGATAATGTTCCAATTTCTGTTGATGATAATGAAAACCGTGTTTTTTCTCTAAGGCTCTGTAAAAATTGTCGATTTGCCGGTTAAAGTATCGGTATGAAAGATATTTTTTTCTTATTTTATCTCAATTTTGTTTTGCACCTGCTGAGATCTCGTTAGACCTGCGCTAGATAGCACTGAACTTATCATTGTAAATGTTGAAATAGTAAAATGTAAAGTGCAGAAATTCAATTGAGAAAAAAGTTATCAGTAATATAATGAAATGATGCATCAACGCTCCAAAAAAACTGTCTTTCAATTTAAATCTAGAGTTTACTAAAGAACTGTTTCTTAACCTTGGTTGCATTTAATGCAGCCCTGTGTTTCTCGAAATGTTTCGGAAATTTAACTGGTTTGTGAAATAAAAAAAAATTGGTTTCCTTTTGGAACCGAATGTGAATTCTGAGCAATTTTAATTGAGGGTCGAGGTAGTGAAAACATTCTTCGAAGGTTTGTTGCACCTATCTGTTCTTAGATACAGGCGGTGACTTTGCAAGTTATTCCTCTATGGATTGTGCCATAACTTTTAGAGATACACTGATGCTACCCTAGTGTTTAGGGAGGGAATTACTGAGAATTGAACTGGCAAACTTTTAACGCGTACGTTACGATGAGACACCGTTCTGACACGAGCAGATCAAAATCATTTAATTTTGATCTAAAAATTACGGAGTCACCAGATGTATAGAGTTACCAGTAGAGACCAGATGTATATCATGCAAGAGCTTGCAAGATTCGCGCAAAAAATGGTTATCTTGCAAGATCTTGCAAGATGATGGCTATCTGTCAGAAGCTAGCAAGATCTTGCAAGATAACTATTCGAATTCGACTGGGGTAAATTATGCATCACTAGTAACTTAGTTTCTAAGTTTCTTAATTCATGATTTTGACCACTTTTTAATATCGTCTATCGTATTTTACCATAGTGCATTATTATGTCATGATATGAACATGAAGATAATTAAAAACAGAAGGTTGATTTCAAAAATAAGCATTTACGAGCCAATGACGTAAAATATTTGTTTCTGTTGTCACTAATCTGAGTAATTAAAAAAATAAAAGTCTGTTTTGACCTTGAACATTTTTTTTCTTAATGTTTTGCTTATGAGAAGGCATTTATTTGATCATTTCCAATTTTGACCGTGTAGAAAGTTGCTCTAGGTCAGCAGCCCCCTGCTATGTTTTGGCCATACACAACAAACAACTGTCAAAATGTTTGTCGTCTCCTAAGTCCTCCGATTACATGTCATATGTTGTAGTTTATTGCTAAGCTTGTAAACAGGGAAACCCACGCCGCTTTTCCATACCCGGCCAGCCCTCAAAACCCAAATTCCCACCCTGACTGGCACCCCAGATATCTGGGGAAAATTTGGGCTAAATTGGGTTTGATCAGAGTTTCAGGGATACCCAAGGTGTGAAAATTATAAATGATCAACAAGGGATTGGGTCACCTATTTCCAAAGATTTTGCCCAAGTCAGCAATCAATAATCCCCTCCCTCAAAATCTTCATTAATTCCGTTCTGGGTAAGATTTGAACTAAGATAGCATTTTAACTAGGGTATTACTGGTTTTCAATCGGGATAAATAAACAGATTTATCGCTCGTAAATGACCAAAATATATCAGTTTGAAGCTTTCGTTTTGGTCATTAAGCGGGCATTTTCCCAAGTTGGTCCCACCTCCTTTTTGAACCCCACACACTCAGCCCAAGCCTATCGGTTAATTGAATTTTATTTTCCTTACGTCGGCATGTGCAACTAATAATCAAATTTGAGAACCAAATTCAAATAGTGTGCAGTTACTCTACTCTTGTCGAAAAGTCAACAAATCAGGAGAAGGCAGGAAGCCCATGAACAGTTGCAGGCAAAAATCGGTTCACATAGCCGACGTCTCACTAAAGAATTGACTTATAATTTAACAGTTTGTTGCCGGTTTGAACTATGGACTGGCAGAGGATTTAGCCAAGTATAAAAAGTCAAGTATAAAAGACTGGGCCGAGAACCCGACCGCCCGGACTTAACGACAAGTCAATTTGAGAACTGGACAAGTCTTTTTTCAGTACTGATTAAGAGCTATGATCACGTCACTTTTTACGCCAGTCAGTCTCGTGCACGTCTTCGCCAAGACTTGTCAAAAAGGTCAAAAAGGTCGCGCGCTCACTAATTGTAATGGTTGCGTGAAATAGTGATCGGCTAAGTTTCACATATTTTGTGTTGCATCATCTCTCTCCTTTCTGCTAAATGAGACGTCGGCACAATGAACCGGATGTTTGCAAGCAGGTGTGTGTCAAAATCTAACCAAAAACTGAGAAAGGTAGTTGTTGCTGATAATTATTAAATTTTTTGTTGTTGTTTACAGTAGAGGAACTCCGGGCAAACAAAACATCAATAAACAGCAGTAAAAAGAGCAGACTCAAATCGCTATCAAATCACGTGGAGTGTATTTGTGTGTGTTTATAGTATTGTGTTGTGTTGTGTTTCACAGCCAGAATCCGAAAACATCAGCCGAATAAATTAAACGACACGAACGCACCACCAGAAAATTAAGCATAGCACAACAAGAATAAGAATTGAGTAGTCGTGGTATTATTAATACTGTTGTTAAAAACGGCTGCTGTTGTTGTTTATTAAGTGATTAAATAAGTTTCCCAATCAACAATACAAGTCATGTCAATTCAAAACCAGGTCAAATTACATCAACAAAACTCTCTCGCTCAACATTAACAAGAACTCTCTATTTTCGTCGTCTGACCTTTGTCCCTCTGTCTCAGAGGTCAAAAGGTCACGACTGCATCATTGCATTTCGTTACCTCTTGCTTAACTGTTGGCTCCATTTGGCCAAACCTAGACAAAAGGAACATTTGTTGAAGAGTTTATCGCAAGTGAATGGAAATAACTGGTATTTGTGTATTTCTCCAGCGTCCAGTCTTCCGAACGGATTCACCAGTTCTCTCTATCAACCATACCACCCCCAACTTTCATCAACACCAAGAAAATATTGGTTTTACTTGCTAAAAATGAAAATTTACTTCAAGACTACCAGTTAATTTTTACATCTCTTATTAGACATCTAAATGTAGATCTGAGGGCTGAGGAATCTCGGAAAATCTGTTTTTTTTTCATAAGAAAGTTTTGGAAAATTGAGCTGGACTCAACAAATAGAACATCAAATTGCGTTTTTTGTTCAGCTACGCATTTTTTTTTGCAGAACAGGAGTGCAATCAATTTTGGCTCCCTTATCTTAACAATACAAACGAAATGTTGACAAAACTGATTTTATTAGAGCAACGACTGGCTTGTTATGTTGATTTAATGCTAATTCTAGTGGGAGATACCATAAGCTAATTGGAATCTTCTACTCTCTCATAAACCAACTTCTTCACACTGCGGGAATCTACCTAAGCGCTCTTAAAGTGAGCTACTGTCTCAGACTCCAACTTATGATCACAGCGTCCTTTTTTTGAAATTACACTCTAATATTTTTTAACGTTCATTAAATGTTATATTCTGTATGATAATGATTTTTTAGCTCTTGATTAAATTGGTTTATTTAATTAAGTTGATTATTCTGGATTCCGAACTGATTGAAACTCCAGAGGTTTAATTGATCCAACACAACTATAAACAAAATACAAAACACTAGGGGCAATAACAAAAGAACTATAGTTTTTGGTTTATAGCAAACAAAGTGCCAATAGATTAAAGTTTTGCTTTGTTTCAAATACTGCGTTTTCTTGAAAAAAAAACGAAAATCTGCAAAATTTTGCGGAAAAATTTAAGAATAACATTTTCATTTCCAGTGCGTTTGAAATATCGCCCAAGTCTTTTTTATAGCTAGAGGAGTTGATGTCATGTTTTTTGTCATTTTTTCCCTCTTGTTCAATTTCTTTTTATCTTGAATCCAAATGACAATAACTTATTAAATATTTGCTGGTTTGTGGGCTGATTGAACCGTTCAAGAGCTGCAGATGAAGAAATACACAAAAACATACAAAACTGACTTAATGAAATATTATCAAGAAAAGAATAAATATTTAGCCGCACTTTTCTTACAGTTTTAGATTAGAGCAACAGACAGAAACTATAACACAAAATTTTGAGGAGCTATTCAACCATCATATCCTTCTTAAATTATGATATTTGACGACAATCCCGTCTCTTGCATGTATCAATAAAATTTAGTTTCAGCTGAGGGAATATAGTCAGGCCATAATAACCCAGTTTATGAGATGCCAAACTAGCAATGGTACGGCTTCACAAAAGTTTGGTGAGAAGAAAAATGATATCATCTTCGGGTCACAACTTTCTACCAGCAGTTGGTATAGTTAGAAAACAGTGATATATTATAGTCCCATTGTGGTATGTATACGGTAATTGGGAACGGGAAATGTGCGCCATATGAGTATTAAGATGACGGGCTATAATAGAAAAAAATCTCCAAAAATACAACACAAAATTTTTGGCATTGTTCTGAGTAACAGAAGGATATAATCGTGAACAGCTTGCTCAGATCATAGACCAATAGTCAACGTTGTTAAATTAATAGAAATCACTCCATAAATGGAACCGTCTACTTACTTCCTGAGAAGCTGTGGGTTCGGGGCTTTTGGCCCAGGAATGCCAAGTTGACATTGGCCTTTCGTCCGTCTATGTAAGGATTGGGGTCCTTACATGCTTCGTCAGCACTCTTTCGCTCCTTCATCGTGACCTGCACAGAAACTGAATCAATCAAAATTGTGGCTTGAAATTTTGAACATTATTGGAAAAATAAATTTCAATTAACAATTAACTTGGTTACCATGATCAGGTTTATAAAACAGCAGATCACCAGTTTAACAAATCGATTTTCAACAGTTCATTTCAGTTTTCCAGATATGAAATATATTTTTCTATTCTCCCCACTTTGGTCAGGTAAGAAAAAAAAACTGATAATTAGTTAAATTTAATCAATCGTGTTTTCATTTGGAATAGTAAAACCCACACAATCGGGTTTTCAGTTAGGATAGTGGAACCCACACTATTTAGTTTGCAATTGGGATAATGAAACCCGCACAATCGGAAGTCATGAGACATTAAGGAGGCTTCTAAAATTTAATTCTAAAGCTTCTAAAGGAGGTTTCTATTGGAAAATGCGGAAAATATATGTAAGGCAAATGCCGACTGCTTTGAACACGAAAACAAAGTTGAAGACTGCAATTTACCGTTGTTCTAAAGCTCACATTTTTAACGAAAAAAATGATATTGGAAGTTTATATAAAAAAATTATTAAATCATCAGCTCTGGCTGAAATAAATGGAAACAAGATGTAAAATTTATTAGAATCTCACGACACGGGTCGAGGATTTTCCTTAAAAATAACGCAGAAAAGAGTGTTAAGAGTGCTAAAAAATACAACCCTATTTTTCAGCTTAATTAAGGGTTGAAGGCTGTAATAAACATTATAATTAAAAAAAAAGATTGGAAGGTGTAAAAAACAGTTTTTTACACTTTTATTAATTACACTTTATATTTTTTGCACTCTTATTGCTATACTTACACCTACAATTACACTTTTCCACCATTAACTAAGTGGAGAAATGGTGGTGTATTTTTAAACTTTGCCCTCTTAAAAAACCGCTGGAGTAAAGGTGGATTTTTAAATTATTTTAACACTCTTTGCACTCTTCATTACGAATTTCGCCCCGAAATCCCCGCTAATTAGGGGTGGATTAAGGGTGAGGCCTCGGCCAAGCAATCTTGAAATTCAACGAATTTAATTTCAGAAGTGAATCTTCGAATCAATGTTGTAGTCAATAGAGTTGAGTTTATATGTTATGTTCTCAAAACAGTGAAACAAGTGAAACAATTCATTTAAGTATCGATAAAATGTTTAGTTTGCACATTATGAACCAGCATTTTGCTCTCAGTCAGAACGACTAGGGACTGACCACTGCAAAGCATTCCCGTTACTGTTTTTTTTCTGAAGAGAATGAAATCTTTTTGTATGGTGAGTTTTCTTTGTTTCAATAATGTATTTCTTTTGCTTTTCATAAGTTTTATTCCGTCAGAAAAATTTCACCATTTTTTCAATCAAAAACTTAATTTTCTGATTAAAAAACATTAGTTTTTCTTTGCAGCAAAAAAGTGACAGATAAATTGAATGTTCGTTTTTGGTTGTGTCATGTTTGTTGGAAAATTTTGTCAACGAGAATGAGTATTTGATCTTAGTTGCTGTTTTAACAAGTGCATCAAACCCTTGACTTTAGTTTTCATTAGTTAAAGCAGCCTTGGGGAAAACAAATTCAATATGCTACTTAAAATTTAACAGCCAACCCAAACTAGACAAATTTGCTGATTCTGTAAAGTCCTGTCTTACCATTAAACTATATTGATTTAAAAAAAAAAACTGGAAACTGGATTTTTTTTTGAAAACTTTTTACCGGAAAAACTGGAAACTTTTGAATATTTCAAAAATTGATTTTAAAATTTGTCTTTTTTCAAGGAACTTATTATACTATTTTGTGTTCTGAACCGTATGTAAATGTAAATCAACAAAGGTTGTCTCATAGACAAAACACTAGAAAAGGAGAAAAAATTTAAATTAGAAAAAAAGACGAGGTAACTTTGTGCAGAATTTTACTATTGAAATTTGGTTAACGAAATATTTGAAACTGAATGTAACTTTTGGATAAACTGTGATTTCTGAATTATGATAGACCTATTGTATGTGAGAATATAACTCAATAATTATTCGTGTAGAGTTATTCGTGTAATTATTAAAGATGTCAAAAACTGTACAATGATCGGATTCGAACGTTGCCGTAGTATGCGATCATAATCTACTGGAAAAAGAATACCATCATTAAGCACAAAAATGAAGGTGGCAGAAGTCTTTCTTTTTACAAAATATTTTTCTCCGAACCCTTTTTTCAGATTTCTTCAATGTTTTTTTCAGATTATATTTTTGTATTTTTTGTTTTTAGCAAATTTTTTTCAAAAAAATAAAATTTTTTGTTCGAGGACAGTTTAGACACAACAGATTCAGTTAAAGCTAAACAGTGATTGGGAAAGTAAATAAAAGACATGACCATCTGCCCTTTTTAGATGCAAACTTTGGATGAGTAACAAAACTTACGAATCCGAATCCCTTGGATTTGCCAGTTTCTTTGTCGAATATGACAGCAGCCTCTTCTATCTCCCCAAACTGCTCAAAGTGTTTCTTCAGTGTCTCTGTAGTGCTACTCCAAGGTAGACCACCCACGAACAGCTTCCGCAGCTTCAGCTCTTCACCTGTTGTACAAAAACAATACCTTTCGCAGTCATCGAAATCAATCAATGATTCTCGTTTTTGTGTTTAAGTTGCAATGGCTAGTTCTCTGTTTTCTTAAGCTATAAGGAAATTACCACTGTTAAGAACACGTCCGTATTATTTTGCAACATAAGCTTTCATGGAAACTTGCATTTTATTCACGTGGGAAAAAGAAAACAAATACGATTTTTTCCTTCGAAAATTTGAGAAGTATTTTTTCCAATGTGTTCAGCTCTCATTATAGTTGCGATAGAGCTCAGGGATACAGATCCAGATCGATCAAAATGTGATTTGTGCTTCTTGCAAGCACTAATTCATATTGGTGGAAGGGGACATGGACAAGGAAAAACAAGGGCAGGGCATCTGTGTATGTGTGTGTTGTGTGTGTGTGTGTGTGTGTGTGTGTGTGTGTGTGTGTGTGTGTGTGTTTGTGTATGTTTGCAGGTGGGTGTGTGTGTATGTGTGTGTGTGTGTGTGTGTGTGTATGTTTGCAGGTGG
Organism: Convolutriloba macropyga; assembly: GCF_964194025.1. Classification (NCBI taxonomy): domain Eukaryota; kingdom Metazoa; phylum Xenacoelomorpha; order Acoela; family Convolutidae; genus Convolutriloba; species Convolutriloba macropyga. The sequence continues at coordinate 23,526,156 of NC_134469.1, read as the reverse complement.
GTGTGTGTGTGTATGTGTGTGTGTGTGTGTGTGTGTGTGTGTGTGTGTGTTTGTGTATGTTTGCAGGTGTGTGTGTGTGTGTGTGTGTGTGTATGTGTGTGTGTGTGTGTGTGTGTGTGTGTGTGTGTGTGTGTATGTTTGCAGGTGGGTGTGTGTGTGTATGTGTGTGTGTGTGTGTGTGTGTGTGTGTGTGTGTGTGTGTTTGTGTATGTTTGCAGGTGTGTGTGTGTGTATGTGTGTGTGTGTGTGTGTGTGTGTGTGTGTGTGTGTGTGTGTGTGTGTTTGTGTATGTTTGCAGGTGGGTGTGTGTGTTTGTGAGTGCGTGGGTGGGTGAGTGGATGGATGGGTGTGGTTGTGCGTGCGTGTATGTGTGTGTGCATGTGCGCGTGTGTGTGTGAGTTTGTCTGCGTGTATGTGTGCGTGTTTGTGCGCGCGCGTGTGTGTGTGCGTGTGGTTGTGTGTTTGTGTGCGTGTGTGTGTGTGTGTCTGTGTTTGTATGCGTGGGTGTGTGTGTATGCGTGTGTGGGTGGGTGTGTGTGCGTGTGTCTGTGTGTGTTTGTGTGTGTGTGTGTGTGTGAGAGAGAGAGTGCCTTGTGCGTGTGTGTGCGTGAGGGGGGCTGGGGGGGGGGGGGGGTGGGGGGTGCGGTGGTGTGTTTGAGTTTACCTGGAGTGGGAGAGTCGGAGAGTGTGGATGAGGGAATGTATCCAATGGAGGAGAGGGATGTCGTGCTAGTAGAGAGGGCTGCTCCTGTTGACACCATTCTCACTTAATCAATTGAAGTCGGTTAGTCAATTGAAATTGCGAACTAATCGACTGTTGCTTTTAATTCCTTCTCGCTCACAATGTCTCTAGTTCTGTAACAGTTTGTGTCTTCTCGTCGCCTCTTAAGATACTAGTTTCTGTTCGGCAATTTACTTTTTTTTTCGGAAGTTGAATGCCTTTTGTACCTTGTCAAACACTTCTTTTAGCTGAATATTGTTCAAGTGATGCTTCACAAAACGACACTCAACTCTGTCAAGTTGTTAGCTGCAATTTCTGCAATTACTTGAAAAACTCAAGGAATGAAATTTTGAGATATTTGTATAATTTGTATGAGGATTAAATAACTATTCAACTGTATTTTTTCTGAAACATAGATTCTACAGGCTGAAAATCTGATAGTCGTTGAGGCTAATGAGAAAATGAAAGCAAATTCTTTCAGTTGGCTTCGAATTATCAATTTTGTAAATCAAAAAGAGCCTGAAAGTTACAATATTGCTACAAAACTTCACTTTTTGGTTTTATAATCAGAATTTCTTCCAGCTAATTAAACAGAAGTTTTTGTTTCTGCTCTGTGATAACAATCAGAAAAGCAAAAACGTAAGAAACGCCAACTTGTGTAATGTTTTTGTACCAAATACGCACTCGAACTCTTAAAGACAACTCAAGACCTGTAGTAAGTTAGTAAAACAAGATCTAATCTGAAAACGTGTGTGCTTGTAACTATCAGTAATACACAATTCAAGCGCTTATGCTTTTTTAGACAGGTAGAAAGATGAGCGAAGGTATTTTGTACAAAATGATTAAAAACTAGAAAGAGTAGTAGTAAGTTATGATTGAAAGTAGTTAATAATTAAACAAGTATACAGCTGGCTCTTAAGAGTTGGTTTCTGTTGAAAAGAGTATTGGATAAAGCGTATAAAAAGATGAGCCAACACTTTTCACTTGCTGCTACGTTTAAGCTCTGATACAGTAAAAAACAACTGCGCAAAATAAACGTGATACTGAAAATGCAACAGCGCAGGTGCACTAATGAATAAATTATTTGAAAAAACTTTCACAATAATAAACAGAGCGAAGCTCTTCTGGGCCAAATGTGAATAATAAAGTAGCAGAGAATAGAAATTGTAACATTAAAATTTCAATGAAATTTTAATTTCACATACGAATAAAAACCTGCTTTTCAAATCTATTTTATAATGATATCCGGTATTATAAACAAAATTTCCCCCATTTTTCATAAAGTAAGAAGTTATATCCGTTTACAATTATTAACTCCTGTTTTATGAAAAGGTCAAACTTTCATAAAACGCCGAAATCAAATTAGAAAAGTTATGTCAATTTTGAGAATGTTATGAGAAATAAAATTGGGATCGATAAACTGTTTATTAAAACTTTTGATCATAGCTGCGAACACTTTCGGAAAAGACTCCTCGCCCGGTTTGCAAATCTCTTTATAGATTGTAAGAGTTAATTTAAAAGAGCCCACATTCACTTTTAAAGTCTTTTATGATTTCGAATTAATAATCCTGTTTTAAAATACTTCACAAGGTGAGCGTATGGAGCTAACGAAGCAACGCTATCAACTTTTGTAAACATAAATCCAGAACCAAAACCCGGGCATTCGCTGGATACGTTTACTAAAGGGCACACAGGCTTAGGCTCTGATTGGGAAATAGAGTTCGTTCGCCAAAATAGTACACAATTTTCTCCCATAAACGTTCTATTCCCACGCTTTTTGATCACAAACTGGGAAAAGGGGAGAGGGGGTTTCGAGAGTATGTTGTTTTGCTTTAAAGCACGCTAGCATAAGTTAACTCACATTCTTGTATAAAGAGGTAAATATCTATCTATTTTATCGGGAGTGGAATTTTGAAACGCTTGCATGATTCAATAACAAGGTTGCAAACTAACAAACTCGGAAATATCACTATTTAGCCGACGGAGCTTTCCCAAGAATTTGCAATGGTCAGACTTCCACGCCAAACTTCCCCGCGAGATGTTTTAGAAGTCGCCATGATGTTCTTTTCTCATCCCTATATAAGGCCGGTCATCTGATGTGCACAAATACATAAATACATAACTTTTTAAAATTCCTTGTATAAAAATTCTATTTATGGCATATGATTTCGAGATATAGCCATGAAATTTGCATGATTTACATCAACGCAGAATATGTGAACAATTTGACACAAAAGGCTGGTAAAATACTTGTGCACGATTTTTACAAAAGGGGTGAAGACGTTTGACCAGATTAAAGACCCAGATAGACCAAGATAAAAATTTGTCTCTGTCTACTTTTGAGAGTTATGTTATATAACTTTTGGAACCTAGAATGTGCGTCTGTGTAGTTTCGTCTTTGTGATTGAATCGGCTCAATGGTGCCTGAAACTATTTTGGGTTTGCCGAGAAGCGCCCAGGAATATTCGAAATGCAGAAAGTGTTTAAACAGCTCAAGAATTTAAACACTCATTCTTGTTGCAGTTGGCAAAATTTATAGTAAATGGCAACTAATCCATGAGGAATTATAGCGCGTACGTGGCGGCTATTACCGGGTTACTTTTACAACGTTTTGTACGGGTGATACTATGGTTATGTTTGTCTTTTCTCGAAAGTGTAAGAAAGATTGCTCGCTGGCAACTCATAAATTTTGCAACGCTTTTAGTCATGTTTTGTTTGGAAAAGACCCGTAAATACATGCTATTATGTGTGGTCAATTCACTATACCTACACCACAGGAAACGTGACCAGCTATCAAGATAGTGAATTAATAGAACCTTTATCAAAGTGGTCATAAAAACAGTTTACAGAAGTTTTCCTTCTAAAACTATTCATCAATTAATTCTCAAAACCTTTCAATTTGATTTTTCCTAACCTATTAGGTCTAGAGCGACTAGATACTTTTGCTGGTAAACAAGTACTAATTGTGGTTGTTCATTTACGATGTTCTTTTTGCGCGATGTCCAATTCATAGTACGAGTGTTTGGCATTTGTCGTGGGCAGACTTAAAGAGAGGCTATATATCGAGAGGAATTATCGAGTTTAAACTTTTGAGAAAATAGAGTGAATTCCGTTGATTTTATTCACTTTTTCCGAAATTTTTGACTAAAGTATCGTCAATTTTGCTAAAATTTGTTAAATATCTGTAAGAAAGTGTTGTTTATTTTATTTTTAAAAATAAAACGAATTGTTGGCCATTTTTATTAAATTTTTTTTTGTGAAAAAATCTGGCTAATTATTTCAAAATTCAGACTTTTTCATCAAAAACAGCACGAAATAAGTTTCTTTAGTCCACTTTGATAAAATTAGCGGAAATTACACACCCATAAACCACTAACACAATCTTTGTAGACTCAAAAGGCGCTACTTCAACTTCTGTTGATAGAGGTTTGTAATTAAAACTTTGATTTTTTTTTGCTAACTTTACTCGTTGATTATCAAAAACGCAGCATTTGTTTTTGATTTTTTAAATAATAAAATATCTATATCTATAAAATTTGAATAAATAAGTGTTTCTAGTGGACTAACAACATTAGCAGGGCTAGTTTTGGACCAGTCGTGGAATTACAATCCAAAAAAAAAATTCAGATTGCAATCAGTCGGCCTTTTTTTAAAATAAATTATTGGATCTTTATTATATTAATTAAAGAACAGAGCATTTAAATTAAAGCTCAGTAGTGATAGGTCCAATTGCCTTCGTAAGTAGCTCCAAATTAATGCATCTAGTCTTATACTTGAAAGCATATGGTCATTTTGATATTTAAAATTATTTGACTTTTAAGTAAATAGTGTTTTATAAAACTTTGCCTATTATTTTTCTTAATTTTGTCAACTTGTAGCTTAGTGTTAGCAAAAAAAATGCTTTTTTTTCTACTGGTTTAAGATTTAACCTCTTTTGCGGTCTTACGTCTTAACGCATGGTTTTCTGGCTTTGATACTACTAGATTTCATTTTTTTTTGTTTTTAAGTAATTGCCCATTTTTCACGTTTTCTAGTCTTTTCACATTATTACGTTATTGACAACTCATATATCACATTATTTGCATTTCGTAATAAGGAAAAATTGATAATATTAAAATCTAAAGGTGAAAATTATGATTTTAACTGCTTCGACACTACTTTCTCGAAGAATTTAATTGAATTCTTTAACTGTCGTTAGAACTGTCGTTTATACTTTGTCTTTTTAGTTGTTTGAAATTTCCTGTAGAGTGACTCAGAATCATTGTCTTTTGATGGAAAAATAGATGAGCCAATGTTAGCTGATGACTTTCAAGACTTTGAAAACAATTGTTGTCCAAAAAAAAACACTTTTAATTTTCGCAATTTTGTCCTTTATTGTCTGTTTGTTACCTAGTCTCGTTAAATAAGGGCTAAATATGACCTCATTGGTATCACGGGAGGGCGTCAAAGGGGATTGGTGTCACAAAACCTAATTTTTTCAAATAATTCGTTATGACTTTACTGGCTTCGACACGGGTTTTTCACAAAAAAAAGTGAAATTAATTTTTGATTTTTGTCATATTTGACGTTTTTTTGTAGACATAAGACATATTCTGGATAAATGCAAGTCTCAGGGGCTTCTTTTAAAAAAAGAAACAATCATATTTAAAAATAATTTTTGTAATTAACGGCTTTCAAGGCTTTGGAAATAACTTTTTTCGAAAAAAAAGTATTACTTAATTTTGCGGTTTTTTTCTGTTTGTCGACTAGTTACCTAATTTAAACGAAAAGGGTTCTCAAAATACATTATTGTTGTTTAATGAATGTGCAGTTGAACATATTTAGAGGGCCGAAGTATGGCTTTACGGCTTCAAAAACGTTTTCTGGCAAGTTTTTTTTTTGAGTTTTTGTTGGTTGTCTCTTTGTTGTTCTTTTAGTAACCTCATAAAAAATTGATTGCCGACATTTTGTAATTGCCTTCCACAAAAAGATTGGTAATTGTAAATCTATGGGATATCTATTGGTTCTCATTTTTTTTGAAAGTAATTGTTTTTAAAAAAAATAATCAAATTTTTTAAGTTTACTGTTTTTGTTCTTTATTGTCTAATTGTTACCAAGCCTTATTATGGACTGGTCCCATATCATTTCTAGTGAGTTATAAGATATTTTGTTTAGTTTCAGTTTTATTTGACTCAATTTTGACATCGTTTTTAAGTTTTGTTTTTTAAAACGGACATAGAGTTTTTTATGTAATTAATGTTTGTTGTTGTTGTTTGATTTTGCTGTTCGTCTTGACTCGCTTTCTTAATATTGGCATATCGCATCAATTTAACGCTTCATTTTTACGCCACTGAGTTGTTTGCTTTGGAGACTATCTTTCCGTTCATACACAATTTTTTTTTGAGGAAATACTTGAATTTTTGGGTTGCTATATCTGTTCCTCATTTGGTGATCAATTATGCCAAAATTGTGGATGAGCGGGGTTGGAAGCTTATGTGCGATCGCACATTACCGAGCTTCCTTGTTATGTTAAGCAATGCTTGTCTGGTTGAGGACTGGCTTTAGAATCGACCTTAGATATTTCCTATAGCCCGTTCTCTTTTAAGTGTTCGTCAAGGCTTCTTCTCTAATGTCAAATATACCTTGGAACAAATAAAGCTAAGTCAAGCTTTTTTATGCAGACTTTATCTTAAGTTGTTCTTTTTTCGAATTCTGATACGTTCTTGCTCTCTTCAGTTCTTTTTCTAATTGGACTTCAATCTTTTCTCTAACGGTCTTGCCGAATCTTTCGTTTCCTCTGATAAGTTTTTTTTTGGAATTGGTTGGCGCGTTCATTTACTATATTTCGACACTATTGTTTTGTTCTGAAATGCAGTTCTGAAATGCAGCTATGAACAAGATTATTTTCAGCGTTCCGCCCTGTTCCTTGTAATATCTGATTTGCGATGAATAGAGAAATATTTTGTCTGTTTTATCTTTTGGTATCTGAAAGAATAACATTTGAATCTTTTTTAAAATGAAGCCAAAATTGAAACAACAGGAAAACCATAGTAATCTTCAGTCCAAAAAAATTAGCAAAAATTTATAATTACACCTAACTTTTCATTTAGAAATTAAAAACTAACTCAAAAGTTTAGCAAATAGATGACAAACCAAGCGGTAGTCATAAGCATATGTAATTCTCCATAAACTATAAATGCTATTAATTTGTAAAACAAATGAAAACTCAGTAATCTATAATCAGTCAGCTCAATAAGATTCACAAGTTCCATTACTATGGATTTTGATGATGTTCCACGCAACACTAATGGATAAAAATTCAACAGTGGTGGCGAAAAGGAGGGGGGACTGTAAGTACAGCCAAATTAGATCACATTTTTCTATTTATTTCATATTAAATCAGCCCAGCCTGTAAAGTAAGGACGTGAATTCAAGTGATTCAAGTGCCTCCCCCTTGAGTTATAACTGAGGAAAACCCGATTATAACAAAGCTAATCATCAGGAAAAATTCCTGGCCAAATATGCAGAAAACAACAGAGCTAAACTTCTTCTAATCATGCTAAAGAGACGAGAGAAAGTGATGTCTGCATGTAAAGGGAAGGGCTTTTAAATCAAAGTAGATTTTCGTTTCATTTTGCGCAAAAACAGTTTCAAAACATCTAATTATTTGAAGGTCACTTACATCACAATAGTGCTAACTAAAACAAATAATTCGCCCGAAAAATTCATTTATAACAAATATGAATAGGTCTTTTGAAAAATATATTTATAGATCTTACTAGAACTTTTTACCCTGAAAAGAGCTATGAGGAATAAATATGTACAAGCTGAATATATCACTTAAACTGAAAATAACTTCTCGTTTCGTTATCGGTTTCAGCTGTTACTTTTCAGCTGTTCCTGTTTCGCAGGCGATTGTGTCCAAAAGCATAAGAAACGACGATTTTGACCCGTATTTTAGGGGGGAAACTGTGCAAGCCCTCCCTTTTTAATACTGGTACAATAGATCATGACTGTTTTCAACTGTACGCAATTTTGTTTTTAATCGGTATTATTAGGAAATAGCAGTTTTTGGCCAGTTTCTTACAGGCGGTGATCAATAGAAGGCGAGACATAGTGAGCAACATTGCTGGGCTTTCAAATGTTCCGCTGAATGTACAATCAGTCGCCTAATAATGACACTATTTTATTGTAAGGCAAGATTGACAAACTGATGGTGGTAAATAACCTTTGTAAGAGGAAAGTTGCCAGGTCTAAGGTCCATGGACGCTGATTTGCGTCACCTGTGCAGGGCTCTAAAATCTCCATTTGCCCGATCAGGTGAATTTTTAGAAGCAATCAGTTCTGATAAAATGGACCTAAAGCTGATGTAGCTGCTCTCAATGTACGCACTTTTGTGAAAGGAACGGGCAGAATAAAGAGAAGAAAAGCTTGACTGCATGGATCGAAAATGGGTGGCCGAAATTTAAGTACTGATTTATCTCAACTTCCAAAAAATAACTCTCCTAAATTGTTTAGTTAGAAGGACCCGATTATATTATAGTTCAAGAAACAGCAGATAGAAAAAAAAAAGAAAAAAACGCTTCTCTGAATTTTGTTTTTTTTTTAATTGATGATTGGCAAAATTTTACTTTTTTTGATAATTGCCAAAGATCAAACTATGAATGGAATTTGAACCATGAACTTTGAAACTCTAGAGGACATGATTACAAATTTTTCAATACTGGAAACGATTTTAGTCAATGCTTAGAAATTGCATATCCAAAGTTTAGCAAAATTCTTGGAAAACCAAATTTTTCCTAATAATTATTTAAATGACTGTTTTATAAGAAAACGGAGAAAACTGTTGAAAAAATGATTGAAACGAAATTCTTTGTAAATCTAAGTTTATCCTTTGTCGGTTTTTGATAGCCTTGAGTCGTAATATCTATGAATAACATCAACTGTTGAGTCTTCAAATTGATAGACTTTGGTCACGTCTATAAAAATAAGGCTCGCTAATATGCGATGACACATAAGGTTCGGACACATCTGTTCCTCAATCTTGTTTAAATCGTCTAACAGTTGACGTAGAGACAGACTAAATTATATGTAGTTCATACTTTGTTATTTAAATTTTGATTAATTCTTAAAAATGACACATAAACGAAAATGAAAACAGAGAATCCCTGAATAAAACTCCAATCTCTCCAATTCCAAAAACCAAATATTGTAACATTAACTTCCAGGACCTGAAAGCATTTACCCTAACAACAGCATTTTATTATGAAGCAATGAATTAAAATATCTTGCCAAGAAGAATTACGCGCCCACAAAACAATTTTGAGGGAAAATTTTTTTTTCGAAACACTGTTATTAAAACAATTAAAAACGTTTCTTTGTCAGACGGACCGATTTAGGAGTTCACATTTGTTTCCTTAAAATTGAGCAGGCTTTTTAGCAATCAAAACAATTGATTCGTCACATTGTAAGCAACCAAAACATAAACAAAGATTGAAAAATTTTCAAATTCCTGCTTAATTAGATGGTTTAAAATGGTCTTAACTCACAATTCTTTTTTAAGACTTTTGTGCATTCACTAAAGCCATTAAATATGGTCTCTAAACAATTATAAGGTTTTTGCTTTTCAAACGCAATCAAAGCGTTTTTATATTCCTCAGACTGTATGGAACTTTCCAAAAAATATAATCCAACTGAAACCTCAAAAATTACATTTTCTTAAACTAAAACAAGTGGTTTAATAAGATCAATATCACAAACTTTGAAAAGAGGCATGCAAGTTCATCAGGCTTTTTCAGAACGTCAACGAAATCTATCGCTATTGAGACTTTGGAAAAATTTTGAGAAAAAAATAAAACAATTACAAAGAGCTAAAGAAAACGCGGTGCGTCATATTCAACAGAGTTGTTACATGCTCACGGACAAATGAACCTCCTTACCATTAAAGCAAATACTTTAAACACATTGCCCTTGCTGGACTCATTAGTTCATAATCTCTAATTTAAAAGTTTTCTAAAAAAGGACGGACGGGTAAAAAATAGCGTTAGCACCAGTGAGATCAATGTTCGTCATTTTACTGAAGAAGACTTTGCCAAAAGATGATGAGCGAAAAGACAAAAAGGACGCATAGAACTTTTGAAATCATTTCGTGTCTTCCTTATTCACACTTTGATAAAACTACAGAAGAAAAAAATCTAGTCAAAACTCAGAACTTTAATGAAATTTTACATAAAAAATAGTTTAAGAGGAATAGACACAGTGAACTACAAAATGAGATTATCAAATAGTTTATATTTGATATTCTTAAAACAGTTTAAGGAACAACTTTCGAAAATTTAATTTTATCAAGAAAATTCGAAAATAATCGGTGTATAAATAAAAGAGTTGCCATTTACTCCAATGAAAAAGCTAACTAAACACTGCGGTTTTAGAGGTACGATAATATATCCCATTGACGAAACTATGCAACAAGGGAAACAAAACATCAAACAACAAAACCAAACAATAATTACAACCAAAAGTCAAGGTATATTTATTTTTGAAAAAATTGACAAATTGAAATCATCACCACATAAAAACTGAGCTGCTCAAAATAACTTGTAATTTGGTCCACAAGATATGGGACTGTTCTTAATAGGACCAGGTTGTAATTAGACAAAAAAGAACCAAAAAGGGAACAGTTAAAAAACATTTTTTAGATTTACAAAATTAAAAATTTACTTTATTGAAACCATTAGCTATCAACTGAAATTATTAAATCAGTTTATGTATAACTTCAGAAGAAGACATTCAGATCTCTCATTATCCACATTAATCCCAAAGACTAAGATAACAACAACTAAAATGAAAACAATAAAAAATATATAAAACTTTGTCAAAAAACGTTGCCCAAGCCATAACTCTTTTAGCTGTTGAATAAACTAAAACACATTCAAATGTAATTGCCATGTACATTATGCATAATTGGACTTGCACTTAGCTGGCATATGTTACAAGACAACGACAATTAAACTCAATTTCGGGTAAAAATTACTATATCGAAAAAGACTTTTACGAAAGCTACTTTAGCTAAGGCCGAAAAACCATTATTTTAAGCATGAAAATGCTATTTAAAAAACTTTAAGTATCAAAAATTATGCAAAACGAATTTTGATTAAGGTAATCAAAAAGTTAACAGAAAAAAGAAAATAAGAAAAGAATAGGAAACGTTCATAAAACAATGAGACTTTCTTAAACAGATAAAGTCAAGGTAATGAAAACGATTAGCTTTGGATTTAAAAATTTGAATAGGTTCATTTGTACCCCCATAGGAGGCCAGAGAACTTTCAGTATTCAGACTATATCATATCACAAGACAAAGGAAGACCATTTTAGGTATAATTTATTAATCCAATCAAATTTTGATGGAAAAAATTTCGAAGCCCTTCAAAAACAGAACTTAATCACTAAAAAACTTAGCTATGTTCCATTGCATTTGCCCTCAAAGCCACTGCTTTGATTGGTTCTGTTATTAGCTTAAAAATGTGAGCAGACAACAAAGACACAAATAAAACTATGAAATCTCCTAGTGTTCAAGCCAAAAACTATTTCTGAAAATATAAAAGCAGTGATGGCTAAAAAGCGTTAGTAGAAGAAAGATACAATCTCTACTGTAATTGAACAATTTGACAGACTAAGAAAAGGAGAAAAAAGCAGGAAAAACTAAAAAAAGACGTTTCTGAAATCAAATAATTTCTAACTAAATATTGAAAACTATTAGCTTAGATATTGAACACTAGGTTCATTTGTACCTCCATTGAAAGTCTCAGACCTTTTTCATCTTGAATTTACTATACAACTCTATAAAAACGACAAGTTCAGGCAAAACAAGAAACTTCAATCAATATTTGCGCTAAAATGGTGTCGCACCCGTTAAGAAAAGAACCTCTTCACCATTAAACCTAGAAATTTTCCGCGCGTTACCTGCGTCTTCTACCAATGCCATTGCTGAGATACGTGTTCTGTCATTGGTGCAAATGGTGACAAGACGATAAAAGGCAGATGCACAACAATAAAAGAAATGCGCACAAAAAATGATAACTCTTTTCTCAAAGCCCAAAAATCATTTCTGAAAAAAAACACAAAAACGCATTGAAGTCTAAATTTCAATTCATTAGAAAAAAATGCAAGCACTCTGCCAAAATGAGCAAAAAGTTGACAAAATAGGATAAAAAATCTGGTACAATTTCAAAAACTCACTGGTTCTTTTTTTTAAGAACAATTGTTTTTCAAAGTCAGAAAAGCAATAAGCTTTCAACTAAAAAACATAAATTGATTATAATTTAACTGAAGGGGACGCCAGTAAAAAATTTCAATAGCGAGACTAAATATTAGGAATAGAAAAAACAGCAAATAAAAAAATCAATTTTAAAAAAGAAAACAATTTTACTCAAACATAGTGTTTATGAAGCCATAAAAAAGGGGTTCTCATTGAATTTTTGTTAAATATCATTGGGTCTCATTTGCCCGTACATTGTACTCTAGTACTTCAATTAGGAGAACGAAACGAAAAAATTATGAAATAGAAGAAAAACACCCAACCTTAAAGTTCGAACCCACGATAGACAAAAACTAGCCTTGATATTATTGTCCTCCGAAACAGGTAACTGTTCTCGACCGAACCAGGTAATTCTTCTAAATTTTAGCGAAACACATGGGTTGACAGAAAAAGTTATTATATAGAAAAAACATTGGAGATTCTTTTAAAGTTATCAGGTTTGAATGGGAATAAACCTGCAAATCTTTAAATCTGGAACAACCACAAATCAAACAAAATTAAAATTAGGTATCTTGAAAGTTTGAGAAAATTGTGTAAAAATTTTTTGTGTCCAGTTTGTACATCGGGCTCAACTGAACAAAGTATTCTATGTAACTACATTTTTGATGGAAAAAAGTTGAACTTTTAACACTGTAGAAAAAATTTTAACAAAATTTCGGAGGATTCAGCACATTTATTCTGTCTTCACAGAGTGCATTTAGCACGTTTTGAACCTCTTTAGGCAACATTCGCAAAACATCAAAAATACGGAAAAGGTGAACAAAAACTGACAATTGAAATCAGTCAATTTCCAACGAGATTTGAAACCCCATTAACTCCGTGAAAAAAAAACGAATATCAAAAATATCTTCTAAGCTGAACGTGCTTTCTAAAATGAGCGTTGTATAAATAAAAGAGTTGCTGTTTACTAAAAAAAAACTAACCAAACACTGCCGTTTTAGAGGTACGATAATATCTCCCATTGACGAAACTATGCGACAAGGGAAACAAAAAATCAAACAACAAAACCAAACAACAGCTACGACCAAAGTCAAGGTATACTTATTTTTGAAAAAATTGACAAATTGAAATCAGCACCACATAAAAACTGAGCTGCTCAAATTAACTTGTAATTTGGTCCAAAAGATATGGGACTGTTCTTAATAGGACCAGGTTGTAATTAGACAAAAAAAGAACCAAAAAGGGAACAGTTAAAAAAAATATTTTTTAGGTTTACAAAATTAAAAATTTACTTTTGTTGAAACCATTTGCTATCAACTGAAATTATTAAATTGGTTTATGTGTAAATCCAGAAGAAGACATTGGGATCTCTCATTATAAAGTTTAATCCCAACCACTCATATAACAGCAATCAAAAAAGAAAACAATAAGAAAAAAAAACTTTGTCAAAAATCATTGCCCAAGCCAAAAATTTTTCAGCCATTGAATAAACTCAAACACATTCACATGTAATTGTAATTTGTATTTTACATAACTGTACTTGGATTTAGCTGGCTAAGGTTACAAGACAACGAAAATTAAACTCAGTTTTGGGCAAAAATTACTAAATTAAAAAAGATTTTTATGAAATCTGGTAGAATCAAAGCCAGAAAACCATTATTTTAAGCATGAAAATGCTATTTAAAGAACTTTACGTATCAAAAGTTATGCAAAACGAATATTGATTAAGGTATTCAAAAAGTTAACAGAAAAAAAAGAAAAAAAAAGAAAAGAATAGGAAACGTCCATAAAACAATAATTTCTTAAACAGATAAAATCAAGGTAACAAAAAAATAGCTTTAGATTTAATACTTTAAATAGGTTCATTTGTACTCCCATAAGAGGCCAGAGAACTTTCAGTATACAGACTATATCATACCACAACACAAAGAACGACCAATTTAGGTCAAATTTTGAAGGAAAAGTGTCGAAGCCCTTTAAAAACAGAACTTTTCACTAGGAAACTTAGCTAAGTTCCATTTCCATTGCACTTGCCCTCAAAGCCACTGCTGTGATATGTGTTCTGTTGTTAGCGTAAAAATGTGACCAGAAAGCAAAGACAAAAATAAAATTATGAAATCTCATAGTGTCCAAACCAAGAACCATTTCAGAAAACATAAAAGCAGTGGTGGCTAAAAAGTGTTAGTAGAAGAAAAATACCATCTCTACTGCAATTGAACATTTTCATAGAGTAAGAAAGGGAGAAAAAAGCCGGAAAAACTAAAAAAAAGATTTTTTTGAAATCAAATAATTTCTTTCTAATTCTTGGAAACCATTAGCTTAGAATTTGAACACTTAGCTAGGTTCATTTGTACCTCCATAGGAAACCTCAGATCTTTTTTATCTGAATATACTATACATCACTATAAAAAACAAAAAATCCAGGCAAAAAAAGAAACTTCAATCAATATTTGCGCTAAATTGATGTGGAAAACGTTAAGAAAAGAAACTCTTCACTATTATACCTAGAAATTTTCCGCGCGTGCCCTGCGCCTTCTACCAATACCATTGCTGAGATACGTGTTCTGTCATTGGTGTAAAAGGTGACAAGACGATAAAAAGCAGATGCACAAAAACAAAAAGAAATGCTAACAATTTTGAAAACTCTTTTCTCAAAGCCCAAAAATCATTTCTGAAAATTAACACAAAAACGAATTGAAGTCTAAATTTCAACTCATTAGAAACAAAATGCAAGCACTCTGCCAAAATGAGCGACAAGTTGAAAAAATTAGGATAAAAATATGGTAAAATTTCAAAAACTCACTGGTTCTTCGATTAAGAACAATTGTTTTTCAAAATCAGAAAAACAATCAGATTTCAATTAAGAAAAACAAATAGATTAGTTTTAGCTGAAGGGGACGCCAGCGACAATTGTCAATAGTGAGACTAAGTCTTAGAAATAGAAAAAACAGCAAATAAGAAAATAGAAAAGAATAAAGAGAACAGGAATAGAAATGACAGCAAAAAAAGAAAATAGAAAATAGAACAGAAAACAATCTTACTCAAACAAAGTTTTTATGAAGCAATAAAAACTATGAGCTTCTCATTGAATTTTTGTCAGATTTCATTGGGCCTCATTTGAATGTACATTGTATTGTGGTACTTCAATTAGGAGAACAAAACAAAAAAAATATGAAACAGAAGAAAAACATCGAACCATAAAGTTCGAACCCACAAAAGACAAAAACTATCCTCGATAATATTGTCCTCCAAAACAGGTAATTGATGTCGACCGAACCAAGTAGCTCTTCTGAATTTTAGCGAAACACATGATTTGACGGAAAAATTTACTATATAGCGAAGAGTTGGAGATTTTTGAATAATTATCAGGGTTGAATGGGAAAAAAACCGGCAAATCTTTAATTCTCGAACAACCTCATATCGAACAAAAGTAAAACTAGATATTTTAAAAATTTTAGAAAACTGTATAATAATTTTTTGTGTCCGGTTTGTACATCAGGCTCAATTGAACAAAATTTTCTATGTAACTACATTTTTGATTGAAAAAGGCTGAACTTTTAACACCATAGCAATAATTTTCGCAAAGTTTCGGAGGATTCAGCACATTTATTCTGTTTTCACAAAGTGCATTTAGTTTTTTTGGACCTGTTTAGGCAACGTTGACAAAACTTCGAAAATACGAAAAAGTTGAACAAAAAACCGAAAACTGAAATTAGTCAAATTTCAACGAAATTTAAAACCCCTATAATTCCGTGGAAAAAAAAGGAATTTCAATAATATCTTCTACGCTGAACGGGCTCTCTAATGTTGCCACTCATGAATCTCTACTATTGACATATCGATAGGCAAAAACTAATTGTACTAAAACACTCTTTTTACTTTGTAGTTCCTCTCTGTAATATCACCAAGGGGGGTGGGAAGAAAGATGACCTTATTTTACAGAGATTTCATGCAAAAATTTGGTTTCAAAATCAACAAAGTTGCTAGTTACCCGCAGACCAATTATACACAGCAGAAGATGTCTGCCATTACTTTTACATTACTTTGCCGGGAAACTCATTAGAAAAAATGGAACTGAAGTGAAATGGCCTGAAAAAACAGAAAATGTAGCCGTAAAACCCGAAAAATATAGATCCAAATGCGAGTGTGCTTCATTCCAACTAACCATGTTGAGATTCAACAAATTCTCGATATCGCTTGAGTATTGATAAAATCCGTAAATTTTAAAACTTATGGCATAGTTTACTAAAAAAATAATTTTTTTTTCAAAAATTCTCGAACATGTGAACCGATTACTCTTAAATTTTAAACCTCGATAACTCCTCAGAATAGAAACATTCTAAAAAATTATTTCATCTTCCAATCCGTACACAAACATACACAAACTCAGCTCGCTACAATACGTACGTCAATTGGTTGAAAATAACTGAACATTCAAAAAAAACCACGATTAGTATGAAGCGGCTCCCCTCTGCAAGTGGAAGAAAAACAAATCGTCCCTCCAATTTCCACCGTGATAATGGCAAAAAAATTTTAACAAAACAACCGAAATCTTATTTGTTCCAAATTTTAACTCCATGAAAAGCATAAGATTAAACATCTCAAATGCGTTTCTATAAATGTGAGGTTCTAGAAAAATATAAAACTTTAAAAAACATATTTAACAGGAGACAAAAAATATTAATTGATACTCCTGCCATTAGTCTTAAGAATTTTAAACCATCGTGATATAGTCGCTTTTGACTGAAATTGCTGAACTTTTACTAAGAGGGTTTGAAACATGACATTGAACTTTTTACGAGAATAATTAGGTTGCGAACATTTGGAGCTAATCTCGAACTAAATTGTTATGTAAACAAACAGAATGAACTTAAGCAGCGTAAACTGGAGTGAAATCGAGTTGGAGTATTCAATGAACAAATTTTACAGGAACTTGGTTAGCAAAGATTAAATTGTCAGAAATGCTAGGAAACACAGAAGATATTGTTTTGATTGAACCAAATTAATTAGAACAGAAATTGAACAAAAACTATGGAAAACCACAGGTTTTTTTCTTTCAGAAGTCCAACCGACAACACTAAAAGTGTATTTATAAAAACCCAATGAGTGTAAAGATCCCATGGCTCTTCCCTTTAAAAAACGCCCGATGGGGCTGTTTAGTGTTTTCAGGAGAAGTTAAAGGAGTATTCTAAAAAATAGGAAAAAAAGTATGAAAGAAAAAATGAAATTGCGCTTTTAGAGACTTCTCAGTTTTCTCCAGGGAAATAGAAATTTTTTTGCAAAATGATTATTACCAACAGCGGCAATAATATCAGATAATGGGTATGAAAGTTTCAAGACAAGCCTTAATGTGGGGAAAACCAAAGCAAACTGTAAATGAAAAAATTAAATTACAAAAAGTTTTTATTTCGCGCTTGTTTATAGCAAAATCGTGTAGATCATTAAAACTGATGCTTTCATGGTGTAATTTTGGAGAAGTTTTATTTTTTATGTTCAACAGTTGAACCGGCTGAGTGCTCTAACACAATAATAAACAGAGAAAAAGAAAGAATGAAAAGATATTTGAAGTATTGAAAAAAAAGGAATTGAAGTTTTGTTTGTATGAAAATGTTTTAGTACATTTACGAATTAAAACCTAGTAGACATTGATTTAAAAAATATCCATTCGAATTGTAAGTCCAAAGTGATTTTATGATTTCGTGGATGTTAAATTTGAGCCTTTGCAAATTTTGCAATTAAATGTTTGAGTTCTAAAAATAAAATAATGTCGGACAACTAAGATATCCGGTAAAACTCTATAAAAAGTCAAAGTGTGAAAATTTAACCCAGTACAATGTCACTACTAAATGTTTTGTAATCTTACATTGGAAAAAATCTAAATCGTCAATAAGGATGCAACAATAAGAGTTCTGGACACTTCGGCAAAATACCAAAAACTCACTGTTACTTTTTTAAGAACAGTTGCTGAGATACATGTTCTGTCATTGGTGTAAAAGGTGACAAGACGATAAAAGGCAGATGCACAAAAACAAAAGAAATGCGCACAAAAATGAAAATTTTTTTTCTCAAAGCCCAAAAATCAATTCTGAAAAAAAAACACAAAAAAGCATTGAAGTCTAAATTTCAATTCATTAGAAACAAAATGCGAGCACTCTGCTAAAATGAACGACAAGTTGACAGAAATAGGATAAAACATTTGGTAAAATTCCAAAAACTCACTAGTTCTTTTTTAAAAACAGTTTTTTTCAAAGTCAGAAAAACAACCAGCTTTCAATTAAGAAAAATAATTAGATTAACTTTTTGCTGAAGGGTCAATAGCGAGAATAAGTCTTAGGAATAGAAATAACACCAAATAAAAAAAATAGAAAAGAATAAAGAAAACAGGAATAGAAATAACAGCAAATAGGGAAAATAGAAAAAAAAAATTTTAACCAAACAAAGTATTTATGAGGCCATAAAAACTATGAGCTTCTCATTGAATTTTTGTTTTATTTCATTGGGTCTCATTTGCACGTTTATTGTATTGTGGTACTTCAATTAGGAGAACAAACAAAAAAATATGAAACAGAAAAAAAACACCGAACCATAAAGATCGAACCCAAGACAAAAACTAGCCTTGATATTATTGTCGTCCAAAACAGATAATTGTTGTCGACCGAACCAGGCTACTCTTCTGAATTTTAGCGAAACACATGATTTGGCGGAAAAAGTTACTATATATCAAAGAGTTGGCAATTTTTTACTAATTACCATGATTGAATGGGAAAACGGCAAATATTTAATTCTGGAACGACCTCATATCAAACAAAAAAAACTAGGTTTTTTAAAAGTTTGACAAAAAATGTGTAATAACTTTTTGTGTCCGATTTGTACATCAGGCTCAATTGAATAAAATATTCTATGTAACTACGTTTTTGATTGAAAAGGCTGATCTTTTAACACTGTAGCAAAATTTTTAGCAAAAATTTGAACAATTCAGCACATTTATTCTGTCTTCAAAATTTTTTTTAGCACTTTTGGACCTTTTTAGGCAACATTGACAAAATTTTTGGACCTTTTAAGGCAAAATGATCAAAAATATGGAAAAGATGAACAAAAAACCGACAATTGAAATCAGTCAAATGTCAACGAAATTTGAAACCTCTGTAATTCCGTGGAAAAAAAAACGAATTTCAATAATATCTTCTAAGCTGAACGGGCTTTCTAATGTTGCCAATCACGACTCTCTATCATTGATATATCGTTGGGCAAAAACTGACTGATCTAAAACACTCGTTTGACTTTGTAGTTCAAAATTTAGTTTCAAAATCAACAAAGTTGTTAGTTACCCGCAGACAGATTATACACAGCAGAAGATGTCTGTCATCAATTTTACTTTACTTCGCCGGAAAACTCATTAGAAAAAATGAAACGGAAGTGAAATGGCCTCAAAACGGAAAATATAGCCGTAAAACTCTAGATTTAGATCCAAATTCGAGTGTGCTTTACTCTAAATAACCATGTTGAGATTGAAAAAAAATCTCGATAAGCCTTGAGTATTACTAAAATCCGCAAATTTTAATACTCATGGCATAATTTGCAAAAAAAATAATTTTCTTTCAAAATTTCTCAAACATGTGAACCAAATTTGCATGAAAACTGACAATCTCACAAAATCTTAAACCTCGATAACTCCTCAAAACAGACAATATCTAAAAAAATTATTTCATTTTTCACTCGATACACATATATACACAAACTCAGCTCTTTACAATATGTACGTCAATCGCTTGAAATTAACTGAACATTAGAAACCAGGATTAGTATGAAGCTGCTCCCTTCTGCAAGTGGAAGAATAACAAATCGTCCCTCCAGTTTCCACCGTTATGATGGCAAAAAATTTTATCAAAACAGCTGTATTCTCAGATGTTCCAAATTTTATCTCCACTAAATGCATGAGGTTAAATATTTCTAAATGTGTTTCTACAAATATGAGGTTCTAGAAAAACATAAAACAAAAAAAAATAGTTAAGAAGAGACAAAAAATAATAATGGATACTCCTGCCTTTAGTTTTAAGAATTTTAGACCACCGAGGTCATGTAGTATTTGACTGAAATTGCTGAACTGTTACTTGAAACTTGACATTGAACTTTTTGCCAGATTGTTTAGGTTGCGACTTTTTGGAGCTAATCTTGAACCTAATTGATATGTAAACAAACAGAATGAACTTGAGCAGCGTAAGTTGGAGTGAAATCGAGTTGCAGTATTTTTTCAACAAATATTACAGAAATTTGGTTAGCAAAGTTTAAATTGTCAGAAATGCTAAGAACCACAGAAGATATTGTTTTGATTGAAAAAATTTAATTACAACAAAAATTTAAGAAAAACTATGAAACGAGTCCAACGAGAACACGGAAATCCAACGACAACACCTTTATTAATACACCTTTAGTGTTGTCGTATGACGGAAGTCCAACGACAACACTAAAGGTGTATTAATAAAAGATCAATGAGTGTACAATCCCATGGATGTTCGCTTTAAAGAAACGCACTTTGGGGGACTGTTTAGTGTTTTCAGGAAAAGTAAAAGGAGTATTCTAAAAAATAAGAAAAAAAAATGAAAGAAAAAATGAAATTGCGCTTTTAGAGACTTGCTGGTTTTCTCCAGGGAAATAGAAAGTTTTTTGCAAGCTGATGCTTACGAACAGGGGCAATAATAGCAAAATAATAGGTATGAAATTTTCAAGACAACCCTTAATGCGAGGAAAACCAAAGCAAACTGTACATGAAAAAAGTGAATTATAAAAAGTTTTTATTTCGCGCTTGTTTATAGCAAAATTTCTTAGATCATTAAGACTGATGCTTTCATGGTGTAATTTTTGAGAATTTTGAGCTTTTATGTACAACAGTTGAACCGGTTGAGTGGTGTAACAGAATATTAAACACAGAAAAAGAAAGAATGAAAGATATTTGAAGTTTTGAAAATAAAAAAATGGGAATTGAAGTTTTGTTTGTATGTAAATGTTTTAGTACATTTACGAATTAAAACCTAGTAGACATTGATTTAAAAAATATCCATTCGAATTGTAAGTCCAAAGTGATTTTATGATTTCGTGGATGTTAAATTTGAGCCTTTGCAAATTTTGCAATTAAATGTTGGAGTTCTAAAAATATAATAATGTCGGACAACTAAGATATCCGGTAAAACTCTATAAAAAGTCAAAGTGTGAAAATTTAACCCAGTACAATGTCACTACTTAATGTTTTGTAATCTTACATTGGAAAGAATCTAAATCGTCAATAAGGATGCAACAATAAGAGTTCTGGACACTTTGGCAAAATATCAAAAACTCACTGGTACTTTTTTAAGAACAGTTGCTGAGATACGTGTTCTGTCATTGGTGTAAAAGGTGACAAGACGATAAAAGGCAGATGCACAAAAACAAAAGAAATGCGCACAAAAATGAAAATTTTTTTTCTCAAAGCCCAAAAATCAATTCTGAAAAAAAAACACAAAAAAGCATTGAAGTCTAAATTTCAATTCATTAGAAACAATTCATTTCAAATTTCAATTCATTAGAAACTAAAATTCGATCTTTTTTTAGCACTTTTGGACCTTTTTAGGCAATATTGACAAAACTTTTGGACCTTTTAAGGCAAAATGATCAAAAATATGGAAAAGGTGAACAAAAAACCGACAATTGAAATCAGTCAAATGTCAACAAAAATTGAAACCTCTATAATTCCGTGGAAAAAAAACGAATTTCAATAATATCTTCTAAGCTGAACGGTCTTTCTAATGTTACCACTCACGACTCTCTACGATTGATATATCGATGGGCAAAAACTGACTGAACTAAAACACTCGTTGGACATTGTAGTTCCTCTTTGTAGTATCACCAAGGGGGGTGGGAAGAAAGATGAACTTATTTTACAGAGATTTCATGCAAAAATTTGGTTTCAAAATCAACAAAGTTGTTAGTTACCCGCAGACCAATTATACACCGCAGAAGATGTCTGCCATTACTTTTACTTTACTTCGCTGGAAACTCATTAGAAAAAAAAGTAACTGAAGTGAAATGGCCTCAAAAAACAGAAAATGTAGCCGTAAAACCCGAAAAATCTGGATCCAAATTGAGTGTGCTATATTCTAAATAACCATGTTGAGATTGAAAAAAACTCTCGATATCGCTTTAGTATTACTAAAATCCGTATATTTTTTCAAGAATTCTCAAACATTCGAATCGATTATGTGTGAAAACTGACAATCTCACAAATATCTTAAACCTCGATAACTCCTCAAAACAGACAAATTCTAAAGAAATATTTCGATTTTCTCTCCATACACAAGATTACACAAACTCAGCCCTCTACACTACGTACGTCAATCGCTTGAAACTAACTGAACATAAGAAATCTCGATTAGTATGAAGCTGCTCCCTTCTTCAATTGGAAGAAAAACAAATTGTCCCTCCAGTTTCCACCGTGATTATGGCAAAAAATTTCATCAAAACAACCGAATTCTTAGATGTTCCAAATTTTATCTCCATGAAAAACATGAAGTTAAACATTTCTAAATGTGTTTCTACAATTATGAGGTTCTCGGAAAACAAAATTTAAAAAGATAGTTAAGAAGAGACGAAAAGTATTAATGCATACTCCTGCCATTAGTTTTAAGAATTTTAAACCATCGAGGTCCAGTCGTATTTGACTGAAATTGCTGAACTGATACTAAGAGGGTTGAAACATGACATTGAGCTTTTTGCGAGAATAATTAGGTTGAAAAATTTGGGAGCAAATTTCGAATCAAATTGTTTTGTAAACAAACAGAATGAACTTGAGAAGAGTAAGTTGGAGTGAGAACGAGTTGGAGTATTATATAAACAAATTTTACAGAAACTTGGTTAGCAAAGTTTAAATTGTCAGAAACGCTAAGAAACAGAGAAGATATTGTTTTGATTGAACAAATTTAATTACAACAAAAATTGAAGAAAAAATATGAAAAACCACAGGTTTTCTTGTTCGAAAGTCCAACCGACAACACAAAAGATGTATTTATAAAAGATCAATGAGTGTAGAGATCCCATGGCTATTCCCTGTAAAGAAACGCACTTTGGGGGACCGTTTAGTGTTTTCAGGAAAAGTAAAAGGAGTTTTCTAAAAAATGGGAAAGAAAAATTATGAAAGAAAAAATTATGAAATTGCGGTTTAAGAGACTTGCTGGCTTTCTCCAGGGAACATGAAACATTTTTGCTTGCAGGCTGATGATTACCAACAGCGGGAATAATAGCACAATAATACGTATGAAAATTTTGTATAGGAAAAAAATTGAATTACAAAAAGTTTCATTTCGAGCATGTTTATGGCAAAATTGTTTAGATCATTAAAACTGATGCTTTCATGGTGTAATTTTGGAAAAGTTTTAGATTTTATTTACAACAGTTGAACAGGTTGAGTGCTGTAACACCATAATAGACTGAGAAAAAGAAAGAATGAAGAGATATTTGAAGTATTGAAAATAAAAAAAGGAAATGAAAATTTGTTTGTAGACATTGATTTAAAACCTAGTAGACATTGATTTAAAAAAATATCCATTCGAATGGTAAGTGAAAAATATTTTTATGATTTCTTGGATGTTAAGTTTGAGTCTTTGCAAGTTTTGCAATTATATGTTGGAGTTCTAAAACTAAAATTATGTCGGACAACTAAGAATATCAGGTAAAATTGTTTAAAAAGTCAAGGTGTGAAACATTTAATATAATTTAACTGGGTTGAATTAGTTTTGATCATTGGTTAATTTTGATTAAAGAAAATATTTTTGGACTGTTGAATTTATTCAATTATTTTCTTCTGGCTATAGCTTTATTATTTGCTGGTATTACGATTCTTGATTATCAATTCAGTTAACGCGAGTGCTGTTTTCAAACAGCCGAGAGACCATCCTAATTGGAAACAACACGTTACACTCCTAAAAACAAGAGGATACATTAAGCAACTTTATGGAGTTTCGACAGCGTTTCGGGTGCTAGTTAATCCCCAGCTAGAAGCCTTTCAGCAACAAAACTCAAAATTCTACAGAGGTTTTCCTGGGTGGGCTGTATTTGATTAGAAAGGAGTTGTAAGAAAAAGATTGAAGACAGATGCTGAACAGAGTTCTGAGAGAATGACGACAACTAGACAAAGCTGCCGACCGTATCGTTATATCAGTCTAACGAACACATTGAGGACAGTTTGAGACCTGAAGGACCAGTTAACTTTGGACAACTGGACTTGAAAAACAATAGAAGGATTCGGGTTTATAAAACTTTCGCCTTGTCCTGGCTGGGAAGTTTGGGAGAACTGGAGTGAGTAACATTTGATTGTTTGTCTGTGAAGCGAATTTGAACAGAAGAAGAAGTCAAGAGATGTTTGCCAGAGAAATTATGCGGTTGGGATCTTGATGCTCTAAATAATTTGCCACGTAGATTTCGGAAATTTGGCCAAATGAATAGTGCTTGCACACTTGAGGAATCATTGCATTCTTTCACGTGAGACTGTCTAATAACCAACAGGTTCAAGAGCGGGCTTTGGAAAGATTTCTGATAGAAAAAGACATTTTTGAGCAAGTGGTTTTGTAGTGCAAGTCGAACAATTCAAATTAAGGCTGTTAACAAAAAAGAGTTACCGAGAATAAAAATGGCTCAAAAATTACACAAAAAGAAGTAGAAAAGACAAAATATATCAGCAAAAAACATTTGGCGGTGAAATCAGCAAATGTGTTTTACAGAAAACGTCGCTCTGCTAAGAGAACTGTTGGCTTTGGATTGAGGGTATTTACCGAGGAAATATTTTATAACAGGGACATAGATCAAGCAACTGATGGCACAAGCTCAAATCTTTTGCAACTAGAGGGAATTGGGTACCCAAAAATGTTTGGTTGCAGTAGAATTTTCGATTTAAAAGGAGAGTTTGCAGAAAAGATTGTGACAAAACCGGATGTGAAGCGCTAACAGAGTCCAGAATCTGAGAGGATCAAGACGATAAAATTTGTGGCGAAAACGACAATTTTACAGATGACGACAGCTTCTTCGATAGCGACGGTGAAATCTGTTTTGCTTCTGTGGACGACAATATGTTCCTTCCAAATAATGGCGAGCTGTCCTCTGTTCCTCGGCTGTTTATATTGACTACAGATCAAATATTAGCGGTGAGCAACCGGAAAACAAAGAGTTTGATACAGTTTGACTCATTTAGCTCCAGTCATTACTTGTCTTAATTTTGTAAACTGATAGATGTCAGAGAAACCTATATATTACTTCTGCTCTTTACGAAACGAGTGTGTCAGCTATTTCCACAGATGATATGGTAGATATGTCTGGTAACAATCGGAGTTCTATCGGGTCAATTGAAAAATAGAATAATACAAGATGTCCAAAGGCTGAACAATTCAGTAGGAGTACATAATAATCTGGGTAAAACTTAACAACTTAGAGGAGAGTTCTGTAACTATCTCAGCTGACGATGGGTCTTGCACAGCAATAAAAAGTTGTGAAAGCAAAGTTAAAAAACCAGAATTTGTAGGAATTACAATAGAGAGCAAAGAGGAAAGGAAAATCTTACTGCGAAGGAGAAATTATCCAAAAATTTTTTCTAAAAGAATTGGAACGAAGTTCATTTTTTTGCGATGGAATAGACAAAAACCAAAACAACAACTAGAACAATTCCGAGATTCCGAGATCCTTGGAAGTAACTCTGATATTACGGAAACAATTAATGCTGTTTTTGGCGCTGCGAGCAGCTGGCGACAGAAATTTTGGAAATGAGCAAAATGAATTAGAATCAGCGCTCGAATGCAGAAATTGCGGTTGCTTATCCATCAAGTGGCGATAAAATTTTTAAACAATTGTCTGAACAAAAAAAAAATTTAATTCGGCAGCCTTGTTTGCCTGCCAAGATGACGGCTGCTTTGATGCCTTTGTTGGGGTTCAATGCCTAGTTAAGATGAAGCTGCAAAAACCGGGATACTCAGAAGCAAAAACCAAAAAAAATCAAAATAACAGCAGGTGGAACCCTGGAGCTGTAGTTGGATATCGATGAAACAGATTGGCCATTAGAAACAGATCGCATTGAGAACTGTTGATTAAATTCTGTGACCCATTTATTCCTTTGGGCGTGAAAGATGCAAAAATCGGTTTCTACCGCGTTGCAAGTGATAAAATTCCACATTAGGCAGAGATTAATCCAAGCATGATTTAAGAGCTGATTTTGCTGGACAAAAGCAGCGACATTTTAAAAAAATCCATGTTTTTTTCTACGTAGTTTAAGTGACAAACGTTACGACGATGAGTTGCTGATTAAAGAAAATGAGTCTCCAATTAAATTTTTGTCGAATGAATGTGATAAAGATCTACAAATGCAGAATGATGCACAGAAGGCTAGCGCAGATGATTGTAGAGAAAGTGAACTAGCAGAACATGTTCGGATTTCTCATTCTCAGAATGATGATTTGAAGCAGTGCTCGGGGTTTCAATTCAGTAAGACAGGGATTCCGGGTCGAAATCAGTTGCCGATGGTCATATTTGGACAAAAAAGGAAGAAGAAGTACGGGACTGTGGAAAGCCCTTTCCTTATCTCTGTAAAGGCGATTGACCTCGGAGACGCCTGGGAATAGAGTACCCTGAATTGTGCAAGCTGTTAATTGGAAAAAAGTTTCAGTGAGAAAGAGCCATGGACAGAATTGAAGAGTTCAAAGTGTAAGTTATCCAGGATAGTTTTCATCTAATGAGACTAGATGTGAACTTCCCTTCAAACATGGGATAAAACTTCAATTTTAAAAGTTGGTTCATCTGAGTTGTTGGCGGTGAAATTTCCAAGTGAATTTTAACAGGATTGTCGTTGTGCTTTTTATAAAAATGTAATTAGGGATTTTTGAGCGGGCGCTGGGAACTGAATTTAGGGGTCGGTTAATTTAACAAAAATTGTCAGAAGATTTAAATTAGTGATGGATGCATCAGCGGAAGTTTCCAGGAGATTTTCAGGAATTGTTCAAAACAAAAATATAGTTATTGTCTTTCTGAATCATTTTTGTGTTTGGATTGTTTTTGGAACGATTATTAAAAAAAGCTATTTACAATATAATTTTTTGTGATCCCAATGTATCTGTTTTAAAATTATCGTTTACTCTGTAATTGGTGCTGTATGAAACTTATGACCACATTGTTGAAAGGAATACGCATAGAACCAGCCAGAAACAGAAATTTGGCTCTTTCTAATGATAAAGACGGAATATTTTTCTTGAATTTTGGGAGAATATTAGTCCAGGAGGAAGTAGAGTGGAAAGTGTTTTTATGAGGCGAAGAAAAAAGAGATTGAATTTTATGCAAAGTTAATTAGCAAAATTCTACTGTGTAATTAACGGGGGCTATGCCCACAGGTGGAACGCCAAAACAAAGGTCACGTTTGTAACAATAATGCATGACGTATTCTACGACATCGAAGTGGAATTCAGATGCTATAATGCAAACGCTTATATTAAAAACTTACGAGCACTGACGACAACGCTTGACTTGACAGCAAACGAAACATTTGGTGTGCAAATATGGATTCAACAAAACATTCTTGGACTTGACATTTTTAGTCCACTTGTCAACTCATGCCCAAAAGAAGCCAAACACGCTTTAAAAAAATTTGTCAGAAGATTTAAAATAGTGATGGATGCATCAGCCGAATTTTCCAGGAGACTTTCAGGATTTGTTCTAAACAAAAATATAATTATTGTCTTTCTGAATCATTTTGTTTTTTGGATTGTCTTTGGAACGATTATTAAAAAATGTTATCTACAATATAATCTTTTATCTTCCCAATGTATCTGTTTTAATTTTATCGTTTACTCTGTGTTTGGTGCAGTATGAAACTTATGACCACATTGTTGAAAGCAATACACATGGAAACAGCCAGAAAGAAAAATTTGGCTCTTACCAATGATAAAGACGGAATATTTTCTTTGAATTTTGGAGAATAATAGACCAGGAGGAAGTAAAGTGGAAAGTGTTATTATGAGGCGAAGAAAAAAGAGATTGAATTTTATGCAAAGTTAATTAGGTTGCAAAGTTTTGGAGCTAATCTTGAAAAATTCTACTGTGTAATTAACGGGGGCTATGCCCACAGGTGGAACGCCAAAACAAAGGTCACGTTTGTAACAATAATGAATGACGTATTCTACGACATCGAAGTGGAATTCAGATGCTATAATGCAAACGCTTATATTAAAAACTTACGAGCAATGATGGCAACGCTTGACTTGACAGCAAACGAAACATTTGGTGTGCAAATATGGATTCAACAAAACATTCTTGGACTTGACATTTTTAGTCCACTTGTCAACTCATGCCCAAAAGAAGCCAAACACGCTTTAAAAAAATTTGTCAGAAGATTTAAAATAGTGATGGATGCATCAGCCGAATTTTCCAGGAGACTTTCAGGATTTGTTCTAAACAAAAATATAATTATTGTCTTTTTGAATCATTTTGTTGTTTGGATTGTCTTTGGAACGATTATTAAAAAATGTTATCTACAATATAATCTTTTATCTTCCCAATGTATCTGTTTTAATTTTATCATTTACTCTGTATTTGGTACAGTATGAAACTTATGACCACATTGTTGAAAGCAATACACATGGAAACAGCCAGAAAGAAAAATTTGGCTCTTACTAATGATAAAGATGGAATATTTTCTTTGAATTTTGGAGAATAATAGACCAGGAGGAAGTAAAGTGCAAAGTGTTATTATGAGGCGACGAAACATCAGATTGAATTTTATGCAAGGTTAATTAGGTTACAAAGTTTTTGAGCTAATCTTGAAAAATTCTTCTGTGTCATTAAACGGGGGGGGCAATGCCCACAGTTGGAATGTCAAAACAAAGGCCACGTTTGTAACAATAATGCATGACGTATTCTATAACGGCAAAGTGGAATTCAGATGCTATAAGGCAAACGCTTATAAAAAAAACTTACGAGCGCCGATGGCAACGCTTGACCTGACAGTAAACGAAATATTTGGTGTGTAAATACGGATTCAACAAAAATTACTTGGACTTGACAATTATAGTTCACTGGTCAACTCATGCCCAAAAGAAGCCAAATACGCTGAAAATTATGAGCCACAAATAGACAAATCAAAACTGAGTTTGCGATTGAAAAAATTAGTTATGCATTGGGGCGCGGGAACTTCTGCCACACGTGCTGTCAAGTAACCAGCACTGCAAATATCCGACAATGCATGAGGGAGCCAAAAACGCACTTTCGAACTATGATAACTATCACACTCCGACGCAGCGCTCTATATTCCAGGGGGCTGCCGTGTTACAAAACGTGTAGCTAAGATTCATAATGGTGGTGTTATTTTGCGAGAGTGAATGCTTTACACCAAGTTCTTAGGTTTAGTTCAATCCTTTGGCCCAGCTCCTAGATTCTACCATTTTGCTTTACGTTTCAAACACTCCTCCTTCTGGCAGCAATTTTAAATATGCTGCTGTCTTGTTTCATAGTGGGTCCACTAATCCATTAGGATCAAATCCCCCATTTTTGCATGATTTCTCATTTATTCATACTTAGCTCACTAAAGACCAATCCTGCTGACAATATCATTTCAATTATTTTTCCCATCTCGTTTTCCGCAATCACAATAGGTTCCAGTCCAGTATTCTAGCAAACAAAAGAAATGGGAACTTTTCTAGCAAACAGACAAAAAGATGTTCTTTCTTCAAAAAGAACATTCTTTTGTCTGTTTTTGTTCTTCGACATTTGTGCTTAGACTTGCACTCTCTAGAATTTTTGAGCTAATTGTTCATATCTTTACCGATTGTGCCCCCTCAGTTTTTACCGAGGAAATTTTTTATAACAGGAAAGTAGATCAAGCAACTGGTTGTAAATGAAGCTCAATTCTATTGCAACTGGAGGGAATTGGGAAACCAAAAATGTTTGGTTGCAGTAGAAATTTCGAATTAGAAGGAGAGTTTGCTGAACAAATATTGAAAAAACCAGATGCCACGCCTTAACAGAAACCAGAGTCTGAGAGGATCAAGACAATGAGATTTGTGGCGAAAACGACAATTTTACAGATGACGACAGCTTCTTCGATAGCGACGATGAAATCTGTTTTACTTCAGTGGACGACAATGTGTTGCTTCCAAATAATGGCGAGCTGTCCTCAGTTGTTTATGTTGACTATAGATTAAATATTAGCGTTGAGAAACCGGAACAGAAAGAATTTGATAGCATTTGACTCATTTAGCTCCAGTCATTACTTGCCTTAATTTGGTAAACTGAGTGATGTCGGAGAAACAGCTATATCACATTCTGCTCTTCACGAAAAGAATGTGTCAGCTATATCCACAGAGTATATGGTAGATATGTCTAGTAACAGTCGAACTTCTATCAGGTCAATTGAAAAATAGAAGAATACAATAAGTCGAAACGCTGAACAATTCAGTAGGAGTCTACAATCATTTGGGGAAAACTTAACAGCTTAGAGGAGTGTTCTGTCTTGCACAGCAATGAAAAGTCGTGAAAGCAAAGTTAAAAAACCAGAAGCTGGTTGAATCACAGCAGAGAGGAAAGGAGGAGAGGAAAATCCTAATTCAAAGGAGAAATTACTCTTCTAAAATAATTGGAAGCAGGTTCAATTTTCGTGATGGAATAGACAAAAACCAAAACGATGTCCAGAACGATTCCGCGATCCTCGAAAGTAAATCTGTTATTACAGAAAAAAACTATGGCTGTTTTTGGCACTGCGAGCAGCTAGCGAAAAATATTTTGGAATTTAGCAAATTGAATGAGAATCAGAGCTCGATTGGTAGTGATAAAATTCTTAAACAATTCTCTGAAGAAGAAATTTTTAATTCGATAGCTTTGCTTGCCGGCCCCGGCCAAGATGAAGGCCGCTTTGATGCCTTTGTTGGGGTTTATCGCCCAGTTGAGATGAATGTGCGAAAGTCGGGATACTCAGAATCGAAGCATTTGTTCAAAGAGAGAAAAAAAATAACAGCAGATGGAACCCTGGAGTTTTGTTTGGATATCGATGAAACAGATTGGCCGATAGGAACAGATCGCAATGAGAACTGTTGGTTAAAACTAATTGTTTGGTCCAAACTAATGTGAGTTACTTATGACCACATTTTTAAAAGGAATAAGCGTGGAAACAGCAAGAAACAAAAATTGTGCTCGTAATAATGGAAAGGGCGGAATATTTTCTTTGAATTTTTGCAAGAATAATAGTCCAGGTGGGAGCAGAGTGGAAAGTGTTAACATGAGGCGGCGAAACATGACATAGAGCTTTTTGCAAGTTTAATTAAGTTGCGAAGTTTCGGAGCTAACCTTGAAAAATTCTATTATGTAATTAAATGGTGGACTATGCCCACAGTTGGAACGTCAAAATAAAGGTCACGATAGCAACGATAATGCATGACCTATTCTACGACGCCGAAGTGGTGTTGGCTATTCAGATGCTATAAGGCAAAAGCTTATAACATAAACCTAGAAGCACTGATGGTACCGCTTGACTTGACAGCAAACAGAACATTTTGTGTGGAATTATGGATTGAACAAAACTTTCCTGGACTTGACTTTTTTAGTCCACTGGTGAACTCATGCCCCAAAAAAGCCTAGTACGCTTACATTTATCATCCACAGATCAAAACAACTGTGTTGGGCGATTGAAAATAAAAATTATGCATTGTGGCGGGGGAACTTCTGCTACACGTGCTGTCAATTAACGAGCAACTTAAATATCCCAAAATGCATGACCGAGAAAAAACACATTTTCAAACTAAGAAAAACTTGCACATTCCTACGCAGCGCGCTATATTCTCAGAGGCAGCCGTGTTAAAAAGCGTGTAGCTAAGATTGATAATGGTGGTGTTATTTTGCGAGAGGGAATGATTTAGACGAAACTCTTAGGTTTAATTCAATCATTTGACGCAGCTCCTAGATTCTATCATTTTGTTGTACGTTCAAAATACTCCTCCTTCTTGAGGCAATTTTAAGTATGCTGCTATCATTTTTCATAGCTGGCCCACTTATCCATTAGGATCAAACCCCCCTTTTGTGCATGATTTGTCATTTATTCATACTTAGCTCACTAAAGACCAATCCTGCTGACAATATCATTCCAATTGTTTTTCCCATCTCTTTTTTCGCAATAACGTTAGGTTTTAGTCCAGTATTCTAGCAAACAAAAGAAATGGGAACGTTTCCAACAAACAAAAAAAGATAATCGGTTTCCTTTTGTCTGTTTGTTGTTTTGTGCCTAGACTTTTGTATTTAAACTTGTACTCATTAGAAATTTTGAGCTAGTTGTTCGTATTTTCTCCGTTTGTGCCCCACAGTATGGGGGGCAGAGCAGGTGACTTGTCAATAAATAATAAATCACTGTTTTAAATTAATGCACGTGCGTCTGTGTGTGCAAATGGTAGATTAGTAGGAAGAAGAAGACAAAGACGAAAAAAGACACTCTAATTTAGCACTGTTTTCGTTAAAAAATTGCATTTAGCATTGCTAAAAAACGATTGAAAAAATATATATCAACACAATATAATGAGATAAGAAGTCCGTAGTGAGCTTTATTAGTATGAAATCTGTCAAAAATTACGCCACCTAAAAATTTGGAATTTTTGACATTATCAAGAGAGAAAAAAGGAAAAAAGAAACAAAGAATGCAAAGATTTTATTAGAATAAGAGTAGACATTCATATTTGACAGCATATTTTTATAGCAAATTAATAGACAAAATATATTTTTCGAGGAACCTGTTTGGAAAATTTGAAGGTCCAATTTCCGTATTGTCTGTAGCATTTTTTGGTAGGTTTTAAAATTTTTTTCAAGTTTTCGAAAAACTGTCATCATGTTACCAGTTTATGGATTTTATGAGTGAGTCAATCTATTTAAGGGTTGAAATAGAGACACTGGATAGTCTCTTGAGACAATAAAAAGTTTCGGAAGATATTATTATCAATAAGTTTAGCAAGAATTTGTTAAAATTGGCAATTTGTTTTTAAAATTTTTAATATTTTTGACATTTTTTGAGTTTAACGATTTTTACTGTCCAACTAAATTTTTTGAGTTTGTCGGTTACATGACATAAAACCAGAGATAAAAAAGTGGTTCTGAGCATTTTTCAATGAGAAAAGTTTTTTTGCGCTCTGTTTTTTTTCTATATGATTTAATTACTAAAACTGCTATAAAAAACTAGAAATTTCGAGTCGAGTTTCATCAAGGAAAACATTTTTTTAGCTCTATCTCTCTTTGTTCGTTAGGGTTTCTTTCGGTCTCTCCTTCGTTCTATTTCTCTTTCTCTCTCTCTCTCGATCTTTTTTAAACTCTTTTGTTGTTGCAGCCCTTCAGCTGCTATTATGTGGCTTGATGCCATCATCTCTTACCCTTACCCCTCATTTAAGTTAAAGCTAGCTTCATTAAACTAGGGCTAGCTACTGATGAAACTACTGCTCGCCAATCTCAATTTGCTCGACCATGGTCGCATGTGTTAAAAAAATTTGTGGGCTTTTTTGCAGATACTTCGTTTCACATTTGCTGATATAATTTGAACAGGATTCATCTGAGTCGAAAACCGGGCCTAAAACACGTTCGCCATATGTAATTTTAAGCACAAGGTCCTGAAACAGTTCATGCGATCATTTTCTCAGGTATGGTTTTTTAATCCGGAGAACTATTGAAGCGCTTTTAAGGTATACAAATGAGGGACGGACCATAGTTATTGAGATTATTGAACAATTCGCGAAGTGATGGAAGGTAGCCTGTGGCATTAACATCATCTGCAAACCATTTTTTTAAGAAAGCTATTAATGGCAGGGTGCTGTTTGCATTAGCCCGCCTTGCCAGTGAATCTTCTTAAGTAGTGCCCTTTTTCGACAGCATTTCTGTTCAATTTTCGTAAACGGAGCCTGGTATAGCATAGGAGTTATGTATAGCGTGAAGATGGAGGCTCTGAGAAAGACGAGCGGCTAAGTGTATATCTGATATACAAAATAGAAGACTAAAAATTCCATCTAAAAGACTTCAAAAAGAGAACAATGACCAGAGCACTGTTTTTGCCCTCAAACGGAGTTTGAAGCAATTATTTTAGTCCTGTTAGTCTTTTTATATGAGATTTTTTGCTTGACCGATTTCTCGTCTGACCCATTTGAATTTCTGACTTTAGAAACGGAACAAACAGGTAGCGCCCCGTGGTTATCAATTTTCATTAGAGGCGCTTAGCCATGTTAAGTAGTCCTTCAAGTGCTTAGTGTGATGAAGCCACAGGGAAGGCCGTAGTTTAAGTATAAAAGGTCAAATTATGGAGTTCGAGAGCCCAACAATTTGTAATCTTTCTGGCTTTTTCAAAATTTTTCAAGTTTTTTGTTCGACCGGTCTAAAATTGAGGCTGGTTAAAGTTGTTAAAAGTTCTTTGCACGACAAAGTACTTTTTCTTTTTATGATCATTTTAAGAGATTTTAAGAGCTATATGTTTTAGTAATCCAGTCAAAAACAAACAAATATCATTTTCACAATTTTTTTTCAAATTTTTGAAAATTGTTATCAACTTTTGAATTATTTCCGTCGTAGGTGTCAAGGGATCTCCACTAGGTTTCGATAATGCATTATTGCATTGCTTCTAGTGGCAATGGAACGGTTTTCGACATATTAACATCAAGAATTATAGACTTTTTTGAAGAAAACTGCATTTTCTTTTGTTTTTTTGACATTTATGGTTATTATTTAAGTTTTTACTAGACCCAGGACCCCGCAAAACTCCTGAGCGCTTTCAAAATATATTATTGATAGTATCTCACTGCCATGGAATAGCTTTTAACTTATGTTATCACAGTTTTTCGCATTTTATTGATAAAACTTTTTTAAGTGGTTTTAAAATCTTCCAATAGTTATTTAAGATTTTGCAGCTTTAAGAGGCAAGGCTCCCCCACTAGGGTTTTATAATGGGTTACTGTATAGTTTCTAGATGTAATTGAACGTTTTCAAGATTTTAAGATTACGCATCTTATCATTTTTTTTGAAAAAAATGCAATTTTTAAATCATTTTTTGACATTTTTTATCATTATTCAAAGTTTTACCAGACCCAGTGGCCCAAAAACCTCACGTTTGCTCCTCACACGCCATCTTTTTTTCCTATTTTTGTTGGATTTTTCTAAAATGGAGGCTATTTAAAGCTGATGAACGTCTTTTTCAAGACAAAAGTACTTCTTAAGGGTTTTATAATAATGAACCTCACGTTTTCTCCTCACACACTATCTCTCTTTCTTATTTTTGACGGACTTGTCTAAAATTGAGGCTAGTTAAAGTTGATGCAGGTCTTTTTCAAGACATAAGTACTTTTTGATCAATTTATGAGCTTTGTTTTGGTCCTCCAATCAAAAATACTCAATTTTTTACTAATTTTAACCTTTTTTCAAACTTTTTCAGAAAACTTTGTCCTTGTTGAGGTCCTTCAGCCGTATACTCCTCTTGGGACTATCCAAAGATACTCCTCTTGGGTTTGAATATAGGATATTGCATAGTTGTTAGTCGTAATACAATGGTTTTGAACTATTTAACATTACGAATTTCAGCAGCATTTTTTTGAAAAAACTTGCAATTTTTTTCAATTTATTTTGACATTTATTGTCCTTCAAGTTTTTGCAGCCCCAGGGAATTTCTTTTAGGGTTTGATAATAAATTACTAAAAAAAATTTTTGTTGGCCGTGGAATAGTTTTCCACTTTTTAACTTCACAATTTTGAGCATTTTATTGTTAAATCTTGCATTTTTTTCAAGTGTTTTGAAAATCTTTCTCCAACTTGAAGAACAAGGGCACCTCCTCTGTGGTTTGATAATAGTTTACTGTATAGTTTCTAGATGTAATGGAGTGTTTGTCAAGAGTTTTACATCACGACCTGAGCATTTTTTGACAAAACTTTTGACAAGGCAAAGTTTTGCTTTTTTTGACATTTATTGTCCTTATTCAATTTTTTGTCCATTTAGGGATTAGAAAGTCTCTTTAAGTGTTTGATAAAAAAGTAATGAACAGTTTTTTTGGGCCTTGGATTTGTTTTGAACTTTTTTGAGAACTTTTCATAAAACTTTTTACACTTACAGCAATTTTTCACTAATTTTGAAAGTTTTGGTGACTCTTTAGGTTTCATTGGCCTCAAGAGCCAAGGAACCTACTTAAGGGTTTGATAATGGTTACTGCATAGTTTCTCGATATAATGGAATTCTTTTCAAGATTTTACTGTCACGAATTGAGGCAGTTTTTTTTAAAAATTTTTGCAACTTTTTTTCACTTTTTTTTCAATCTTTTTGTATTTTTATATTTTCTTCTCGCACCAGGGGCTCAGGGACCTCCTCCAAAGTTTGAAAATAGGCGGTTGTCTTGTTTTAGAGATAATGGAATGGTTATCAAGAATTTAATGACTTGATTTTAAGCAATTTGTTGATAAAATTTATGGAAAACTTTTGGAAAATTATCATCATATTCCAAGTTTATGGATCCTTTTGAGCCACTGAAACTTTTTACGGTCTGAAAGGGGAATACTGGATAGTCTCATGAGAAAGTAAATGGTTCTGAAAATGTTAATATCTTGAATTTAGGCAAGATTTCGTTATAATTTGCCATTGTTTTTAAAATTTACGTCCCTTTCTGAGCTCAGCGATCATTACTGGCCAACAAAAATTTTAAGTTTTGCAAATGAGCTACATGACATAACTCCACAGACAAAAATGCTTTTGAACCTTTTTCGCAGCGAAATTGGGAAACTTGTTGAGTTTTGCACTTTCAGTTTTTCTTTAAGATTTAGTTACTAACACGGCTAAAAAAATCAAAATTGCAGAGTCAAATCTCATCATGGAAAATATTCCCAGCGCTCTCTAATATTTCGATTTTTTGTTCAAACGAAGAAATGTTGCTTTTTTCGCGGTCAAACAAAAGCTACTTTTGTTGGGCCAATTTTTTTTAGGACCGTTTTCTTTTTTTTTTCTCATAAAAATGGGATAAACAGTTAGCGCTCGGGGATTGCAATAAGTTCTTTTAGAGAATCTCAGGTTACTAGATTCTAAATATGTATTAAAAAAAGTAAGTCAGGTTTGCGGCTTCATGCCGGGGGTGTTGTTAGTACCCCTTTCGTATCTTCAGTCGACAATGAGCTTGCTATGTGGGTTGCATTTTTTCAAAAAAACAGAGTGTTCTCGAGATGCAAAAGTTATATTCATTGTAAAGCTTGTGAAAAACATTCCAGAAAGGTTCTCGTGATTCTAGCTTTTCTCCCGATTGGTTCTTGCAGGTTGACCGATTTCGATACGATGCTAAAATTAATTGCTACTCTATGTGAAAAGTTTTCATCGGTTTTATGTAGTCTGTTCTTCTGTCTTACGAACTCGTTTTTCATGCTTTGTCTTGTTCTCTCGTTTGCCTTGATATTGATGAAATGGCTAATTTTGATGTCGTACTTTCCATCAATAATCGAGCAGTACAATAAGAGACTTTGGAGTTCAGCCTAGAGTGACAATGTTAATAGTTTTGTTTCTGTGAGTCGATTTTGTAATCAAGTTCAGACCAGCAAATTCAATTCGTGGTGTCTTTTTGCAGTTTTTTAATACGCCTCAGGCCTGTTTTATTTGGATACCATACCTGACGGCCAAACATTATTATAGAAACAATGTAGTGGATGTAAGCGTTGAGCCTGGATTTCATGGGAGTGGACAATGAGAGATTTATTTTAAGTGACACTGTGCTCGTAGTGCTTTGAAGTGACGCCTGATTGCATTTTTATTCTAATTTTGAGTGTTTGAAAAAATTATTCCCAAATCCGTTTGATTTTGTGCAACATTCACATTTTTATGATTCATTCGGACACAGGAAGGTTTTTTGAAATTCAGTGTGTTATATTTGCTCTCGTGAAGATTCATCCCATTTACTTGACACCAGTTGAAGATGCTCTCTAGGTCATTTTTAAATTCAGCAGAGTTGTTGGCAATCAGCTTGTAATCGTCTGCATATTCAAAACGGGTACTGTGTTCAGTTACTTCTGGCAAGTTGTTGATATAGACTTAAAAAAACAGGGGCCCGAGAAACGAGCCTTGCGGTACTCCACTTGTGACATCCCGTTCACTGGATTAGCAATCGCCGACTCTGATTTTTTGTCTTCTGTTATCGACATAATCCGCAATGATCATAACCGCTTTTCCCCTGATTACCAGCAGTTAAAGTTTCATTATTACTCTGTCTAATGCTTTCTCAAAGTCTATGTACAATGGAGTTAGTTCCTCAAGCAATTTGATCCCATTGTCTCTATAAATTTTGTCAAGGAAGCAGGAAATTTGAACTATACAAGATCAGAGTTGTCTGAAACCGAATTGGGAGTCACGGAGAAATCTGGTGATTGCATTGTAGAGGCAGTCAAAGATAATTTTCACTAGAATCTTGGAGAGACAGCACAAGCAATTTATCGGGCGCTAGAGAATGATGGCAGTTTTATCACCTTCCATGTGCAATGGAGCATTGACACTAGTTTTCCACTTTTCGGAGAACTTTCCCTTGTTCAAACATGTCTTAGAGATGAGAAGTAGCGATTTGTTCAGCAGAGGTTCCAGCAACGGTGCCTGTCTTTTTCAGGAGAATGTTTCTGATGCCATCGGGTGCTTTGGCTTTCTTTAAATCTAATTTCGTCATTATTGCTTCGATTTGTTTGACTGTGCAATCTATTTTACTAAGTCTGTTACTGAGAAACCGATAAATGTCAACACAGTCTTGAGCAATGTCTTTGTTTCCATTTCCACTCGCTTGAAACCGATGGCCGGCTACAGGCTTGTGAAAACTATCTTAATTTTCGCTGCCAATGGAGCCGATAGAGGGATTTGTATAGTGGAACCGATGACCGGCTCCACTATTTGAACCACTGATCTTACTCCCGTCAGCCTTGGGTTTAAAAACACTTTGAAAAAATCCATTAAATAGTTCAGCTTTTTCAGAGTATTTTGTAGCTTTTTATTCCGACAAGTACATTTTATCGGTACACGCAGAAACTTTTCTCAGCTTGCGAATGCATTTTTGTATTTTACTGAATTGGCGAGATTTGAATGTTTCATCCTCAAAAAGTGTTTGACCACTTTTACTACTACTCTCTAATTTTTGTTCAAGCTCAAGCAATTTAACAATCAATTGATGTTTTGGGTTTTAACATAAAGTTTCCGTGTACTCTCTAGTTTCTTCATTATATTAGAACTGACTGGCGTTGCTCATGGTGGAAGACTTGCTCGGTGAGAAGTTATTTTGTCTATATTTTCTTTAAACAATTGGTCAAACCATTGGTACCATTGATCTAGTAGCTCATTGACGTTGCTAAAGCAGAATGGATGAAGTGGGTTGTTAATGATCGCTTCGTTAAATTTATCCCAGTTTTTGCGGTTGTAAACCTATTTACTCTGTTTTACATTTGGTTTCTGTTGGTTTTAATAGTAAATACGACTGGTAAATGCTAGATGGTTGGAGCATTTCTTTCAACTGAAGCCGTAGTTTTGCGTCACTCCTGCATCAATTGATGACCTGGTCCAGAACTGGGCTTCATTTATTATTTATTAAAAAAATGTCAAGTTGCTTAACGCTCTCTGTTAGAACTTCAAATCTGAGAGTTTGTTCGAAGTTACTTTTTTGGATTAGCTCCAGCCATTCGTTCTTGTAATCGCAACTAGAGATCATGTTAGACCATTTTGTAATTGGAAGGTTTATCTCACCAGTTATTATCACCGACCGACAATTATATGATTACTTTTTGGCTAAGATCAAATCGAAATAGTGCCTTGTTTTCCGAAGTGACCAATTGTAGGGGCTTCTCTGGGTTGGGTTGTAGATACATGCAATTAAAAACATTTGGGTAGTAGAGGAAAGAAGATTAATGAGATCGTCTTCTCCTGCGTTGTCTACTAACACTTCTTTGAAGTTAAGATTTTAATATACTCAACTAGAACACCACCAGAACAAAAGGACGCGAAAGGCCTACGAGACTATGAACATTAAATTTTTAAATTTGGTTTTCTTGTTGTTTTTGATTGTTGTCGATATTCCGTAGTCAGAACAAGATATCGTTGGAGACTGAACTCCATTCTTGTTCTTCCGGTTCACGTTGCAGTACTTTGCCATCTGCGATTTTGTTATCTTGTCTAGCTGTACTTCGTTGAATTAGTTTCTTTCTGGCTCTCAGTGCAAGGTTTTGTAAGATTCGTTCTTCTGGAGGGAGTTCTCGGTTTATGTAGATTTTTGTCAAAATTATTCAATCTAGCTAGCGAGGAGAGTAACAGTCTCTTGTCGAACGCTTAGGGCATTGTTACAAGTAAGGGGCGACGTCTCTCAGGATTGTATTTGCCTATTAGTGTTTGCAGTCTGTAAATTTGGAGTTGATGTCTAGTAAATTGAACACATGGTTGATTTCTGCTCTGTCATGTTTGATGCGTACACGTAAGTCTTTATCATTCAACTCACCAATGCCCTGTATTAGAACATTGAGTTCAATTTTAGGATCGCTTATCTGCTTAACGTTTTCATTTTGGTTGTTTCTCTAATGCTTTTTTGTAGCTCGTTTTTCGTTAACTCGATTTCGTTTTGCATTGCTTCTTCAATCACAGTTTTGATAGACTCCTTAGTTTCCTCAACTTTCTCCGGTTTATCTTTCAGTCGATCAAATGCAATATTGCGTTTTTTTACTTGCACAGACATTAGAGATCAAGAGAATGTTTAGATTCACTTGTTAAATGGCGTTTATCACTTTGTTGATGAATTTTGTGCATTGGGGAGAGATATGCATAAATGATTTGCACGAAATACAACGAAAAATTGAATCTTTGTGTTAATCGGCCCTTGGCAGGTATCACAAGAGATGTTAAATCCGGCTGGTTTAGTAGTACTATGGTTATTCGTTGTCTTAGATGTTCACAAACTTTTACTATCTTGTGTGTAATAGTCAATCAAC
Source organism: Convolutriloba macropyga (assembly GCF_964194025.1). Lineage (NCBI taxonomy): Eukaryota > Metazoa > Xenacoelomorpha > Acoela > Convolutidae > Convolutriloba > Convolutriloba macropyga. The sequence goes on along the minus strand of NC_134469.1, from coordinate 23,485,229 downwards.
CTGCGGAAACCGATAACCGGCTACTACAAAGTTCGCACTTGATTTATTGCTTGAAGGCTCCACAGCTGCAGGCACCAGAGCACTCGATCACTTCCAAATAACCTCGCCGATCAACTTCCACAGAGTACAGGTCGTGATCTTCAAGTAGTCTTTTTTCCAGGATTGTACAGAGTCCGCCGAGACCATTTGGTCCTAGATGAACAAAATCTGATTCCAGATGTGCACTGGACAAGATTTTGTTTGCGACTCCACGGTACATACACTATTTGTCTTTCTTGCGTTGCTTCTTCTGATGCAACTCTATTAGTTTTTTGTTGTTTTTGCTTTTCGTTTAGTATTCGTCCCCCACTTCACGCCCCATTCAACCCCCCATTCTCGCATATCGTTCCGCCCCTAAGCCAGCACTCGAATTTGCCTCCGTACGTCTAACCCCATGCACCTTCAATCAGGCTAAAGCTAACCTCCCTAATCTGTAGCTACTAGCTACTGACGAAGCCAACCGCTCGCCGATCGTTTGAGAGGAATTTGGGCGACGTTAGTCGGTTATGTTTTTCAAATATGCGAAAAATTGTTAGATGGTTAAGAAAATCTAATTTAACCAATAAAAATTAATTCTAATATTTAAAACCATCCCTTTCGAACAGTACATTCATCGTCAGTTTGAAACTGTTTCACAAATTGTTAAAGGATAAAATGAATATGTATTTACATTTGTCTAAGGTTTTCCTATTTTGTCCTTTAAAAGATGGGTCGACTATATTCCTCATTAGCCGAAAAAGCTGAAAACCAGGACAATAGGAAAATACTTCCAGATATTTCTTTGACCTTTTAACAGTAGATCAGTCGTTGTGAGTGAGACCAAAATGGACCTAATATATTTTGATAAATCAATGGCAGAAACCAAAATGAGTTCACAAGTTCAAGCAACAGAGGAAGCAATGCATTTGAGGATTAAGTGTTCGGGTAAAACTCAAGCTTCAGTCGAGAAGAAGAAACCGATAAATATGAACTGGATCTAAAGTTTGCAGACTTTGAAAGCTTTGAAGGGCACTACAAAAAGAAAGGATGGGTGTGAGATATCCCAGACTTAAAAATAACTAACTCTTTGGCTTTTCAATTTCTATGTTTTTGACCTTCAAAGATGACATAATTTGCAGTCCTCAAGTTATTGCCGATGCCTTTAATAAAATCTTTATTAGCGTAAATAATCCACCAATCAATACTGCGGTTGACTTCTGTGACCGTATGTTTAAAAACGTGAATTTTGACATAGAAGGTGTCTCCTCGGCCTTGAGTGCAGCATCGCTGGGAACTGAAATCAATCATATACCTGATCTTTTGAGATATGCAGCCAAACCTCTGTCCTTTCATCTTTTGAGGCTCTTTGAAGTTATAACGTCCGGGGCCATATTTCCTCACTGATGGAAATATGCAGTTTTTACCCCTGTCAACAATAATGGAATGAAACGCTGTATAACTTTTTATCGCCCGATCAGCATCCTTCCAAAATTATCACTGTTTTCTGAGAAACTGCTGTTTAGAGATCTTTATCCAATTATCAAGCGAAACGTCAGTGACAGGCAATTCGGGTTTATGAGAGGCCGGTCTACGGTTATTCAATTACTCTTCTATCTAGACAAACTTTATAACAATCTGGATTGCTCAGAGTTTTCGTACAGTTTTACCTTGACTTCAGTAAAGTATTTGATAAATTGCCCCATTCAATGCTAGTTTACAAACTAAGTTTTTTTGGCATTGGTGGTAATCTGTTACGGCTCCTGGACTCTTACCTCTCTGATCAATATCAATGTCAAAGTCGAAGGCAGTTTTTCTACTTGGCAGCTGATAACCAGTGGTGTGCCCAGGGATCTATTTTGGGCCCGCTTTTGTTTATTGCTTTTTTTAATGATTTCCCGTTATGCCTTTCCTCATCAGTGTTCTTGTTTGCTGATGACAGCAAAGCTCTTAATATTTATCCTTGCATTCTACAATCTGACAATAATGCCTGTCTTTTTGGGCAGAAGAGAATTCAATGGAGTTTAATGCATCAAAAACTGAACTTCTTATAATCGGTGGTATTGTCTAACAATACAACAAACTTGAAGTTAAACAAAATTGCTATGTCTCTTGTTCGCCTTGTTAAAGATCTGGGTTTGAAAATCAGCCATAATCTCATATTGGATAAGCACATCTCAAAAAAATTATCTTTATGTTACTCTTTATTCATATCGCTTCGTCGAAATCACCCCTCTAGTTTACCTTTCTCTACTAAATGTTGTTTATACAAGTCATATATATCATTATCGCTTGTTTATGCTTCGGAAGTCTGGTTTCCCTCTAATAGTGATTTGCGGAAGCTGGAATTGCTTCAGAAATGGTGCCGTAATTGGATTTGCTTCGGAACTGATTACAAGGATCGACTACTTAAGTGCAATCTCCTACCTATGTGTTTCCTACAATTCAGGGATCTGGTCATGCTTATTCTTATGTTGTTTGGATTTTATGACATGCCCCTTGATGAACATTTTTATCTTGAGTACAAGAGTCGATTGTTACGAGTTTTCACTAGGGTTCCGTTTCATCAATATTACGTATTTAATATCCGTCATATCAATTATTCTGCAAAAAAGTGGAGATATTGAAACAAACCCTGGCCCAGCTCAAATAGAAAAATTGAAAACAATAGACCAGTACTACAAAGAAAAAAAAACAGAACAGACGATAATCTCAAGTTCTGGTACATGAATTGTAGAGGCCTAAATAATAAATACGAAAGTTATCAAATTTTTTGACAACTCTCGACCAGCTGTCTTTCCTAGCTGTTACCGAAACATGGATTAAAGAGAACGAGATTTTTTTTTAGCAGTAGTCATCAATTTATTCACCAGCCGAGATCATCATCAACTGAACTGGAAAGAGGGGGAGGTGTAGGCATATGGATACCCAAGAAGTTATCAATCAAAATAAGAAATGACTTGAACACCATCAACCGGATTTTTTTTAATCACTATGGATGGAAGTAACTGAGCCTTTGAGAGAAAAACTGCTCACAAATGTGGCGTATTGTTCAAACGTAAACCTTTCAAAATTCTTCCTTGATGAAATGACATCAGAAATTTCAAATGTTTACTCTAGCACTGACAATCTAATCCTGTTTGGAGATTACAACATAAATATACTTAAAGAAACTGGGAAACAATTACTAAACAACTTCATTGCAGATATCGGGCTTCAGTATGTAAACACAAAAAAAGCAACATGGACAAATGGAGAAAAATTTTCTTCAAACGACCACTGCTATATTTCTAAAAATCAAATCTTCAAAACATATATAATAGAGTCAATACTTGAAAATGATCCTTTCGCTATTGTATATCAATCATCATTGAAATTAGAATGGAAGCAGCAAAATACAGAATATTTAATGCGAGATAAAAAAAGATACACAAGAAGTAAGTTTAACCGTGATATTGCTTTGCAAGACTGGTCACTAATGTACAAAATCATTGGAGCAAATGAAAATGTTCATAAGGTTATTGAAATTTTCCAAAATGTTTTAAATAGTCAAGCACCTTTGAAAAATACAGAAGCAAAAACAAAAAAGAGCACAAAAAATGGCTATCAAAAGAACTGCGTAGTCTCATTAATGAAAAGCATCGTGTATTCAATGAATGGGAAAAAAGATCCTAATCAAGAGCTCTTTAACATTTACAAAGTACTCAGAAACAATGTTAATAGAAAATTGCGTAAAGCATCTGACGATTATACAAAACAATTTTTCGAGAATCTCCCACATTCAGAAGAACAATGGAAATTTATCAAGAACAAAATTAACTCAATTAAACAGACAGAAAAAATTGCAAAGCTAAAAGAGGGCCATAACGTAATATCAGATGAAAAAAGCATTGCTAACTGTTCGAATAATTTGTTTTGCCCGTCTTGGACTTTACAAGGGCGAAACCATTGCTCCTAAGTTGCATTCCTTTAAATTTAGTGGAAATGAATTCAATTTCAGGCCGGTAACCAGAAGAGAACTATACAAAATTATTGACAAAAATCAGCTGGACCAGGGTATAATACCATCATGGGCATTGAAAGATTGTAAGTTGTCCATTGGAACCCATTTACAGTTTGCTATTAATTAGTGTATAAACGCAAACACATTCCCTGAAATTTTAAAAGAAGCCTATGTCACTCACATCTATAAGAAAGGAGACAAGCATAACCCTGAAAACTATGGACCAATTTCGGTCACTCCAACTGACAGAGAAAATAAATCATTACGTTGAGGAAAGAGATATAGTCTTAACAATCTTTTTGGATTTAGCGAAGGCTTTTAACTCAATATCCTTGGACATTTTTATTCAAAAAATTGAAAAATATGGTTCACGAGAAAACGCAAGAGTCTTATTTAATTCGTTTCTAATTAACAGGAAACAGTGTGTTAGAAACGAAATAGTTGAATCCCACTGGACAGTTATAAATCATGCTGTTCCACAAGGTACTGTACTAGGACCACTAGTTTTCATACTTTATGTAAATGACATCGGTGAGGAAATAGGGAAAAGTTCGATTGTATTACAATTTGCAGATGACACAGCAATTTTGTGTCATGAAAAAAATGAACAGTGCTAGAGGCAAAGGCTTAAAAATATCGATGGAAACTGAACATTATATGAAACAAAACAAGTTAACTCTAAATGAAGGGAAAACAGAAATAATGGTTTTCAAAAATGAAAAATTACCAACAGTCACTTGCGTTGAATTTAATAGTCATTCATTGAAACCAACAGATGAAAGCAGGTACTTAGGTCTTATTCTTGACAAAGAGTTGACATACCAAAAACAACTCAATAATGTGATCAGTAAAGTGACTTTAGCTATCAGATCAATCCATTTGGTACGCAATCAAATACCTTTAAAGGCTCGAATAAATCTCTTTAGATCACTTGTTTTATCGCATTTAGAATTTAGTGCAATATTTTTTCAAAGTTTGCCGTCCTACTCAATTGACAGAATAAACAAATAAATTAGATGGGGCATAAAAGCTTGCTTTTTTTAACAAAATATGACAGTGCTCATAAACTATTTCTTGAAAACAAAATACTTCGCGCAGAACTTCAAATAGCAAAAACTTCATTAAATAGACTTTTCGATATTGTCCAACTATAGCAGCCGCCCGTGCGCAATATGTATTATCTTTTGTAATTGAGCGTGGTACTTGTTTAAAATACAAGGATTGAAGTTTAATTAATAAGTAGATAAAAACAGAAGAGAATGGTTTCAAATAAAGGAAGATCTAATTGAGTGATTAACTCTGCAGGTAGGTTTATTGTTCAATGAATGACTTTTATCCTCAGTTTTGTTCGTACCCAATGTAGGTTCTATCACCGTGGTAAATTAACCAAGTAAAGACTGATCTGTCACAATTGTTAGTATTTCTGGAAGCCCGAGCTTTGTCTATTTCAATCTGTCGACACCTATCAAGATTGTGTCAGTTATTAGTCAAGTAATAAATTAAAATTTAAACTAAATCTTTGACCTTGAAACCCAAGGCTTTTAGTAAACATTTTTTTTACATACGTGTGACACTCACACTTTCCTCCTCTCAATAAGAATAGAGTGTGCCACTCACTCACATAAAACCAAACAAATTTTACAGCTCTTGATGCATGAACGTTTTAAAATACAAAAAGTTTGTACTTTTCATATGTGGAAGTGTTTTTTGATCTGATCTTTTGAAGCAGAACTTGTTACCAAAAAAAATCTCGTATAAAGTCGCAGGCCGATTCAATACATTCTTGTTCCAAATCTCCAATAAATAATTTTCTGTGGCCTTCGTTTTGGCTTTCTCGTTCTTCAAAGGATGCTTTTGTCTATCAATTATAGTGTCTTTCTTTCGGCACTCACTCGCCAAGTACTGGTTATAGTTTTCCAACTGCTGAAGTTCTGACCTCAATTGGTCAATCTCTTTCTCCATTTTCTCCATGGCTTCGCTCTTTTTTATCAGTATTGACTTTTAGATCGGCCAACTCCTGCTTAAGTAAGTCGATTGACTGCTCTTGTTCGGCATTTCTAGCTGCCGCCGCCTTTAGGTTATCTCTTAGCGCCTCACACTCGGCGCTCAGTTTTCCCAATGCTTCTCTTGCTTTCTCTTTGGCTTTGTTGCAATGTTTGTCTAGTTTTTGTCGAAGCTCGACAAGATCATTTTGGAGTAAAGATTTTGTACTCTTCAATTTCTCTAACTGCGCGCACTGGTTTTGCAGTTCCACTTCAGTCTGCAGAGGTCGGGACCGAATATTGGCGGGTGCCAGAAGTTCTAGTGTAGACACCTTCCGAGTCCGTGACAGACAAGATTCCACTCGGTACACTCCCGGGGAAATCTCCGAAATAACTTCCCACAACTCTGGCATATAGTACACAAATTTTCCAATTTGTGGGGTCTCACTGCCTGCTATGTTTAATAGAAACCATTTTTGCTTCTAAAGTTTCTCAATATTTTCAGTCCTGTTCTCAAGACTTTTCTCTTATTTTTATTGGTCTTGACCTCAAGGCAACTCTTTTTCATTTTTTTCTCTTTTTTTTTGGTCTTGAACTAACTCAAGACAACTCATTTTAATTTTTTTTGGTCTTGAACTCAAGACAAACATTTTCATTTTTTTCGTCCTGAACTCAAGAAAAGTCATTTTCATTCATTTTTTTGGTCCTGAACTCAAGACAACTCATTTTCATTTTTTTTACACAACCGATTCTTTCAAGGACTCTTTCTCTTCAATCATTTTCTTTTGTTCTCGGCGCCCATTAATTAATTTGAGTAGTTCATTATACATACGTGTTCCCGTTACAGGGTCGAGATTCCGCAACAGTTGTTGCCAGGAGGCTCCATTAATGACTAATCCCAAGTAGATGAACAATTTAGGAAAATTTTTCACAACTTGGAATATGAGGTAGACTGTTAAGAATGACACAGCAATGTCCTTAGCTTTTAACCAAACGTATAAGCTTTCAGTTTTCTAAGTTACGAAAAATTGTTATTTCATTTGTTAGAAAAAATTGTTTTTGGAACTGAGCGTTCCAATGAATAAAATTTTCATGACTTTTTTTCCCATCCAAATCTCGGAATGCTTCCCGACTCAAAACTCCTTTACAATTATGGCGAATTGTTCGAGCAATTTGAATCTGTTTTGCATCTGATATGGAGAACAGGCTGCGATGCAGGTTTTCATCACTTACATTTAAGTTATTATTCATCGACCACTGAAATATCTCACGATTGAATTTCTTCAGCATTTCTCCATATTGTTGAAAACTGCCGTCTTCTAATTTCACAACAATTGCGTACAGCGGGTTGCATGCAGCGATTGTATAATTATGATACACAATTTTTGTAATAGGGTCCATATATCTAATACTGGCCTCTGAAAAATTCTGACCTTCTACTAACACAGGAACTTCTTCTGTGCAAACAGGAAGTTTAGTTATTGTTGCTACCATCTTTGCACATTTATGAATATATGCACATATAACACAGATCCTGCTTTTTCGACGTGGGTTCCTTTCTCGAAGAGCGTTACCGATGGACTAACAATGTTTTTTGATATTTAAATCATAGTTTGAATTTTTAGTCGTTGTATCTCGCATTGGAGCGTTCTAAGTTTCTAAAAAAATTCTTTCTCCTTGAGAAGTTCGAAATTCAAGGTGTCAACAACGCTTGAAAGAAACATTTCCATGGTTATTTTAAGATTACCAGTCTTCAGTTCTGAACTTTCCTCGGAGTAAAAAACACATGGAACTCCGGTTGTTTTCACCTGCTGTCCACACAAACTAATAGTTTTTTCCTCTAAGATTTGTAATGCAATATCTTCATATTTGTTTTTGTGTAAAATTTTTCCGCTGACAAAACTGGTCTTGTTGTTACTAAAAATTTTTACAGGGTCCTCCTCATTAAAGTGTTTGATCGTTTGACATTTGACAGTAAAAAATCGTTTACTAAGTCGTCTTCAAAATATGTGGTTTGATAAAAAACAGTTTTCGAGAAACCTAGGGGATCCTTAAAGCTTAAGAGGTTTCTTTGTATCAGCTTTCACCAAATCGTTCCGATGTAAAGTTTTGCATTGATCATCACATTTCCAATAAGTTTTACTCCTGTAGGTGAAACCCACTCTACAGGCTCAGCATACATAGCACCTTCACGATTATTTTTTTTCATGGAGCTCTGGCTATGCTCCTCGGCATAAGTAGTTTCACTTGCTCTTTGTAAAATCTTTTCCGTTACTGAATTGTTGACTTTAAAGGTTTTTGTCTCCAAAACTTGGTAAAGCAAAATCTTTGTTTTGACAAATGCTCCTACAGGTTCCCTCGTTTAATGGATATATGGATTTTAGGAGTCTTATGTTTTTGGTAATAAAAACAACATCGTCATATACATTGCTCTTTTTAAGTGCAGACACAGTATATGCCGCTTCATACATGCAAAATCTTAATTTTATCTCTGGCTCAACCTCAGCATATATCAAACTATCTTCTTCTATTGTTTTTGATACTCGAATTTTGTTATCACATTTTGTACTGTGATCCAGAGAATGTATTTTTGTTGATACAATATTGTCAAAATCATAGCCGTATGATTTAATACAAAGTGAAGGAGAAGCAAAAATGGCTAGCAATGCCAGATACAAACAGAGTGATATTCAATCACACAATGCTCCAGACGAACTCGTCTTTCTTTTCGATTCCATTATTTCTTTCTGGATTTTCCTGAAACAAAAACATCATCAGTTTCTGTCTGCTAAAGTACTCCTCATCTTGCTCAGTAAAGTAATTAAGTAATTTTTTAATCTCTCAGGCACTTTCGCGTCCATTTTTTGCCATGAGGCTTTGACTATGCTCTTCGACATAAGTGGTTTCTTTGGCCTGTCGTAAACTTATTTCTGTTACCGACCCATTGACTCTTTCTCTTCAATCATTTTCTTTTGTTCTCGGCGCTCATTAATTAATTTGAGTAGTTGATTATACATTCGTGTTCCCGTTACAGGGTCGAGATTCCGCAACAGTTGTTGCCAGGAGGCTCCATTAATAACTAATCCCAAATAAATGAACAATTTAGGAAAATTTTTCACAACTTGGAATATGAGGTAGACTGTTAAGAATGACACAGCAATGTCCTTAGCTTTTAACCAAACGTATAAGCTTTCAGTTTTTAAGTTACGAAAAATTGTTATTTCATTTGTTAGAAAAAATTGTTTTTGGAACTGAGCGTTCCAATGAATAAAATTTTCATGACTTTTTTTTCCATCCAAATCTCGGAATGCTTCCCGACTCAAAGCTCCTTTACAATTATGGCGAATTGTTCGAGCAATTTGAATATGTTTTGCGTCTGATATGGAGAAAAGGCTGCGATGCAGGTTTTCATCACTTACATTTAAGTTATTATTCATCGACCACTGAAATATCTCACGATTGAATTTCTTCAGCATTTCTCCATATTGTTGAAAACTGCCGTCTTCTAATTTCACAACAATTGCGTACAGCGGGTTGCATGCAGCGATTGTATAATTATGATACACAATTTTTGTAATAGGGTCCATATATCTAATACTGGCCTCTGAAAAATTCTGACCTTCTACTAACACAGGAACTTCTTCTGTGCAAAAAGGAAGTTTAGTTTTTGTTGCTACCATCTTTGCACATTTATGAATATATATACGTATACCACAGATCCTGCTTTTTCGACGTGAGTTCCTTTCTCGAAGAGCGTTACCGATGGACTAACAATGTTTTTTGATATTTAAATCATAGTTTGAATTTTTAGTCGTTGAATCTCGCATTGGAGTGTTCTAATTTTCATTTAAAAAAATTCTCTCTCCTTGAGAAGTTTGAAATTCAAGGTGTCAACAACGCTTGAAAGAAACACTTCCATGGTTATTTTAAGATTACCAGTTTTCATTTCTGATCTTTCCTCGGAGTAAAAAACACATGGAACTCCGGTTGTTTTCACCTGCTGTCCACACAAACTAATAGTTTTTTCCTCTAAGATTTGTAATGCAATATCTTCATATTTGTTTTTGTGTAAAATTTTTCCGCTGACAAAACTGGTCTTGTTGTTACTAAAAATTTTTACAGGGTCCTTCTTATTAAAGTGTTTGATCGTTTGACATTTGACAGTAAAAAATCGTTTACTAAGTCGTCTTCAAAATATGTGGTTTGATAAAAACAGTTTTTCAGAAACCTAGGGGATCCTTAAAGCTTAAGAGGTTTCTTTGTATCAGCTTTCACCAAATCGTTCCGATGTAAAGTTTTGCATTGATCATCACATTTCCAATAAGTTTTACTCCTGTAGGTGAAACCCACTCTACAGGCTCAGCATACATAGCACCTTCACGATTATTTTTTTTCATGGAGCTCTGGCTATGCTCCTCGGCATAAGTAGTTTCACTTGCTCTTTGTAAAATCTTTTCCGTTACTGAATTGTTGACTTTAAAGGTTTTTGTCTCCAAAACTTGGTAAAGCAAAATCTTTGTTTTTACAAATGCTCCTACAGGTTCCCTCGTTTAATGGATATATGGATTTTAGGAGTCTTATGTTTTTGGTAATAAAAACAACATCGTCATATACATTGCTCTTTTTAAGTGCAGACACAGTATATGCCGCTTCATACATGCAAAATCTTAATTTTATCTCTGGCTCAACCTCAGCATATATCAAACTATCTTCTTCTATTGTTTTTGATACTCGAATTTTGTTATCACATTTTGTACTGTGATCCAGAGAATGTATTTTTGTTGATACAATATTGTCAAAATCATAGCCGTATAATTTAATACAAAGTGAAGGAGAAGGAAAAATGGCTAGCAATGCCAGATACAAACAGAGTGATATTCAATCACACAATGCTCCAGACGAACTCGTCTTTCTTTTCGATTCCATTATTTCTTTCTGGATTTTCCTGAAACAAAAACATCATCAGTTTCTGTCTGCTAAAGTACTCCTCATCTTGCTCAGTAAAGTAATTAAGTAATTTTTTAATCTCTCAGGCACTTTCGCGTCCATTTTTTGCCATGAGGCTTTGACTATGCTCTTCGACATAAGTGGTTTCTTTGGCCTGTCGTAAACTTATTTCTGTTACCGACCCATTGACTCTTTCTCTTCAATCATTTTCTTTTGTTCTCGGCGCTCATTAATTAATTTGAGTAGTTGATTATACATTCGTGTTCCCGTTACAGGGTCGAGATTCCGCAACAGTTGTTGCCAGGAGGCTCCATTAATAACTAATCCCAAATAAATGAACAATTTAGGAAAATTTTTCACAACTTGGAATATGAGGTAGACTGTTAAGAATGACACAGCAATGTCCTTAGCTTTTAACCAAACGTATAAGCTTTCAGTTTTTAAGTTACGAAAAATTGTTATTTCATTTGTTAGAAAAAATTGTTTTTGGAACTGAGCGTTCCAATGAATAAAATTTTCATGACTTTTTTTTCCATCCAAATCTCGGAATGCTTCCCGACTCAAAGCTCCTTTACAATTATGGCGAATTGTTCGAGCAATTTGAATATGTTTTGCGTCTGATATGGAGAAAAGGCTGCGATGCAGGTTTTCATCACTTACATTTAAGTTATTATTCATCGACCACTGAAATATCTCACGATTGAATTTCTTCAGCATTTCTCCATATTGTTGAAAACTGCCGTCTTCTAATTTCACAACAATTGCGTACAGCGGGTTGCATGCAGCGATTGTATAATTATGATACACAATTTTTGTAATAGGGTCCATATATCTAATACTGGCCTCTGAAAAATTCTGACCTTTTACTAACACAGGAACTTCTTCTGTGCAAAAAGGAAGTTTAGTTTTTGTTGCTACCATCTTTGCACATTTATGAATATATGCACGTATACCACAGATCCTGCTTTTTCGACGTGAGTTCTTTTCTCGAAGAGCGTTACCGATGGACTAACAATGTTTTTTGATATTTAAATCATAGTTTGAACTTTTAGTCGTTGAATCTCGCATTGGAGTGTTCTAATTTTCATTTAAAAAAATTCTCTCTCCTTGAGAAGTTTGAAATTCAAGGTGTCAACAACGCTTGAAAGAAACACTTCCATGGTTATTTTAAGATTACCAGTTTTCATTTCTGATCTTTCCTCGGAGTAAAAAACACATGGAGTTGCGGTTGTTTTCACCTGCTGTCCACACAAACTAATAGTTTTTTCCTCTAAGATTTGTAATGCAATATCTTCATATTTGTTTTTGTGTAAAATTTTTCCGCTGACAAAACTGGTCTTGTTGTTACTAAAAATTTTTACAGGGTCCTCCTTATTAAAGTGTTTGATCGTTTGACATTTGACAGTAAAAAAATAGTTTACTAAGTCGTCTTCAAAATATGTGGTTTGATAAAAACAGTTTTTGAGAAACCTAGGGGATCCTTAAAGCTTAAGAGGTTTCTTTGTATCAGCTTTCACCAAATCGTTCCGATGTAAAGTTTTGCATTGATCATCACATTTCCAATAAGTTTTACTCCTGTAGGTGAAACTCACTCTACAGGCTCAGCATACATAGCACCTTCACGATTATTTTTTTTCATGGAGCTCTGGCTATGCTCCTCGGCATAAGTAGTTTCACTTGCCCTTTGTAAAATCTTTTCCGTTACTGAATTGTTGACTTTAAAGGTTTTTGTCTCCAAAACTTGGTAAAGCAAAATCTTTGTTTTTACAAATGCTCCTACAGGTTCCCTCGTTTAATGGATATATGGATTTAATGAGTCTTATGTTTTTGGTAATAAAAACAACATCGTCATATACATTGCTCTTTTTAAGTGCAGACACAGTATATGCCGCTTCATACATGCAAAATCTTAATTTTATCTCTGGCTCAACCTCAGCATATATCAAACTATCTTCTTCTATTGTTTTTGATACTCGAATTTTGTTATCACATTTTGTACTGTGATCCAGAGAATATATTTTTGTTGATACGATATTGTCAAAATCATAGCCGTATAATTTAATACAAAGTGAAGGAGAAGCAAAAATGGCTAGCAATGCCAGATACAAACAGAGTGATATTCCATCACACAATGCTCCAGACGAACTCGTCTTTCTTTTCGATTCCATTATTTCTTTCTGGATTTTCCTGAAACAAAAACATCATCGGTTTCCTGTCTGCTAAAGTACTCCTCATCTTGCTCAGTAAAGTAATTAAGTAATTTTTTAATCTCTCAGGCACTTTCGCGTCCATTTTTTGCCATGAGGTTTTGACTATGCTCTTCGACATAAGTGGTTTCTTTGGCCTGTCGTAAACTTATTTCTGTGACCGACCCATTGACTTTAAAGATCCTATCGCCAAAACCTGGTATGTCAAACTTTTTTCCTGCCAAATGTTCCTACAAGCTCCCTCATTTAAGGGGTATATTGATTTTAGTAGTCTCGAATTTTCTGTGAAAAAAAAACGACATTGTCATATATGTTGCTTTTTTACGTTCCGACACGGTATATGCGGCTTCATACATGCAGAACTTTAGTTTTATCTCAGGCTGAACCTTAGCATATATCAAACTGCCTTCTTTTTTTGGTTTTCGATACTTGAATTTCGTTATCACAGTTTATGCGGTGATCTAGAGAATAGATTTTTGTTGATACCATATTTTCATAACCGTATAACTTGATACAAGGTGATGGAGAAGCAAAATAGGCTAGCAATACCAGATCCAAACATAGTGATACTCCATCACACTATACTCCGGACGAACTCATCTTTATTTTGATTCCGTTATTTCTTTCTGGATTTTCCTGAAACAATAAAACCATCAGTTTTCTGGCTGCTAAGGTACTCTTCATCTTGCTCAGTAAAATAATTCTATAATTGCTCAGGCACCAATTTTAATCGGCTGCTAACCAATTTTGGTGCCTTGGGATCACTATTATTTTTTTCTTCAGTACTTTTTGTTTTACAACTAGACGTCTGTTGCTTTTTTCTGGTTTTGTAATTTTTGTTTCTGCTGCTTTTTTTCAGTGTACTCTGTAGGTTTTGAAGAAGTTGCACTTCCTCCCGCGGCAACATTCTGGGCCTTCTCTTGCCCTTTAGAGTTTTCTTGCTCTGATTCTTTAGCTTCATTCTCAGGCGGTTCAATTGTAACATTTAGTGAATCGTTAGCATCCTCAGCTTCGGATTGATTTTCTGTGTTTAGATTGCTTTCACTGTCTGTTGATGATTCTATTTCAATTATATCGCCATCGTCTGAGTTGTTCAAATCACTGTTCTTCTACTCCTTAATGGTTGTTTTTCATTTCGCCTGAGGCTCAGGCGTGAATGATTTTTCTCGTGTTTTATATTTCTTCAGTCGATCATAATGGACCTTGATAGCTTTCCTCGTCTTTTTATTTTCTACCTTGAAATTCAAATCGTCTATAATTTCAACAATTATGTATGGTCCTCTATAGAAAGAAGTACATTTTCTTGTTTCTCCTTTTTTAACCGTTGGGATGAAAACTAACACTTCTTGGCCAACTTTATAGCTCAGCCCAAACTTACTGCGATCATAATACGACTTCTGGCGTTCTTGTTCGACATCCATATACTCTCGCATCAACTGGTGCGTTTCTTGTAGTTTCTGTTTCATCGTGAAAACATAGTCACTTGGTGTTGCATATTTTGTGGTCTGTTGTGTGCTATAGATGCAGTTTATAGGTAGCGACAGTGGAAAACCCAGTACTACAAACGCTGGGCTGTACTTTGCTACACTAGGAATTGATTATCGATATGCCATCATCGCTAAAGGTAGAAAATTAGTCCACTCCTGTTGGTATTGTCCTATATATTTGGAGAGGCATTCTTCTATTGCTCGATTTGTTCGTTCAATCATCGCGTTCCCTTGTGGGTGGTAGGATGTGGTTGATGTCCCCTGAATTCCTAGTTCACTGCAAAGACTACAAAACAATTTAGACATAAAGTTTGACCCTTGGTCACTGTGTAGGTTGACAGGACAGCCGAATCTTACTATCCAGTGTTCAACAAACGCTTTTGTCACAGTTTTTGCCTATCGATTGGGTAACGCTAGGGCTTCGTACAACTTACTGAATTGATCACCGATAAGCAAAATGTATTTGTTTCCCTGAGACTCGGGAAGAGGACCCATGATATCAAGAGATACTTGCCAAAATGGATGACTAGGTTTCCATTTTGTGAGTGAATGCCGATGTTTCTGCTTAGTGCCTTTCCTTTTTAGGCAAAAATCACAGCTTTCTATCCAGTTTCTTACGTCTCTTCTCATGCACGGCCAAAAAAAAGTTATTATTCATCGACCACTGAAATATCTCACGATTGAATTTCTTCAGCATTTCTCCATATTGTTGAAAACTGCCGTCTTCTAATTTCACAACAATTGCGTACAGCGGGTTGCATGCAGCGATTGTATAATTATGATACACAATTTTTGTAATAGGGTCCATATATCTAATACTGGCCTCTGAAAAATTCTGACCTTCTACTAACACAGGAACTTCTTCTGTGCAAAAAGGAAGTTTAGTTATTGTTGCTACCATCTTTGCACATTTATGAATATATGCACGTATACCACAGATCCTGCTTTTTCGACGTGAGTTCCTTTCTCGAAGAGCGTTACCGATGGACTAACAATGTTTTTTGATATATAAATCATAGTTTGAATTTTTAGTCGTTGAATCTCGCATTGGAGTGTTCTAATTTTCATTTAAAAAAATTCTCTCTCCTTGAGAAGTTCGAAATTCAAGGTGTCAACAACGCTTGAAAGAAACACTTCCATGGTTATTTTAAGATTACCAGTTTTCAATTCTGATCTTTCCTCGGAGTAAAAAACACATGGAGTTCCGGTTGTTTTCACCTGCTGTCCACACAAACTAATAGTTTTTTCCTCTAAGATTTGTAATGCAATATCTTCATATTTGTTTTTGTGTAAAGTTTTTCCGCTGACAAAACTGGTCTTGTTGTTACTAAAAATTTTTACAGGGTCCTCCTTATTAAAGTGTTTGATCGTTTGACATTTGACAGTAAAAAAACAGTTTACTAAGTCGTCTTCAAAATATGTGGTTTGATAAAAACAGTTTTTCAGAAACCTAGGGGATCCTTAAAGCTTAAGAGGTTTCTTTGTATCAGCTTTCACCAAATCGTTCCGATGTAAAGTTTTGCATTGATCATCACATTTCCAATAAGTTTTACTCCTGTAGGTGAAACCCACTCTACAGGCTCAGCATACATAGCACCTTCACGATTATTTTTTTTCATGGAGCTCTGGCTATGCTCCTCGGCATAAGTAGTTTCACTTGCTCTTTGTAAAATCTTTTCCGTTACTGAATTGTTGACTTTAAAGGTTTTTGTCTCCAAAACTTGGTAAAGCAAAATCTTTGTTTTGACAAATGCTCCTACAGGTTCCCTCGTTTAATGGATATATGGATTTTAGGAGTCTTATGTTTTTGGTAATAAAAACAACATCGTCATATACATTGCTCTTTTTAAGTGCAGACACAGTATATGCCGCATCATATATGCAAAATCTTAATTTTATCTCTGGCTCAACCTCAGCATATATCAAACTATCTTCTTCTATTGTTTTTGATACTCGAATTTTATTATCACATTTTGTACTGTGATCCAGAGAATATATTTTTGTTGATACGATATTGTCAAAATCATAGCCGTATAATTTAATACAAAGTGAAGGAGAAGCAAAAATGGCTAGCAATGCCAGATACAAACAGAGTGATATTCCATCACACAATGCTCCAGACGAACTCGTCTTTCTTTTCGATTCCATTATTTCTTTCTGGATATTCCTGAAACAAAAACATCATCGGTTTCCTGTCTGCTAAAGTACTCCTCATCTTGCTCAGTAAAGTAATTAAGTAATTTTTTAATCTCTCAGGCACTTTCGCGTCCATTTTTTGCCATGAGGCTTTGACTATGCTCTTCGACATAAGTGGTTTCTTTGGCCTGTCGTAAACTTATTTCTGTTACCGACCCATTGACTTTAAAGATCCTATCGCCAAAAAACCTGGTATGTCAAACTTTTTTCCTTCCAAATGTTCCTACAAGCTCCCTCATTTAAGGGGTATATTGATTTTAGTAGTCTCGAATTTTCTGTGAAAAAAAAACGACATTGTCATATATGTTGCTTTTTTACGTTCCGACACGGTATATGCGGCTTCATACATGCAGAACTTTAGTTTTATCTCAGGCTGAACCTTAGCATATATCAAACTGCCTTCTTTTTTTGGTTTTCGATACTTGAATTTCGTTATCACAGTTTATGCGGTGATCTAGAGAATAGATTTTTGTTGATACCATATTTTCATAACCGTATAACTTGATACAAGGTGATGGAGAAGCAAAATAGGCTAGCAATACCAGATCCAAACATAGTGATACTCCATCACACTATGCTCCGGACGAACTCATCTTTATTTTGATTCCGTTATTTCTTTCTGGATTTTCCTGAAACAATAAAACCATCAGTTTTCTGGCTGCTAAGGTACTCTTCATCTTGCTCAGTAAAATAATTCTATAATTGCTCAGGCACCAATTTTAATCGGCTGCTAACCAATTTTGTTGCCTTGGGATCACTATTATTTTTTTCTTCAGTACTTTTTGTTTTACAACTAGACGTCTGTTGCTTTTTTCTGGTTTTGTAATTTTTGTTTCTGCTGCTTTTTTTCAGTGTACTCTGTAGGTTTTGAAGAAGTTGCACTTCCTCCCGCGGCAACATTCTGGGCCTTCTCTTGCCCTTTAGAGTTTTCTTGCTCTGATTCTTTAGCTTCATTCTCAGGCGGTTCAATTGTAACATTTAGTGAATCGTTAGCATCCTCAGCTTCGGATTGATTTTCTGTGTTTAGATTGCTTTCACTGTCTGTTGATGATTCTATTTCAATTATATCGCCATCGTCTGAGTTGTTCAAATCACTGTTCTTCTACTCCTTAATGGTTGTTTTTCATTTCGCCTGAGGCTCAGGCGTGAATGATTTTTCTCGTGTTTTATATTTCTTCAGTCGATCATAATGGACCTTGATAGCTTTCCTCGTCTTTTTATTTTCTACCTTGAAATTCAAATCGTCTATAATTTCAACAATTATGTATGGTCCTCTATAGAAAGAAGTACATTTTCTTGTTTCTCCTTTTTTAACCGTTGGGTTGAAAACTAACACTTCTTGGCCAACTTTATAGCTCGGCCCAAACTTACTGCGATCATAATACGACTTCTGGCGTTCTTGTTCGACATCCATATACTCTCGCATCAACTGGTGCGTTTCCTGTAGTTTCTGTTTCATCGTGAAAACATAGTCACTTGGTGTTGCATATTTGTGGTCTGTTGTGTGCTATAGATGCAGTTTATAGGTAGCGACAGTGGAAAACCCAGTACTACAAACGCTGGGCTGTACTTTGCTACACTAGGAATTGATTATCGATATGCCATCATCGCTAAAGGTAGAAAATTAGTCCACTCCTGTTGGTATTGTCCTTTATATTTGGAGAGGCATTCTTCTATTGCTCGATTTGTTCGTTCAATCATCGCGTTCCCTTGTGGGTGGTAGGATGTGGTTGATGTCCTCTGAATTCCTAGTTCACTGCAAAGACTACAAAACAATCTAGACATAAAGTTTGACCCTTGGTCACTGTGTAGGTTGACAGGACAGCGGAATCTTACTATCCAGTGTTCAACAAACGCTTTTGTCACAGTTTTTGCCTATCGATTGGGTAACGCTAGGGCTTCGTACAACTTACTGAATTGATCACCGATAAGCAAAATGTATTTGTTTCCCTGAGACTCTGGAAGACGACCCATGATATCAAGAGATACTTGCCAAAATGGATGACTAGGTTTCCATTTTGTGAGTGAATGCCGATGTTTCTGCTTAGTGCCTTTCCTTTTTAGGCAAAAATCACAGCTTTCTATCCAGTTTCTTACGTCTCTTCTCATGCACGGCCAATAAAACCTTTTCAAGCTCTTTTGTACGTTTTCTTTATACCAAAGTGTCCTGCGCTAGGCGAATCATGCAACAGCTCAAGAACGTTGGACACTCTACCCCAGGGTACCAGCATTTGGTAAACAGTATTAAAGTTAGGTTTTGTTTGGTGTTTTCGATACAAAATCCCTTCTATGAGAAAAAGATTTTTATACTGAACCCAGTATTTCCATAACTCCTTTGAAGCTCCGTTTCTAATTTGCCCTGGTTTGGGTCTTTTTTTGTTTATGACCCATGAATATACTTCTTTGAGTATATTGTCAATTTGCAGCGAATCTCGCAGTTTTACTCACTGTAGTTTGTGTAAATGCCAACCTCGACTACTATAGTTGGTATCGTCCTGCTCTACGTCTAGCGCATTAGCGTTAACAAAAGCTGTTTGTTCCTCATCTTCTGTTTTTATGTGAGAAAGACAGTCAGCGTGTGGGATTTTCTTTCCTGCTCTATGCTTGTTGTCAAAATTAAATTGCCCAAGTTTCTCTATCCATCTTGCGACCATACCGTCTGGTTCTTTAAAACTATAGATCCAGACGAGAGCCCTGTGGTCCGTTATAATTAAAAAATGCTGACCAAGTAAATAGTTTTTAAAATAATGGGTAATATGAACTATTGCGAATAATTCCCGCTTAGTTGCTGAGTAGTTTCGTTGACTTTTACTCAAAACTTTGCTAGCATATGCAATAACTCTATCCTCAGTTCCTTGTTTTTGTGCAAGAATTGCTCCGATGCCTCTCAACGAAGCATCGGTAGTTAATGTATATTGATCCCTATCGTTTAAATGTCCTAAAACTGGGGCTTCCAAAAGCTTTTTCTTCAACTCTGCTACTGGACTTGTGCACTCTGTACTCCATTCAAGTTTTTTTTATTTATTTAGTAACCTGTAAAGAGAGTCTGCTGTTTTTCCGAAACCCGGAATGAATTTTCGATAATAGCCCACAAGGCACAGAAAAGCCCTGACGTCTTTTAGGGATGATGGTTCTTTCATTTTTTCTACCGCTCTTACTCTCTCTGGGTCGACCTCGACACCACTCTCAGATATAATATGTCCTAAAAAGCTGACGCGCTTTTGGAAGCAATTGCATTTTTGATCCTTTAATCTTTATTCTATTCTCCTATAAACGTTGGAAAACCAGCTCTAACCGTTTAAGATGTTCTTCGAAATTTCTTCCGAAAACGATAACGTCGTCTAGATAAACTAAAGCTACTTCGTAAGAGAGACCAGCAAAAATTTATTCCATTAGGTTTTGAAAAGCTCCTGGTGCAGAAACTAGTCCCATAGGGAGCCTTTTCCACTTATATGGGCCCAAAGGTATTATAAAAGCTGTTACATTTTGACTCTCTTCTTCCAGCGCCATTTGAAAGTATCCCGACAGAAGATCAATGTTTGAGAAGTGCATGTTTCCCTCCAGTGAATCAATAACCTCATTAATTCGTGGTAAAGGCCAGCATGTTTTCTCTATTTGTTTGTTTAGACCACGGTAGTCTACAACTAAGGGGTAGGTTCCGTCTTTTTTGGTACCAGTAATGATGGTGCTGCCCAATCAGAGTGTGTTGGTTCGACTAAGTCATCTCGTTCCAAGTCTTCAACAATTTTCTTCATGGCTTTTTTCTCAAAGCCCATGCTGCCGTATGTACGTCTGAATTTTTTTTACGTCTGAATTTTTACGTCTAAAGATGTAGTATGTTTGATTTATAATATTAACCTGTAACTTTAACCTTAGGGTTATTCGAATTTACATGTTAGAGATTTAAAAAAAAGTAAAAAAAGTCTTATACTACTACTACTACTATGTGCGCTGTCACTGCCTTTGATCTAAGACTGACGATTTGGCTTTCTGATTTCTAGGTGCGTTGTCACAGCCGTTAAGCTAAGATCCAGGACAGTTTGCCATTTGTTTGCATTGATTCGATCAAAATCGTGGAGTAATACAATTGTTTGCATTCATCGGCTGAGCATAAGTCATTATTTTGCCAGGCGCAAACCTATGAGAGAACTTTTTACTTTGTCTTTGAACTTAACCTGAACTTAAATACTTAACCTGTCTTTTTCACTGTATCAGCAGTATGTGAAATATTGTCGGTATTGTTTTTTCAGATTTACCTTGTTTTATTCCATCTGGCTCATTTAACCAGAAGTAAATCGCTTGAAGCGAACAAATGTCATCCAGAGCACAAAGACATGGTTTGTTATTTTCTGCTGGGTTTGTGATTATCAGATACCAATCTTAAATTGACCGTCTTTGTTTCAGTGCAAGCAGTAAAAAAGAAGAAGCGGGCCAAAGCACCGAAACCCAACAAAGCTAAAACAGCGGAAAAGACCAAGTAATGAATTTGTACATTG
Source organism: Convolutriloba macropyga (assembly GCF_964194025.1). NCBI lineage: Eukaryota > Metazoa > Xenacoelomorpha > Acoela > Convolutidae > Convolutriloba > Convolutriloba macropyga. Next base: position 23,463,896 of record NC_134469.1, on the reverse strand, counting down.
CTTCTTTGGATCTCATCCGTTTGTGCCATTACATATTGAGTGTAAAAAAAATTGAATTTGTGTCTGGGGGTGTCAAAAATGCGCACCATCTAAGCTACGCTGGGGGTGGGGTGGGGGTTCGTTGGTTGGTTATGGGTGGGAGGGAGGGAGGAAGGAGGCACAAACGGAAAAGATTTGATTTTTTTGGATAATTTAAGGTCAATTTATCATTTTGTAATACAGGACAAAGCCGAAGAAGAGCACCAAACAAGGCTCAACCGCTGAGACTACTAGCCAGCCTGAGCCATGCGAGGTCGTTGCTACAACCCTCGAAGAGACAACCGACATAATCGAAGAGGATTTCCCGGACGATGAAGAGGAAGAAGATGAAGAAGAGCCTCTTGGCTCCGATGACGATGAACAAGAGGATTCATCAGACTACTGCGTGGGCGGGTACCACCCAGTTAAAATCGGCGATTTGTTTCATGACCGGTACCACGTTGTGAGAAAACTTGGTTGGGGGCATTTCTCAACAGTATGGCTTAGTTGGGATCTCAAGTAGGAAATCCTTTTTGTGCAATAAAACTTGAAAATATGTTTCAATTAACTACCTGACTACATTTTAGACTGAGACGGTACGTGGCGTTGAAAGTGGTAAAAAGTGCAGCACACTACACAGAAACAGCAATTGATGAAATTTCGTTGCTCGTTGCGGTGAGTACCTTCCATGGCAACTAAAATTTTGGGGATAGAATGTTTATTAATAGCCGCGTCAGCAATTCCAGGCGGCTATTATTGCGGCTATTATTGGCCTTCTCTTAGTTTTTTACGACTCGAAGAGGAGTATTGGTTTTCTTAAGTTTTTCTTTTTACCCGAAGTACTATTCGTTCAGACGATGTTTTGACCTAAAAGCGAAAGTGAGTAAAATTGCCGCGTGAACTTAATTTTTCTCAGCGAGAGAAATTTTTTGATCATGCGCTGCGTTAAGTGAATGATTTTTTGACTTTGAAAAGTAGTTTTTGAACTGAATGGCACATATAGATAACCGTTTTTAGCCGTTTTTCGTCTAAATGGCCCAGTTTTTTTGCTTGCAATTTGGTTTTTTTGTAGAAATAATTTCTAGTCGATGATATATAGAAACGTAAACCTCAGAAATTGATAACACATTGTTTTGCAGAGTGCGTTTGAAGTTCAAATTTGGCACATATTTCTTGATTTTTTAGTTAATTTTTGGCTTTTTTCTATTAATTTCTTCATTTTCGGATCTTTCGGCCATCTTTTTGTCAAAAATCAGTTAATATGGCAGCTTGCTTTTGATAATTCATATACCCAACGCCTCTTTCTACCTCGATGTAATTTTGTTTTTATAAAATTGTACATATTTTAATCCGATTTTGGTCGTTTTTTTTTCCAATTTTTCTCAGTTTTTGTTTGTATTTTGGTTTTGATTACTAGAAATGGTCTTTTTGTCAACTTATAGGGACTTTAATGTCGTTTCAATAAAAATTCAATCATGTTTTGGCGTTAAGTCTTTGAAAAACAGTTAAAATTTGTGTCATAAATGAAGTCTCAAAAATTTTTTGACCATTTTTTCGCGAAATGTTTGTTTCAATTCTGCTTTTCTTTTTTGTTCTGTTGAGGAGGATGCATCTTTGTCTCGGATGACTCGTTGTCTTTTCTATGTCTCGAATGCTGAAGACTGAAATGTATTCGTGTTTCTTGATTTTTAGTTGCTCTTGAACGAACTTCATAGCAATTATTGTAAACGTGTCTTTTTTATGCAAATTTTTCGCTTGACAATTTTGCGCTTTTCTAGAACATTCTTTGAATTCTCACGGGACTTTTTTGCGCTTTCATTCTTCTTAAAGCTTGTTGCTAATAAAAATAAAATTGGTTGCAGTATAGCAGAAGTAAGTGAGTCGTAGGGCAGTGGTTAGTTCGTGTGCTCATGGATCGGGAGGTCAGGGGTTTGAATCCCGGCGGGCGATAGGTTTTTGCACCCATAAAGAAAAATCGATCTAGGCTACAGCCCCTCAATTAAATTGCCTCGCCTGTCGTTCAAGAGCAATTCTTCCGACATTTGTCGGTTTTTATTTTTAATTTGTAATTGAATTTTCAAAAATCAAGAATTGGTTACGATGTTCCTTACATTGTGTCCATATTCTTTACATTCTAGTTTATCATTCTAGTTTTGTCCTGAAACCTACGTATATATACAGGTGTTAAAAAATTGAATAATTTCAACTTCTTAGATTTTCGTCATTTCTTTGGTTTGCTATTGGTTTCATTCAACATAAGGAAGTACTGAGAGTTTTCTGGAAAGCCTTTTTCAAAATTTGCACTTATTACTATTTAGTGCAATTTTTTCCATGCTCTGGTATTGTTTTTAAACAATTTTTTGCCTTTGCATTTTTTTCTGTTGCTTATTTCTTTTCTATGATTAATTTTGTTTTTGAGTTATGATATCATGTATAGAATATATACAACAAAAAAGACGTATGTGTTGTTTTTGTCCCAATTGAAGCGATTAGAAATCTAATTTTAGTGGTTTTCTGATTCTTAATTTTGACCATTCTGTTTTGAAAAATTTACTTAGTTTCTAAGATGATTGTCTGCCGTTTGGTTTTGCGATCTTTTTGGGATTGGAATCTAGAATTATTTGAGGGAGAATGATAGACCTGTCAGTTTTTTTCAGCTTATCAGATTTTTTGCCATCCTAATTTTTCCGGAATTTTTTAACTTTAACAAACTGTTCCATAATATAAAATTGTGCGGCGTTTTTGTTTCTTTTGGTGACTGGTTTAAATTTCACCAAATTTTAGATCAGACCTGAGGAAGTGTTCATGGTTTAATACACAGGGAAATGGCTTCAGCTGCAATTACGGTTTTTTGTGAAGTTTCGATGCATCGAGTCGCTTTCGGAAGTTCTCCGGCTATGTTTTTTATTTCGTCGTCGCGATTTTTTTTACGACCATATGACGTCACAACCACTTCAAATCTGATTTTTGTTCATTCGTTCATACAATTTCAACTGAAGTGCGTGCGTGACGTCATTTTTCGCTCTCAGTGAAGCGAGTTTTTTTGTTCATTCGTGTGATTAAAGGTTTGGTCACAAGTGACTTACCTCACTCTCAAAAATGACTTCCTCACTTTGAAGTTGACTTTTTTTTATTTTAATTTAAAGACATAAGATCAAATGGGTGTGTGTTACTCTCAATGAAGGTTATTTGAGAGCAGCTAATAGAGGCAGCAAAAACTTATACATATTTTTAATCAAAATATAACATATCAGCCTTCAATGAAAAGGCATTTTTTTGGTCTGTCTTTTCTGTTTTTTTTGAGAGTGCAGATCTACGAAGCTATTGCGGCTATTTTCTGGCAATCTGCCAGCTATGTTTTTTTTAACTTCGTCTAACAGATTTTTGTTTCGTCTTACTCTGACTTCTTGGAATTGAAATTTTCAATGACTTCAGTGACTACTGCTTTGCTGTTAAAATTTGTGTTCTCGACGTCATTTCTTCTTTTAGGTCAATTGCGTGACTTACCTCACTCAAAAAAGTGTTTTCTGAACTGACTTATGGAACTCTGAATTTTATGAACAAGTTGAAGATTAATAGTGTGCATCTAAGTAGTGCCAAACTTATATGCCCTAATTCTTGAGTATGTCTTTGATTTTGAATATCAATTTTGAAAAAGCTCTTTTAGGGCTTTCTTATAAACTATGTGTCATAAAAATGACAGTCCAAATCTAAGCCAAAAAGTCTACTGGTCTATTAAAGGACTGGTGGTCGATCTGTCTATCTTATTTCTTTAGTTGTTTCAATTCATGGAAGGCCACAAGCGTCTATCGCGGCTATTTTCCGGCAATCTGCCGGCTATGTTTTTATTAGCATTGATTTGGTTCTTTTTGTCTAAGAAGAATTGCCCTGATATATTAGATTTAGGCTTCCTTAATAATAATTTTCATTCCGATGTTACTGAAAATAGTTTCTTTCTGTTATCGTGATTTCGCTAAATAGTTTTGCGGCAAACTGATGGAAAAGATTTAAGAAGTTTAAGTTTGTTTCCATTTTGGACATTTAGGTACGCGATGGAGACCCCGACGATCTGTTCCGCAACAGAGTTGTATCTCTAGTTGACAACTTCAAAATTAGAGGCCCCAATGGTGAGCACGTTTGCATGGTGTTCGAGGTTCTGGGGCACAACCTGTTGAAATTCATTATCAAATCCCACTACGAGGGGTTGCCAGTGCCTGTGGTGAAACACATCATAAAGCAAACTCTGGAGGGACTGCACTATCTACATGCCAAATGTGCGATTATTCACACAGACATCAAACCAGAGAACATCCTCATCACAGTCGACCAGCAGTTTGTGCGATCACTCGCCAGAGAAACAGCCGAGTGGATGAAACAGGCGAGTTCTGTTAAGAGCTGACGTAAATTGATTAGTTCGCGATACTAGCTATTGCTTAGCTACCGATCCAATTTACGTGAGAGCTCAACAGTGTTGCTATTGGTTGGCATTTTAAGCTAGTTATGTGCAGATATTGTACAATGTGCGGTGACTAATTGTTGGGCATTATTGCTGAGCTCTTCAATATGACTTTCTTATAAACACTTTGAATTATTTGCCTTTGCCTTTTATTTTATATTCTGGCGACATTGTTTCAAATTGTATAAGTAATTCGTTTTTAGGGTGCAAAACCCAGCAATTCAGCAGTTTCGACTGCTAAAAATGAGCGCAAAGCTGTGACGGAAATTAATTCAAAGATGACCAAAAATCAGAAGAAGCGGGCTAAGAAGAAGGCGAAACGTATCCAAGAGCTGTTTGATTTACAACAGAAGCAACTTCAAGAATTAGACATGCTCGAGGAGTTACAAGAACTCGAGCATGAGTTAGAAAAGACCTCTTTAACATCCCAAGGGGACTCAAAGGGTTTGAAAGGAGATACAAATGGCAGCGTGTTTTCATCATCAGATCAAGATAAATCTGGTGGTAACACTACCTTAACACAAGCAAGAAAATCTGTGAATGACGACTCCTCTACTGGCGACAAGCGTGACAGTGTGCTGAGTCAAGATGGCGACGACGAGGACGAAGATGAGGAGGATGACGTCACAGTGGAACAGCACACATTGACAAATCAGATGTTAATCCCCGAAGAGAGGAGTAAGTGTTTAATTGCTCTCAAACGAAGTACTGCTGCCCTTTTAATGCAAGTTCTCACACTCCGGCTTTCCGTATGATTATAGCTGCGAAGCTGTAAGCTGAGCGTAGCTATATTGCTGTGCTCTTGGTTTTTTAGAATCCAAAGGATGTGGATTGTATTGGTGTGCTCTTTTTAATAGCCGCGTCAGCAATTCCAGGCGGCTATTATAGCGCTCCTAATTAATTGCTCTTGAAAGAAGTTCATAGCAATTATTGTAAACGTGTGTGTGCATAAACTTTTTTTATGCAAGATTTTTGCTTGATAATTTTGACTTTTCGAGTTACTTTTACGCCCTTGACTTTTTGCTTTTCGCGTGATCTAAAATTCTCTCTCAATCACAATTTCAAGCAGCTGAACTCAATTGGCGGCAATTTAATACTAAAAGTCAACTGAAAAGTGCGCCGAAACTCGTGCCATTTATTACACTAAATCTTAATAGTGGTATATGTTAACCTCTAATGTGGTCATTTGAAGGCCACTATTGAACTTCTTAGTCCCATTTAGGCTCCCCCTCCCCCCGACTGAAGCAGGCTGCAATTGACTAGAGCTCCCATTAGTCGTTCGAGAGCACTTCTTCCGACTTTCAGTCGGTTATTTTTTTTTTTTGACTTCGTCTAAAAGATTTTTCTGACTCGAAGAGGAGTATTGGAGAAGTCCTTTTTACTCACTAAGATTTGGAGCGATTTTGGTGCTGAACAAAAGTGAAGACCGGGGCGAAAAGAGATTGGTTTTTGTTCTTACCGCTGTTTTTGAGATAGCGAGAAATTGATGTGTGAAATAAATTTTTCTAAGCGAGCGAAATTTTTTTGTTCACGTGCGGCTTTTAAAAGCAGTATTTTTGCAACTTTCAATGGTTATGAGGTTTGATTATGATATTGTATTAGTTTTAGGCTTATTTTGATAGGTTTCAAGTAGATAATTTGAGTTTAATGTTAATTTGGATGTTTTTGATCAGTTTTGCTGATTTTTAGACAAAATTTAACAATTTTTTGTTTTTTGCTTTACTGCTTTAGGGGGATCTGAATAAAAGTTTGTTACTCAAGGAATTTTCAGATACCAATTGATTAAATTTTGTTGGTATAAAACTTTTTTTCTTAGGAAAAATGACAAAAAAATTGAAAAATTTTAAACCATTTTTCTTATTTTTTTGAAGTTTTTCTTTTTTTAATCTTAGAGAAGTTTCTTAGCCTTTTATGACTTGCCCATTATATTTAGAGTTTTTCATTGCTCTAATTGCAACGGAACTTTATTCGGCTTTTTGTTTCCTTGTGCTATTAGAGAAAAATTTCATTAAGTTTTTCTAGTTTTTTTTTGTTCGATTTGTTTTTGAATGCCGTTTCTATTCTTCCTTAATTTTTTATGGTATTTGTGGAGGTATAGGGTTCACAATATTTCTTCTAGTTGTTTAGTCTTAGTCTTAAGTATGGGTAATTTTCTCTTTCGAGTCGTTTCCGGAATTCTTCCGGCTATGTTTTTTTCGTCTTACTCTGACTTCTTGGAATTGACTTTTTCAATGACTTCATTGACTTCTACAGCTTTGCTGTTAAAATTTGTGTTCGTGACGTCATTTCTGCTTTTAGATCATTTGCGTGAATTAGCTCACTCAAAAAATGACTTTGAACATACTTAGGGAACTTTTATGAAAATTTACTGATTAAAGATCAATAGTGTGCATCTAAGTAGTGCCAAACCTTGCCCTAATTCCTGATTATTAGTCTTGAGTTTTAATATGGAATGTTAATTTTGAAAAACCTCTATTAGTGTTCTTTCCTTGTTGAGCAAATGTGTCTCATAAAAATGAGAGTTCGAATCTGACCCAAAAAGACTAGTGCTCTATTAAAAAGCTGCTTGTCGATCTGTCAATCTTATTTCTCTAGTTGTTTCAATTCATATTAGGCCACAAGCGTCCATCGCGACTTTTTTCTGGCAATCTGCCGGCTATGTTTTCACGACTCGAAGAGGAATATTGGAGACGCGTATATTTTATCGGAGTGTATTTTGAAGCAGAAAATGAAACGCATAAAAAATTTTGGGAGTGGTTTAAGCGCTGTACAAAATTGAGTGCAGCGAAAAATGTAGATTTTTGTTCGTACCGGTGTTTTTTGGAGAGAGTGAAAAAAAATCTGAACGAGTGAAATTTATTCAGGTGCGGCTTTTAATTTCAATTTTTTGTGTGTGAAAAGGCTATATTAACAATGTTAAATTTGTTTTGATAGTCTTTTTCAAGTGTGTAGGTTATGTTTTTTAAGTTTAACGCTGAATTGGAGTTTTTGCGGCTGTTTTGGTGTTTTTTGCGCTGCTTACGCAAATTTGTGCTGGAGCAAATATTTTGCATATTTTACTCTGCCTAAGCAAATTTTTGCGCTGAAGCTTTTTGCACTGCCTTTTTCAATACAAGTTTTAGAACTACCGATTTCCGTCTGATTATAGCTGCGAAGTTGTAAGCTGAGCGGATTTTTTGCGATGCTCCTGGTTTTTTAGAATCCAACTGATGTGGATTGTATTAGTGTGCTGTCTTTTTTTACGACTCGAAGAGGAATATTGGAGACGCGTCTTTTTATCGGAGTGTATTTTGAAGCAGGAAACGAAACGCGTGAACAATTTTGGAGTGATTTAAGCGGTGAACAAAATTGAGTGGAGAGGAAAGAGTAGTCTTTTGTTCGTACCGCTGTTTTTGAGAGAGTGAAAAAAATCAGTGAGCGATTGAAATTTGCGTGCGGCTTTTCTTAATACTTTTTGTATTTTTTGTCTGAAAAGGCTGTATTAGCAATGTTTAATTTGTTCTGATAGTCTTTTTGAAGTGTGTAGGTTATGTCTTTCTGAGTTCTACGCTAATTTGAAAGCTTTGTTGCCATATTGGTGTTTTTTGCTCTGCTTAAGCAAATTTGTGCTGAAACAAATATTTTGCACATTTTACTCTGCCTAAGCAAATTTTTGCGCTTAAGCTTTTCAGCACTGGTTTTTTAAATGCAAGTTTTCGAACTCTCGATTTCCGTCTGAATATAGCTGCGAAGTTGTAAGCTGAGAGGAGATATTTTGCGATGCTCGTGGTTTTTTGTTTCGTCGTCTGACGCTCTTTTATTTTACATTTGTTCTGGAACACTCTTTGGCTTGACATTTTCAAGCTTGATTTCTTGCTTTTTCCGTGACCTAAAGTGCTCGGATTCAGAAATTGTCTGTTGCTAAAATAAAATTGATTGTGAAATTATGGTGACAAGGGTCCGATATCATAGTGGTCAATGCTTCGGATTCTTTCGCTGGGGATTTGAGTTCGAACCTCTGCGTTGTCAAAACTTTCTGCACCTAAAAATTTTGCACCTCCTTTGATGTACCCCCTTTGAATTAAAGTTTTTGAATTGAACTTCAATGATGAACCACCTTGGAGTTAGAGTGTTTAAGTTGGCCTCGATAACTTTTTTCCAACTCATATCTCTATCTGTTTCTATTGTACTTTACTGTACGCAAATCTTTCACAACTGTTCCGGCAGTCTGCCGTCTATGTTCTTAGATTGCTTTCATTGGGTATTGAATGGACGCTTGAATTGTTTTGAAGTATCAATTTATTGCAGTTTTGATGCTATAACCCCTTTTTTAGTCCAAAATTTCATAAAAATTGGAGGAAGTGTAAGTTTTCTTTTGTTATTTTCTTTCAGTTTTTTTTTTTAATTTTGTCAATTGACGTGTCTGTGAGCATAATTTTACCTTCTATTGTTGGGTCTGCATTTTAATGGTATCGTTTTGATCAATGCGATATTTCATTTTTCATGTGTACTTCTAGTATATAAAGAGACAATTGAATTCATTTCTTGTTCAGTTGGTTTTTGTGGGTCTAAATATTTCGATGTTCGACTTCAGGTTACTTGTTCTTTTCTCCTTTGGTTACTTTAATTGAATTAAGTTCAACGGATGATATCTCACTCTAAATGAAGGTGAGTTGAGGGCAGATGTACTAACAAGACAAGTTATACAAATAAATTCTAAATCAAATTGTGACAACTCAATTGTAAACGTGTCTTTTTTATGCAAAATTTTCGCTTTTAACGTTTTGACTTTTCGAGTGACTTTTACGCCCTTGACTTTTTGCGTTTCGCGTGATCTAAAATTCTCTCTCAATCAACAATTTCAAATACTAAAATAATAATACTAAAATTCAAATGAAATACTAAAATTCAAATGAAAAGTTTAATACTAAAATTCAAATGAAAAGTGCGCCGAAACTGGTGCAATTTTTCACTTAATAGTGGTATATGTTAACCTCTAATGTGGTCATTTGAAGGCCACTATTGAACTTCTTAGTCCCATTTAGGCTCCCCCTCCCCCCGACTGAAGCAGGCTGCAATTGACTAGAGCTCCCATTAGTCGTTCGAGAGCACTTCTTCCGACTTTCAGTCGGTTATTTTTTTTTGACTTCGTCTAAAAGATTTTTCTGACTCGAAAAGGAGTATTGGAGAAGTCCTTTTTACTCACTAAGATTTGGAGCGATTTTGGTGCTGAACAAAAGTGAAGACCGGGGCGAAAAGAGATTGGTTTTTGTTCTTACCGCTGTTTTTGAGATAGCGAGAAATTGATGTGTGAAATAAATTTTTCTAAGCGAGCGAAATTTTTTTGTTCACGTGCGGCTTTTAAAAGCAGTATTTTTGCAACTTTCAATGGTTATGAGGTTTGATTATGATATTGTATTAGTTTTAGGCTTATTTTGATAGGTTTCAAGTAGATAATTTGAGTTTAATGTTAATTTGGATGTTTTTGATCAGTTTTGCTGATTTTTAGACAAAATTTAACAATTTTTTGTTTTTTGCTTTACTGCTTTAGGGGGATCTGAATAAAAGTTTGTTACTCAAGGAATTTTCAGATACCAATTGATTAAATTTTGTTGGTATAAACCTTTTTTTCTTAGGAAAAATGACAAAAAAATTGAAAAATTTTAAACCATTTTTCTTATTTTTTTGAAGTTTTTCTTTTTTTAATCTTAGAGAAGTTTCTTAGCCTTTTATGACTTGCCCATTATATTTAGAGTTTTTCATTGCTCTAATTGCAACGGAACTTTATTCGGCTTTTTGTTTCCTTGTGCTATTAGAGAAAAATTTCATTAAGTTTTTCTAGTTTTTTTTTTGTTCGATTTGTTTTTGAATGCCGTTTCTATTCTTCCTTAATTTTTTATGGTATTTGTGGAGGTATAGGGTTCACAATATTTCTTCTAGTTGTTTAGTCTTAGTCTTAAGTATGGGTAATTTTCTCTTTCGAGTCGTTTCCGGAATTCTTCCGGCTATGTTTTTTTCGTCTTACTCTGACTTCTTGGAATTGACTTTTTCAATGACTTCATTGACTTCTACAGCTTTGCTGTTAAAATTTGTGTTCGTGACGTCATTTCTGCTTTTAGATCATTTGCGTGAATTAGCTCACTCAAAAAATGACTTTGAACATACTTAGGGAACTTTTATGAAAATTTACTGATTAAAGATCAATAGTGTGCATCTAAGTAGTGCCAAACCTTGCCCTAATTCCTGATTATTAGTCTTGAGTTTTAATATGGAATGTTAATTTTGAAAAACCTCTATTAGTGTTCTTTCCTTGTTGAGCAAATGTGTCTCATAAAAATGAGAGTTCGAATCTGACCCAAAAAGACTAGTGCTCTATTAAAAAGCTGCTTGTCGATCTGTCAATCTTATTTCTCTAGTTGTTTCAATTCATATTAGGCCACAAGCGTCCATCGCGACTTTTTTCTGGCAATCTGCCGGCTATGTTTTCACGACTCGAAGAGGAATATTGGAGACGCGTATATTTTATCGGAGTGTATTTTGAAGCAGAAAATGAAACGCATAAAAAATTTTGGGAGTGGTTTAAGCGCTGTACAAAATTGAGTGCAGCGAAAAATGTAGATTTTTGTTCGTACCGGTTTTTTGGAGAGAGTGAAAAAAAATCTGAACGAGTGAAATTTATTCAGGTGCGGCTTTTAATTTCAATTTTTTGTGTGTGAAAAGGCTATATTAACAATGTTAAATTTGTTTTGATAGTCTTTTTCAAGTGTGTAGGTTATGTTTTTTAAGTTTAACGCTGAATTGGAGTTTTTGCGGCTGTTTTGGTGTTTTTTGCGCTGCTTACGCAAATTTGTGCTGGAGCAAATATTTTGCATATTTTACTCTGCCTAAGCAAATTTTTGCGCTGAAGCTTTTTGCACTGCCTTTTTCAATACAAGTTTTAGAACTACCGATTTCCGTCTGATTGTAGCTGCGAAGTTGTAAGCTGAGCGGATTTTTTGCGATGCTCCTGGTTTTTTAGAATCCAACTGATGTGGATTGTATTAGTGTGCTGTCTTTTTTTACGACTCGAAGAGGAATATTGGAGACGCGTCTTTTTATCGGAGTGTATTTTGAAGCAGGAAACGAAACGCGTGAACAATTTTGGAGTGATTTAAGCGGTGAACAATGAGTGGAGAGGAAAGAGTAGTCTTTTGTTCGTACCGCTGTTTTTGAGAGAGTGAAAAAAAATCAGTGAGCGATTGAAATTTGCGTGCGGCTTTTCTTAATACTTTTTGTATTTTTTGTCTGAAAAGGCTGTATTAGCAATGTTTAATTTGTTCTGATAGTCTTTTTGAAGTGTGTAGGTTATGTCTTTCTGAGTTCTACGCTAATTTGAAAGCTTTGTTGCCATATTGGTGTTTTTTGCTCTGCTTAAGCAAATTTGTGCTGAAACAAATATTTTGCACATTTTACTCTGCCTAAGCAAATTTTTGCGCTTAAGCTTTTCTGCACTGGTTTTTTAAATGCAAGTTTTCGAACTCTCGATTTCCGTCTGAATATAGCTGCGAAGTTGTAAGCTGAGAGGAGATATTTTGCGATGCTCGTGGTTTTTTGTTTCGTCGTCTGACGCTCTTTTATTTTACATTTGTTCTGGAACACTCTTTGGCTTGACATTTTCAAGCTTGATTTCTTGCTTTTTCCGTGACCTAAAGTGCTCGGATTCAGAAATTGTCTGTTGCTAAAATAAAATTGATTGTGAAATTATGGTGACAAGGGTCCGATATCATAGTGGTCAATGCTTCGGATTCTTTCGCTGGGGATTGGAGTTCGAAACTCTGCGTTGTCAAAACTTTCTGCACCTAAAAATTTTGCACCTCCTTTGATGTACCCCCTTTGAATTAAAGTTTTTGAATTGAACTTCAATGATGAACCACCTTGGAGTTAGAGTGTTTAAGTTGGCCTCGATAACTTTTTTCCAACTCATATCTCTATCTGTTTCTATTGTACTTTACTGTACGCAAATCTTTCACAACTGTTCCGGCAGTCTGCCGTCTATGTTCTTAGATTGCTTTCATTGGGTATTGAATGGACGCTTGAATTGTTTTGAAGTATCAATTTATTGCAGTTTTGATGCTATAACCCCTTTTTTAGTCCAAAATTTCATAAAAATTGGAGGAAGTGTAAGTTTTCTTTTGTTATTTTCTTTCAGTTTTTTTTTAATTTTGTCAATTGACGTGTCTGTGAGCATAATTTTACCTTCTATTGTTGGGTCTGCATTTTAATGGTATCGTTTTGATCAATGCGATATTTCATTTTTCATGTGTACTTCTAGTATATAAAGAGACAATTGAATTCATTTCTTGTTCAGTTGGTTTTTGTGGGTCTAAATATTTCGATGTTCGACTTCAGGTTACTTGTTCTTTTCTCCTTTGGTTACTTTAATTGAATTAAGTTCAACGGATGATATCTCACTCTAAATGAAGGTGAGTTGAGGGCAGATGTACTAACAAGACAAGTTATACAAATAAATTCTAAATCAAATTGTGACAACTCAACAATTAATAAAAAGAAACGGAAATTTTGGAGCTATCGCAGCTCGTTTCTGGAAACATTCCCGCCATGTTTGACTTTTAAAAGTTTTAGGAAATTTTGAATCGTAACTTAATGTGTGACATTCTTTGCCTTTGGTATATACTTTCTAATGATGGATAATGTGATGTTTAATTGCTCTAAAACAAAGTTTGTAGCAATTATATTGGTAATGTGGTCTTTTTCGCTTGACCAATTTTTCTGACCCATTCTGACTTTTGGTCCTCAAAAACGGCTTTAAAAGTTATGCATCCAAATATGCGATTTACAGAACCTGTTTTGGAGAGGTATACGCATGGTGTGAAGGCGGGTTCTTAGAGTTTGTCCCTGGTGCACCCCACCGCTCCCCCTGCTGCGCTCATCGTACACCCCTTCAATTAAGCTAAAGCTAGCCTCACTAAACCGTAGATAGCTAATGACGAAGACAACAATTCGCCGGTCGTTTGAGCAATTGGGTTATGTTTTGAGTTTGTTTTGTTAAATAATTATATAATTTGCGTTTTTCAGTGATTTTGATGTCTATTGTTATGAATTTTTAGGTGTAGCGTTTATGTGCCATCATTAATAACCGCTGTCAGCCTCTCAAAGGGCTATTATTTAAGCGCCCTCCTTTTTATTACAATTCAAAGAATTTGAATTGTATTGGGGCGCTGTCTTTTTTTTTAAGATCTGTTCACACATTTTCATAATTTTTGAAGTCAAATTGCAGTAGTGATTTTGGTCACGCCGAAACAGGAAATGGACCGAAAAAGCGAGTGTTTTTGCGGCATGAAATTTATTCGCTCTAATTTTCAAGTAGAGTGAGAAAACGGTGTTTTTGTGCAAAAATTCGCCTTCTCGCTAGTGGTTTTTTTTCGCATGCGGTAATTTCACTTCGTTTTTGATGACGTCGTGAAGTATGGTATTTTCAGTTGATATCGTTCGTGTTATAATTGACCGTTTATTGACTATATTTGTTGTAGTCTTGGAAATCATTTGTTGATGTTTTATAACTGTTCCAAATTCAACCTTACTTTATATCAGTTATCCATTCACCTGCCGTGAATCAAGTTTGAGCAATATCTTGGTGGGTGGCATGATTATTATTAATAGCCGCCCTCATCTTCTCAGCCGGCTATTATAGCGCTCCTATTACAATCCAAGAATTGGATTGTATTGGTGCTCTGTCTTTTTTAACAATTTAAAGAATTTGAATTGTATTGGGGCGCTGTCGTTTTTTTAAAAGATCTGTTCAAACATTTTGATGATTTTTGAAGTCAAATTGGAGTAGTGGTTTTGGTCACGCGAAACAGGAATTGGAGCGAAAAAGCGAGTGGTTTTGCGGCGTGAACTGTTTTCGCTCTAATTTTAAAGTAGAGTGAGAAAATGGTGTTTGAACAAAAAATTGGTTTCTCGGTACTGGTTTTCTGTTAACATGCGGCATTTCACTCTGATTTTTACTGTTTTTTCGTTTTTTTGGATCGGATTTTTTTCCAGATGGTTTTCCCAATCCATTCACAGCTTATTCTAGGGCTAGTTTATTGTTTGAATTAAATTTTCATTTCTCGCTAGTGTTTTTTTTGTTCACATGCGGCATTTTGACATTGATTTTCTGTTTTTTTTCTTCTTTTTTATCTGATTTTTTAAAAATAGTTTTCTCAATTCACTCAAAGTCCATTCTAGGTCTAGTTTTTCTATTTAGTCAAAAAAAATTCTTTGAATTGTACGTCAGGACTTGCCCTGCTATGTTTTCTTATTTCGTTTTACCTTTTGATCACGTTTTTAGTTTTAAATAAGTCACGACTTTCACGTTTGACTTCTAACTTACCTTACTCACTGTTTCAACTGAATGGTTTTTAAATCCATTCCCTCGATGAATTACGCAAGATAGTGAATACAGTCGGGGGCAAAAGAGCGAAATCAAAAGAGACGGGATAAACCGAGAAAGCCTGGTCATTAAGTCATTGAGAATTAGGTTATCAAAGTTCACTAGAGAGATTGCCAGCTGAAATTGGTATAAAGTTTATTATCTCTCAGTTTAGAGTCTGAATTAAGTATAGTTATAGAATCCAACTGAAACTGCACGCCATATTAGAACACTTTTTGACACTGATAAAAAAAACATAAAAAATTTATGTCAATTTATCTCTCCTTTTTTTTCGGTTTCAATCCCGATGTGTATCAAGCGCGTCAACGGTGGCTATTTTTCGGCAATCCGCCTGATATATTCATAATTTTGCTTTTTTTTCTTGTATCGGTATCTTGTAAAGTTTCCGAATATTGTAAAGTTTCATATCAAACCTGTAGCTGTCAAAAGTAGATTTGATTGTGTACTTTTTAACAAATGATGTGGAATATTGAGAATATTCCCAAAAATTATTTCTCTCATTAGCTTTTTTTACAATTGAAAGAAGCTGAGTTGTATTGAGACGCTCTTTTTTGAGATCTGGTCACACATTTTGACGTCAAATTGAAGTTATTGTTTTGGTCACAGCGAAACATGAAGTGAAATGAACAGGCTTGTCTTAATGCGATGACGAATGTTTTCACTCCAACTATAGAGAAAACTGTTCGAACAAACATTCGCTTCATCGCTTGTGATTTTTGTTCACATGGGGCAATTTGAAATTGATTTTTGCTGTTTTTCATTGGGTTTTTAAATTGATTTTTAGACCCCAATTTTGCTGTTCAAAAAGAATGCAATTAAATTTTGTAACATTGCAACTCTCTATCAGCGAATCAATCCAACAATTGAATAATCGTTCAACCCAAATATTTTTTTTCTGAATTCCTTGATATTATTGTAGGAGCGAATGGATTGCAGAGGTCGTCAGCCGGCTCTGTTGTGTCACTCTCATTGTCACTCTTTATGGTTTTTAGAAAAATGAGCAATTTATAAAAATATTTCTTTATATTGACTAAACTATAGACCTCAAAAAAGTCCTGTTTGCCGAAATTGTTATATTTTGTGACTGTTTCCTGTTTTCAATTATCCGCTTTAATTGTCTTTGAATAGTGCATGCTTTGTCTCATGAGAAAAAATTGGGCTTCCAATAAAATTTTCCAAGAAACCTGCCTTAAGGCTTCCAAGAAGTTTGCTCAGTTGATTGGTCATTTTATACCATTTTGTGAGGTTGAACTCTTCGAGACAAGTATGAAAAGTGAGCGAAAAACTGATTAAGTTCAAAGTCAATTGTGATATGAAACGTGAATTCTTGAAAAAAAGTGGGACGCTTGAAAGTTTGAAAAAATGACTTCTTGCTTGATCAACTTTCAAAGTTAGTGATCGAGCCAAACTTCATTGTTGATTTTCTTTAACAGCGAAATTGAGGTCCTAGTATAGTTTTAGAATTCAACTGAGACTGCACGACGAATTAGAACACTTTTTGACACTGAAAAAAAATAGAAAAAAATTGTCGGTCAATTTATCTCTTCTGTTTTTTCTTTTTCTGTTTCAATCCCGATGTGCATCAAGCGTGTCAACGGCGGCTATTTTCCGGCAATCTGCCGGCTATGTTTTTCTTGTGTTACTTTTTTTGTTTTTGTTAAAGTTGGTATGTGCTTCAAAGCACGGCTAGTGTGAACAATAATTCGTTTTGTTGCTTGTGGTTTTGATGACCCTGACATCGCAGCTCTCTAAAAGGTGAAAAGTCTATCCTTTTTTGTTGTCTTCTTTTCCTTAACGCAGGGTCATTTGCTTGGTTATAACAACAGCTATTCACCTAAGGAGGCTGAAAGTTAGGTCTTTAGATCTTACAGTTGTTGGATTTTTTAAGTTAGATCTTGTGCTCAGTTTTTGTTTCATCTGAAGTTCTCCTTCGTTGGTAAATTTGCTCACTCAGAACAGCTTAAAGTCAAAATTATCTACTTCCTCCTATTTACTGTGCTTATGCTCTTGTGCAGGTCATCTCTCTTGTGCCCCAGGATTATAGATGACTTTCTTTATTCAACAAAATGACTTTTGAACAGCGAAGCCTAAGTTCAATCCACATCATGTTGAGGTCTAAAAACTGATTTGAGTAACTAAGGATGCTAGTGATATGGATGAATTTTAAAGAGGCAATATCACCATTTTGCTATACGTTTTTCATAATGTTGTAAGCGGCATCGATAACTTTATCGTTTCATTTCTGTATCTCTTTCTCTCAACGACACGGATCTTTCACAAGACTGTCTGGTATGTTTTATATTTTGCTCAAAGGGAAAAACATTGAATCAAGTTTCATCAGTTGAGACTCGAAACATTGCCGAGGGTTTTAAACGGATATTTGGTTTTAAGCACAAATGTGTTTTTCTCTATCGATTTTGTTGTTTCTTGTGGTGCAGGATTTTGATCAGCAGCGTCGTCAAAGAAATTATTAATACATGTTTTTTCCAGTCGCTGATAAGACAGAGTCATCTGACAGTTTAAACACGGCGTCATCAACAAGTGGCAACGTGGTCAACTCTGCAGCTGTCAATGGATCATCGGGATCCAACTGCAATGGAATCAATGGCAGCTCCAGTATCGAGTCCAGTAGTGACCGCTCCTTGTCAAATGACGCTAGACAGAGACGGGACCGGACCATGTCCGAGATCCAGGCTCAGACGGAGTATGACCCTGACTTGGTCATCGTGTGCCCCAGGACAGACTTGGTTTATGACTTAAACAAGCTCAATGTAAAGATTGCAGATCTCGGCAACTCCTGCTGGGTTGTAAGTATTAATAGTAGTCTATTTTAAGGAATTTGGCAAATTTTAGGGGATATATTTTGTGTTTAACGTTTTAGTGAACACATTAATGTTTTTAGTGAACACATCTTAGGAAGATTAATGTTTTAGTGAACACATCTGAATAACAAACAAGGTCTGTAGAATATTAATAATAATAATTTAATTGGTCTTGAAAATACGAAGAACCAGAAAGAATATTAATATGTACAAAGTCATTGAAGACTGGACTGTCCGGAAAGGCTACTGGAGTGTTGCTGAAGTCAGCGCAATGCAATCAAATTTATATAGATAAACACATAAGATCAACGGCTATATAATATAAGAAATTGTGATGAAAATAAGATTGAGATGAAAACTGATAAGAAAAAATATCTGTTGAAAAAAACAGATGTCAATATGAAAAATGCAGTCACGGACAGCCTCAAGCTCGGAGAGATCCTCGGTGCTCATGAGTATGAGTAGTCTCTCTACAATCCTTAAATGACGATGATGTCGACAAGAGCATATATTTTGTTTCAAAGTATCATTAATAGCCGCCCTCATCTTCTCAGCCGGCTATTATAGCGCTCCTATTTTTTTTTACAATCCAAAGAATTTGAATTGTATTGGGGCGCTGTCTTTTTACGACTCGAAGAGGAGTATTGGAGAAGTCCTTTTTTTAATCAATTTTATTGGAGTGATTTTTGAAGCGGGAAATGAAACGCGTGAAAAAATGTGGAGTGATTTTGGTGCTGAACAAAAGTGAAGAGCGGAGCGAAAAGAGAGTGGATTTTGTTCATACCGCTGTTTTTGATAGAGCGAGAAATTGATGTGTGAAAAAATTTTCTCTAAGCGAGCGAATTTATTTTGTTCACGTGCGGCATTTTAGAGCAGTTTTTATTTATTTTGGTAAAGAGGTTTGGTTATGATTTTGCTTTAATTTTAGGCTGGTTTTGGTAGTGCTTTGAAGGTTCTTGGAAATTCATGTGAATTTTATGATAATTCGGAGGTTTTTAATGTATTTTGCTGATTTTTGGGCTAATTTTTGCGTTTTTTGACGATTATTTTGTTTTACTGGCTCAAATGGGCATTGAAGAAACCCTTTTTACTTGAGCAAGTTTATGATAACAATTGGTTACAGTTTTGTGGATAAGAATCATTTTTTTGTTGAGAAATATGACAAAAAATTGCGAAATTTTTGCAGTTTTTCGTTTTTTCCTGTTTTTAGCTAAGTTTCTTAGCCTATTATGATTTGCCTACTGTTTTGCGAGCATCTGGATACCCTTTTGGTTGATGGGAATTTTTCTTCGAATTTATATGCTTTTTGAAATTTAAAAAAAAATTGATAACTTTTTCCAGTTTTTCAGTGAAAGTTGTTTTTAAGAGATTTCTTTTCATAATTTAGCCTTAAGTATTTTTTTTCAAAATTCACGTAAGTGGTTTTAGTAAATACTAGTTGTTTTGATGAAGTTATTTTAGCAGAGTTTTTTCGGGATCTCAATCTATAACAAAATTTGATCAGATTTTTTATCATATTTAAACAGATTTGATTTTATTGTCTTTAATTTTTTTCTCATGGTTTTGTTTCAAGATAATCATAAATTAGTGAAGGCACGTTTTGTTTGATGAGTAGTTAGATGGCGTTTAAATGGATTTTTACTTCGAGTCGTTTCCGGAACTCTTCCGGCTATGTTTTTTTTAAGATCTGTTCACACATTTTCATGATTTTTGAAGTCAAAGTGGAGTGGTGATTTTGGTCACGCCGAAACAGGAAATGGAGCGAAAAAGCGAGTGGTTTTGCGGCGTGAATTTTTTTCGCTCTAATTTTAAAGTAGAGTGAGAAAACGGTGTTTGAACGAAAATTCGGTTTCTCGGTAGTGGTTTTTTGTTCACATGCGGCAATTTCACTCTGATTTTTACTGTTTTTTCAATTTTTTGGATCGGATTTTTTTTCTAAATAGTTTTCCCAATCCTTTCACAGCTCGTTCTGGACCTAGTTTTTTGTTAGAACAAAAATACATATCTCACTAGTGGTTTTTTGTTCTCCCTAGCAGCATTTTGACATTGATTTTTTGTTTTTCATCTGATTTTTTTTAGAAATTGTTTTCCCAATTCACTCATTGACCGTTCTAGGTCTAGTTGTTTGTTAAGTCAATGAAACTTCTTTGAATTGTACGTCAGGACTTGTCCTGCTATGTTTTTTACTTCGTCGAACTTTTTTTCGCTTTACCATTTTGCCGCTTTTTCGACATTTTGCGTGAAATCTTTTTGACTTCTCTAGGCTAGAGAAGTCTCTTCTTTCATTCTGCTTAAAGTGAATATGAACATCAGTTGCTCAGCACAGCAAATCAAAATGAACAGAGTCAGTATAAAAAATTGAAGTCAGAAATGGAAACGGGATAAACCCATAAAGCCCAATTTTCGATGGCCGCTATTTGAACGTCGTTCCTATAAGTCTTAGTTACCATCTCTTATGCTTATTGGTATTGATAGTAGCCCCTGTAGCCTCTCTCTAAGAAACAGAAATATGTTCAACTACGAAATGCCGTCAAAATAAATTGGACTTAAAAATGTTTTTGTACAAAAATCTTTTTTTTCCAATATCTTCTATTCTTTCAATCCCAATCATGCTGATTGGAATCAACGGCGGCTATTTTCCGGCAATCTGCCGGGTATGTTTTATTTTCAACACCCTATGCGATTGAAATTTGTACTGATATTAGTGTCGCTTTTAGCACCATCATTACACGGAGGACATTCAAACAAGGCAATATAGATCAATAGAAGTGCTGGTCGGAGCTGGCTACGACACTTCCGCGGACATTTGGTCCACGGCTTGCATGGCATTCGAGCTGGCAACTGGCGACTTCCTGTTCGAGCCCCACTCTTGCGAGGGCAAATACACAAGGGACGAAGGTAGGGCGATTAATTAGATGCAAAGACTTCCCATGTATCAATGAAGAAGGCGCTCTAAGTACTTGAAAGAGCAAGAAAGTATGGATATGCATATTTTGATAGAACGGTGTGTTCTTTTTATAGCTGCGAAGCTGTAAGCTGAGCGTAGCTATATTGCGGTGCTCTTGGTTTTTTACAATTCAAAGAATTTGAATTGTGTTGGGGCGCTGTCTTTTTTTTTTTTTTTTAAGATCTGTTTACACATTTTCATGATTTTTGAAGTCAAATTGGAGTGGTGATTTTGGTCACGCCGAAACAGGAAATGGAGCGAAAAACCGAGTGGTTTTGCGGCGTGAATTTTTTCGCTCTTATTTTAAAGTAGAGTGAGAAAACGGTGTTTGAACAAAAATTCGGTTTCTCGGTAGTGGTTTTTTGTTCACATGCGGCTATTTCACTCTGATTTTTACTGTTTTTTCGATTTTTTGGATCGGATTTTTTTCTAATTAGTTTTTCCAATCCATTCACAGCTCATTCTGGACCTAGTTTTTTGTTAGAATCAAAATTACATATCTCACTAGTGGTTTTTTGTTCTCCCTAGCAGCATTTTGACATTGATTTTCTTTTTTTTTGTTTTTTCATCTGATTTTTTTAGAAATGGTTTTCCCAATTCACTCATTGTCCGTTCTAGGTCTAGTTGTTTGTTAAGTCAATGAAAATTCTTTGAATTGTACGTCAGGACTTGTCCTGCTATGTTTTTTGTTTCGTCGTCTGACGCTTTTTTTTCGTTTTACATTTGTTCACACAGCAAAGCCGAAAAAGTCAAATTTTCTGAATGACTTCTTCCTCTCACTAACGGCATTTGCGCGCGTGACGTCATTTCTCACTCGCTTTAGCGAAAGTTTTTAGGTTATTTGCGTGATTAGATTTTGATCATACGTGACTTACCTCACTCAATAAAATGACTTTTGCACTTTAAAATTTAAGTTTAATTTGAATTTGTTTAAGGTCAAAGGAACTCATATGTGCAGTAAAGGTCCCTAATAAGAGGCTTCTGTGGAATGAATTTTAACAAGCTTTATTAATTTATCGCTGAATGTTTTTTAACCTAGTTTTTTGAGCGGCGTCGATTTTTTTTCTTTCAATTTAGATCTGTTTCTATCTCTATTATATGGCACGCAGGTCTATTCTTTCGCAGCTATTCCGGCAATCTGCCGGCTATGTTTTTCAACTGTTGACTATCACGTAAATAAAATAAGCATAGAGAAATTGTTTGGAATAATTAAACAATTTTAGAGGTATGTGAGATAACGGAGTAACTAATAAACGTCACACTAGCCATCTAACATCTTGTTTTTGTGACAAGAAATTGTAACTATAAAGAAATCCAAGTGATTGTTTTCCAGAAAGTTAGATATACTATGTTTATTATTGACGTCAAACTATGTCGGCTTTTTCAACATTTTTCTTCAGTGTGTTGTTTTTGTTTCAGATCACATAGCACATATAATAGAGCTGTTGGGCGATATTCCCGCTACACTCATTCAGTCTGGTGCCTACAGTGGAGAGTTCTTTGACCGTCACGGTAAAAAAATTTACCTTATGCTCTCAATTGCTTTTGTCACTCTTGCCCCTCGTCGCTCTTTCCTCTATTTGTATCATTAGAAATTAGCCTGCTTATTACTGGTTAATTGCTCTCAAACGAAGTTTGTGGCAATTATATTACTCCTGGGGCCTTTTAAAGCGATTTTTCTTCTGACGCATTTGATTTTTCGTCCTCAAAAACGGGATAACAGATAACTCCCGGGGGGCATTAAATTATCTTAGAGCCTTACGCCTTACTAATCTCTTAGAATGGGATTCACCAAAACTGTTTTGAGGAGATAATTAATAGCCGCCGTCAGCCTCTCAACGGCTATTATTTAGGCGCTGTCTTTTTTTTACTATTCAAAGACTTTGAATTGTATTGGGGCGCTGTCTTTTTTTTAATAGCCGCGAAGCGATAGCTGAGGCTATTATTGGCCTTCTCTTGGTTTTTTTCATTTCGTCGTCAAGATTTTTGTTACGACCATATGACCTCACAATCACTTCAAATCTGCTTTTGTTCATTCGTTCATGTAATTTTAACTGAATTGCGTGCGTGACGTCATTTCTCACTCTTAGTGGAGCGAGTTTTTTTTGTGAATTTGCGTGATTAATTGCTCTTGAACGAAAGCGAAATTCTTCCGACATTTGTCGGTTTATGTTTGAGTGTTCTGGCTGTTATTGATTACGCTATTTCCGACAAGTTTTTTTGATGCCGTTGATTGCTACAATAGAGAGTTCGTTACGCGTCAGATTGAGGTGTCTTTTTGTTCCACATGCGACAGTATTATTTGTAATCCGTGAGGGTTCAAGACCTTTCTCGATTTCACTATTTACGACTTTCTTCCAGGTCGTTGGTTGCTATAATAGAGAGTCCGGTACATGTCGGATTGATGTGCATTTTTGTTCGGCATAGGACAGTAATAGTTATAATCCTTCACACCAATTGGATTGTTGGAGGTTATGAAGGGAGCCAGTATTTGAATGAGAAATTTTTAAGTTGACAAAAGACTCTGTCCCCCAGACCGAAAGACCTACGGGACAACTTCCACTTATCTTAGTCTTAGCCGGAGTTTATTTTGAAGAGTTAGTTTTTTTAAATGTTTGACAGCTATGTAATAATTTTTTATTGCTATGCAATAATTTTTTGCCAATTTTAATTTTTTTTGTTCCTGTATATTGACTTTAAGTGGTCAATTAATTGTCTTTTGGGATGACAGCTGGGTTCTGGTGTAGATTTCAGCCTTACAAAAATGGTTTCAGAGCTGGAAGCATCAGGAAGCTTTAACGATTCTCAATTCTTTGCTAATCTGGTTTTTAATTGCTCTTGAACGAAGTTCATAGCAAATATTGTAAACGTGTGTGTCTTTTTTATGCAAAATTTTCGCTTGACAGTTTTGACTTTTCGGGTGACTTTTACGCCCTTGACTTTTTGCGTTTCGCGTGATCTAAAGTTCTCTCTCAATCACAATTTCAAGCAGTTGAACTTAATTGGCGGCAATTCCATACTAAAAGTCAAATGAAAAGTGCGCCGAAAGTAATGCCATTTTTCACTTTAAATCTTAATAGTGGTATATGTTAACCTCTGTGGTTATTTGAAGCCCACTATTGAATTTCTTAGTCCCGTTTAGGCTTTCCACCCGACTTAAGCAGGCTGCAATTGGATAGAGCTTCCTCTAGTAGTTCGAGAGCGATTCTTCCGACGTTTAGTCGGTTATATTAAAGTTTTTGGTAACACGTGACTTACCTCACTCTCAAAAATGACTTCCTCACTCTAAAATTGACTTTTCTTCACTTTAATTCAAGAGATAAGGTCAAATCAGTGCTTTTCACTCTAATTGAGGGTTATTCAGGAGCAGCTAATAGAGGCAGCAATAATTTATACCGATTGTTAATCAAAATTTAACATCTTAGCCCTTAATGAAAATGGCTTTCTGTTTGGTCTTTTTTTTACTTTCTATTTTGACTATAGATCTATGAAGCTATTGCGGCCATTTTCTGGCAATCTGCCAGTTATGCTTAATTGCTCTTGAACGTAGTTCATAGCAATTATTGTAAACGTGTGTGTCTTTTATGCAAAATTTTCGCTTGACAATTTGGACTTTTCGAGTGACTTTTACGCCCTTGAATTTTTGCTTTTCGCGTTATCTAAAATTCTCTCTCAATCACAATTTCAAGCAGCTGAACTCAATTGGCGGCAATTTAATACTAAAAGTCAACTGAAAAGTGCGCCGAAACTGGTGTCATTTTTTTTCTTTAAATCTTAATAGTGGTATATGTTAACCTCTAATGTGGTTATTTGAAGCCCACTATAGATTTTCTTGGTCCCACTGAAGCTCCCCCTCCCCCCGACTGAAGCAGGCTGTAATTGTTTAGTGCTCTCACTGGTCGTTCAACAGCAATTCTTCCGACGTTTAGTCGGTTATGTTTAAGATCTGTTCACACATTTTTTTAATGATTTTTGAAGTCAATTTTGAGTAGTGATTTTGGTCACGCCGAAACAGGAAGTGGAGCGAAAAAGCGAGTGGTTTTGCGGCGTGAAATTTTTTTGCTCTAATTTTAAATTTGCGTGAGAAAACGTTGTTTGAACAAAAATTCGCTTTCTCTCTGGTTTTTTGTTCACATGCGGCATTTTGACATTGATTTTGCTTTTTTTTCATCTGATTTTTGTTGGAAATGGTTTTCTCAATTCACTCATAGTCCCTTTTATGTCTAGTTTTTTGTTTATTCAATGAAAATTCTTTGAATTTTACGGCAGGACTTGTCATGCTATGTTTTTTGAATTCGCCTTACCTTTTGATCACGTTTTTCGTTTTACATAAGTCACGACTTTCACGTTTGACTTCTGACTTACCTTACTCACTGTTTTAACTGAATGGTTTTTAAATCCATTTTCAATGAATTACGCAAGATAGTGGATACAGTCGAGGTCAAAATAGTTAAGTCAAAAGAGACGGGATAAACCGGTAAAGCCCGGTCTTTAAGTCATTGAGAGTTGGGTTATCAAAGTTCATTAGTGTTGGCCAGCTAAAATTGGTTTTAGGTTTATTGTCTCTCAGTTCAGAAGTTGAATAAAGTATAGTTTTAGAATCCAATTGAAACTGCACGACGAATTAGAACACTTTTGACACTTAAAAAATTGAAAATCGGTCAATTTCTTTTTCGATTTCAATACCGATATGCATCAAGCGCGTCAACGGCGGCTATTTTTCGGTAATCTGCCGGCTATGTTTTCATGGTGTGAAGGGCGGTTCTAAATCTTGAAAATTTGACCCTCTAATGCTAGCTTCTTAGCCAGAGTTAGGAACTACCAAAGCTAACTAGGAACTACCGCTCGCGGGTTGTATGAGTTCAATTCGCTCGACGTAAGTCGGTTTTATTTCTAATTTTTTAGACCAGAGGATTTGTGTTTGTTGATTTTAGGTCTGCTGAAATTAAGCAAGTTTCAAATTTCTTAAGGTTTTATAATTGTTTGTGATGTTGAATTGTTCTACGCTGAAGTGGTGTATAGAGTTCTTTAAGTTTGTTGTTGAGTACCTACGTAAATTTAACCAGTAAATTTTCGTTTTTGATGATATCGACACCAATTTTCTCTATCAAAATGTCAGCATTTCTCGTTAAGTATCTATTTTTTCAAAAAGTATCATTTGTTAATTGCTCTCGAACGAAGTTGGTAGCATTTATTGTAAATGTGTTGGTCTTTTTAATGCAGATTTGTTGCCTGACTATTTTGCACTTTTCTAGAGCATTGTTTGACTTCTCAAGTATTTTTCGTTCTTCATTTTTGAGTGATTTCTATTGCTCTCACTTCGAAGTAAAGCTTGTTGTTAAAATCAAAGCGATTGCAACATAGCAACAAGAAGGGCCTGATAGCTGAGTGGGCAGCTTCTAGTGAGAGAGCGGGATGTCAATGGTTCGAATCCCCCTTGTGGTCAACTATTTTTGCACCCATGAAGAAAAATTTATCTAGGCTACAGCCCCTGAATTAATTTGCATCGCCTTTTGTTCGAGAACAACTATTCCGACATTAGTCGATTTATGTTTGATTTTGCATGTCTCGCTCGTACATATCGAACATGTTTTTTTTTGTAAATCCTCTTCTCCCTGCCTTGCTTAAATTTTAATTAAAAATTTCAATATCTTAAAATGTGATCTTAAAATATACTTTTTGATTGCTATTGTTTTGTTTTTCTCTAAAATCGTGATACTGTTTGGCCCGTTAGGTTCAAATGGTCTGCTGGTAATGTTTTCCTGCTTGGTCTTATTTTGGTTTTTCGACTCGAAAAAGAGTACTGCTGTTCAGTTTTTTTAAGCTGAAGCAATTTTTTTCGACTTGAGCCTAAATTTCTTTTGGAACAAGAGTTGTTTTCGGACGCCCCTCTTTGACACCTACAGTTTTCTAATGCACAATAGTTTGTAACCTCTACTAGTCGTTAATGTGAAAGTTACATTCGATTAGTTTTGACCCTTAACACTACCTTTCCCGCTACCTATCACATACGCCAACCTCGTACATCTACACCCTCCTTAACTGCACCACCGCTAACATCATAGTTATTGGAATCGGAGAAAGTTTTAGACTGCATTTTCGAAAGTAAGAGCAATATTTCAAGCAATATCTTTTTTTTAGTATTTTAACTGTGATCTGTCTGCCTTGTGCATTCGTGGTTTTTTAAGTCGTTTCTTTTGATCGCTGCTTTGTGAATTTTAAGACCAGAGATTTTGCACGAATCTGTGAGTCGTTTCTGGCTGTCTTACCAGGTTGAGTTTGTTCAGCCGTTTTGAGCTAAAAGCGAAAAAGCCAACATGAGTTGCTTTACTCAGAAAACTGACTTTGTGCTCACTCAAGGACCCCTTAGGACTCATTGGATGCCTTCTTGTCTCTCAAGTTCTAATTGGTCGTCCTCCCTTTTTATACGATCAATTGAGCACGCGCCACTTCCTTATACTTTTTCTTACCTTGGCTGGATTCTGCGTAAATCGTCTATTATTAATTGCTCTCAAACAAAGTTTGAAGCAATTATTGTACACTGTCTTTTTATGCAAATTTTTTTCGTTGACTGTTTTCACTTTTCGGGTGACTTATACACCTTCGCTGTTTGCGTTTTGAGTGTTCTAAGTTTTTCTCACTTTCGCAATTTAACCAGCTCAAGTGGCGGCAGTTTACAAAAAAATCAAATGAAAAATGCACCCAAATTTGTGTCGTTTTCAACTTAAATCCTAATGGGGTATGATATAACGTCTAGTCCCCTCTCTAAGCTCCCCCTGGTTGTTCTGGCACATATGCAAAAGTTTATTCGCATCGACATCATTGCATATTTACTTACTAGTAATTTAATGACGTTTTAAAAATCTAATACAAGTTTATCATCAAGAAACGTTGATCATCTTAAAGTAATAAAGCCTATATAGGCTCTTATAACATCAATTGACGCGCCAAACTTAATGCTAGCTTCTACCCCGTGGAAGAAGGATACAAAAGAATCGAGCGCTAATCAGTCGAGAGCAAGTTGTCCGACATTAGGTTATGTACTTTTTCTTATCGTCTTAGATTTAACTGAAGAGGTCGAAAACAGCAAATACGAGTTTGCGTTTTGATCCTTGGTAGATTGTTGATTCTTCTTATGTCTGGCGCGGCAGAAAACGTGCACCTTTCAGAGGGGGCAGAAGTTTTTTTCAGGGGCAGATTACGGTGACTATTATTTTTAATTGCTCTTGAACGCAGTTCATAGCAATTATTGTAAACGTGTGTGTCTTTTTTACGACTCGAAGAGGAGTATTGATATTCTACAGGTTTTTTTACGACTCGAAGAGGAGTAATGAGATTCTACAGGTTTTTTTTTTAGCAGAAAGCAAGTTTGTTCATGACTTGAATTTTGACTTCTTTCAGTTCGAGCATTCACCTCCGTTTTTGACTGTTGACTTCTGTTTTCGAACATTGGACATTAACAGTAGCTTCGTTTGTAATGTATTGTAATTAATAGCCGCCTCATCTTCTCAGCCGGCTATTATAGCGCTCCTATTTTTTTTTACTTCGTCGAATAAAAAAATTTTTCGCTTTACCTCATTTTGCCGCTTTTTCAACATTTTGCGTGATATCTTTTTGACTTCTCTAGACTAGTTTCTCTCTTCTCTTATTCTGCTAAAAGTGATTTTGAACATCAGTTGCTCAGCAAAGCAATTCAAAATGAACAGAGTCAGTATAAAAAATTGAAGTCAGAAGTAGAAACGGGATAAACCCATAAAGCCCAATTTTAGATGCCCGCTATTTGAACGTCGTTCCTATAAGTCTTAGTTACCATCTCTAATGCTTATGGGTATTGATAGTAGCCCCTGTAGCCTCTCTCTAAGAAACAGAAGTACGTTATCTTCAACTACGAAATGCCATCAAAATAAATCGGACGTAAAAAATGTTTTTGTACAAAAATCTTTTTTTTTCAATATCTTCTATTCTTTCAATCCCAATCATGCTTATTGGAATCAACGGCGGCTATTTTCCGGCAATCTGCCGGGTATGTTTAGAAATTTCTGGCAATGTTCAAGGTGAAGAGGTCATTTTGAGATATTTTGTTCCTATATAAGTCACCCCTAATTATCTAAACTACA